>NC_037540.1:3159102-3216602 GCF_001531365.2 Cynara cardunculus var. scolymus
TATAATTTTATTATTAAATTTAAATTAAATTATAATAAAAATAGAATTAAAAAAACTACAAAAAAAATAACTTTTAAATATTTAATTTGATATAAAAATCAATATTTTTTTTTCAAAATTTTATGATACATTCAAATTTATATTTTATTCAAAAAAAAACATTATCGTTTTTTCGGTACCACATAAAATCGTATTATAACATCGACGAAGACAGAATAAAATAAAACATTAGAATCGAGATGTATTTTGCTGCATTTGTGAGAGCACTATTCTCGTTTATAAATAATACTAAAAAAAAGCCTTTTTTAGAATTTTTTTTAATAAAAATAAAAAATTACATTGACAATTTTTTTATAAAACAATATATAAAATTACAAATCATTTATCTAGAAAATAACTCTTATACAAAATTACAATCATATACCACATAAATTCAAAGGTAGTTTTGTTGGATGTCAAAACAATCCCACTTCTTAGCTCACGTTTCTTGATTTTCAAGTCACCATTCTAAACGTTTCTAGAAATTCCATATTAAACTCCATAAGAAACACCAAAATAAACCCAAATATTCCCACCGAAACAGGGTTTTACTCGAAAAGCTTCAAGATTCTCAATCGTGGGAAGTAGTTTTTCACCACCTTCTCCCTGTCAAATCCCGCCGACAAACCCTAAAAACCACCATGTCTTCTGATAAACCTCCAACCCCTGATGCAGAGCCCACCATAGAAGTGCCTAAAACCCTAGAAAATGAAAACCCAAATCAAGAATCCACAGATCCATCTCTATCACACAAAGAAGACGTAGATCAAGAGGCAGAAGAGGAAGGAGAATGTGGATTTTGCCTGTTTATGAAAGGGGGCGAGTGTAGGGAAACATTCATCAATTGGGAAAAGTGCGTTGAAGAAGGCGAGAAGAACAACGAAGATATCGTGGACAAGTGTTTTGCTGCTACTTCGGCTTTGAAGAAATGTATGGAGGCTCATCCCGATTACTACGGAGTGATTTTGCAAGCAGAAAAGGATGCTGAACAAGAAGTTAGTAATCAATTAGATCAGGAGAAAGAACATCTAGCAGCAGCAGCTGCAGTTTCTAATTCAGGGGAGCAGCAACAGAAGCAGGATACTCAATGATTTTGCAGAGAAATTTTGAGGTAAATTTAGGAGAAAAAAACTGAGAATCAATTACATGATTGGAGAAATAAAGTGTTACTATAATTCAATTCAGCATCATTTATAGTTTATAGAGCCAAATGATTGATTGCTTGGCTATCTTGTTTAACTTTGTTATGAGTTCTCCCCATGAATTTTGATTCCCCCAATTTGATGATGCTAATACAGGCAATGTTAGATTACTCTGGTTTATGCCAAACTTCATGGCTTTGAATTTTGATATAATGCTTGATTTGGGGAGGTGAAATCTGTTTACATCAGGAGATTGATTTCTTCTTATATCAACTGTTTTGTATTTTATGATTGATTTGGTTTTATGATATATGCTATGCTCTGTGGAGTGTTTTTGGCTTCATTTGGGCAAAACAGGGGTTGTTCGCTTGATATTCTCCTGTATGGATAAAGCTTTCTGTATGGATTATTATGTCGGTATAGATTGGAAAGGTTTTTGTTTGGAGAGTTTTTCCACAGATGAAAGGAGCTTGTTCTTTTATTGAGAGGGGCAGGTTTAGAAAAACTTTGGCTTTCTGCATAAAGCTTCTCCGTATAAGCTTACTAAATATGCCACTTCTATATCATTAAGCCACTACCAAACAACATGTATAGCTGACCGTAGCATAGAAAATCTTTGAGGTAGAAGTAGTTAAGGTTAGAGAGGGTTATGTGGTCAATTATTTCTCTAAAAAGAGGGGAACTTGGGCGGGAATCTTGATATTTCTAACAAAAAATAAAGAGAGAATCCTTCCAACTTAAAATTTATGAGACTGAGAAGCAAGAAACCCCTTCAAAATCCCTAAATTCTCGCACTGGAACTCACAATCAAAGCATGAGCGTTGGCGTGTTCTCTTGAATTCTGATCGTGTTCTCTTGAATTCTGATCGTGTTGGTTTACAAAGATCCTATAACGTTAGCCAAATGTTGGTTGTTCATTTGGTTTTGGTGTGGGGTTTCCTAGGATTATTTAGCACACAAACTTTGGTGATAAAAGGTAACCGGATGCACCAAGAATCATATGTTTTGGGGCAGCTCAACTAGTAAGAGAGCGGATTTGATCTTCAGAGTTCACTAGTTCAAGTCTTCTTAGGGACACGATAGGGTTTTGTGTGGCGGTTAACATGATGGTCCATGGGATTAGTTAAGATGTGTGCAAGCCGGCCAGATTTCCTAGGTTGTGAAAACATATGCTATGAACTTTGGATTCCAAAGGACTAACCTTCGTAACAATCTTGGAGTTCTTAGGGTTTGGTAGATAGCATAAGACGAGAGCAAGTTTTTAAAAGGTGGAATGGGCCTCAAGGCGTATCCCTGTTGAGGCGAGGTGTAAGCCTCAAGGCGATCCAATATGTAAGCCCTGAGGCGGAAATATATATACACATACATAATACACAAATATACATACAATATCTATATATATAATACTAAATTATGTTGGTTCAGTGGCTCTTGACAGAGGAAATAATGAGAGCGTGAGATAGGCTAAGAGGTTGTGGAAAACATAGTTGCCGTCTGGAGGAGGAAGACGGAGGGTAAAAATATTGGAGAGTACACATTGGGGCCATTGGGCTTTGACTTTTAGTTTTTTAAAATAAAAAAGACTCTTATAGTATAAAGAGAAGTGCTACACTACTACTGCCATAGAACTTATAGAAAAAGCAAAAAAAAAAACATTACCAAAGCAGATCAACTGAGGCGTATGTCTCTACACCGCCTCATCGAACTGCCTCACTGAACCACGGCGTAAGCCTCGTCCAGGGTTCAAGAGGTGCCACCTTAAGTGCGGTTTTGGGCCGTCTTGCCTCGAGGCATACGCCTCAAACGGTTTTTAAGACCATGGACGAGAGGAAGGGAGCCAGAGAAGTAGAAGGTAGGGAAGTCGTTAGTTAGGTTACCTAGGTTAGACTACGAGTGTGCAGTTTCTTTTGTCTTCATTATGTTTTTCTTGTACCCTGTCGTTGCTTACTTGTAACTAGTTTTTCAAAATTTATGTCACATATTTTTCACTCTCTCGCACACTTTTCATAACCCGGAGGTCTTCACTGAAGCAACCTCTTTACTCTTGAGGTAGAAATCAAATTTTGCATACATCTTCCTTTCTAGACGCAACATCTGAGTTGGATATACTAGGCTCGTTTGATCTGGTTTTGAATATGCTATTTTGCTTATATGACATTTGATACCCGAAATCTTCATGCTTAGGAAGAATATAAGAGGACCGTAATCCATTTTCTATCACATAAATTAAAACATGATAATTTTATTCGCATTCACTAGTTTCTTAATGTCGATGTGTTATAAAGATAATTTCATTCGTGACGAACAATTTTTGGGATGAGTCACATCTTACAAGTTCATTATCTCATATACTATCGATCTGGTATATTTAGGTACAAATTTTAAATGATATTTCATTTAATTAAATCAATGATCTTCAGTTAGTTTTTAAGGATCATAGATTTAATTAAAATATCATTCAAGGGTTACGTATTTAAATGACACCGATTAGTTGGTTCAATCCAATCAATTGTGTTTATTGAGGATCCCAGAGAAAACCCAAATGGAGAAGATGAGAAAGAAGTTCTAGGAACGAAAGATCAAAGAACACGAATCATCTGAAAACACAAAGAATCATGAAGAAAACCTGCAAAAAGTAGTTGATCATGGGGAAGATAAAGAACGTGAACCGACTGAAATTGTTGAGGGTTCCAAAGGAAACCCAAGTGGAGAAGATCATAAGCAACAGGTTCTTGGATCGAATGAAAAACAAGAACCAACAGAAAGCTCAGAGAATCGTGTAGGAATCCTGCAACAAGAAGAAAAGCAAGAAGTTGATGGCCATGGAGAAGACAAAGAACGTGAAGTGAGTGAAGATATTGGGGGTTTCAGAGAAAACCCAAATGGAGAAGATGAGCAAAAGGTTCTTGGCTCAAATGAGGAGTACAAGAATCACCTGAAACTGCCGAAAATCGTGAAGAAACTTGCAACAAGAAGTTAATGGGGGGGAAAATGTCGAAAATATGGAGGCAAGAATCACAGTTGTTTCTAATACACCCATGAACAATATTTGCTTGCTTATTGTATTCATAAGAAATGCAAGACTCAAGAACCCTAAAAGATTACCAAAATAAAGATTTTTTTTTGTTAGATTCTTTAAATTAATGATGGGTATTTGATCGTTCCTCAATTGAATTCACCAACATAGGCCAATTTTCCTGTCCTTCCATAATGAATGGGAAAAATAAAAGCAATCACTAATGAGCACCTCAAAACCTAAATGACATGTGAGTGAATGCAGATAAAAGCATTTCATCCTTAAAAGTTATTTGATGATTTTATATATTATAAAAGTCATAAATGACACATTTATTTAAATAATTTATTATAAATATTTTTATATAGTTTTCATAGACATAACTACATATATAAGAGTAATAAATTTTGATATAATTGATGGTACTTTGAAAATATCCAATTTAGATGAAAATTTATGTTGTATTCGGTTTGGAAGATTTCTATCAATTGGCGGGGGAACGATGAACATTATTGCAGCAATAATAGTTGTGGAGGTAAAGGCAATGATGGTTGGTGGATGATGGTGCATAACGGTGGTGGTGGCGATCGACAATGGTGGAGGAGGTAAATGTGGCCAATGTGGTGGAGGTAGTGGTGGTGGCAATGGTAGTGGTAGCCAATAACGGTGGTGGTGGTTGCCGACGATACTAGTGGTGGTGGCGATGGACGGTGGTGGTCGGTGGTCGACGGTGGTTGTGGAGGTAAAGGAAGTGGTATTTAGTGGACGATGATGGTTGTGGATGACGTAAAGATGGTGGATTGTAGTGGTGGTACCAGTCTATAGTGGAGGAGATGGTTGTCGTCGATGTGATGGAGGTAGTGGTAGTGGTGATGGGTAGTGATAGTGATAGTGATAAGTGGAGTTGATGGTGATGGTGGTGATGGACGGTGGTAGTTGGTGGCCGGCTATAGTTGTGGAGGTAGAGGCAACGGTGGTTGGTGGACGATGGTGGTTGTGGAAGACGTGAAAATGGTCGATAGTTGTGGTGGTGGTGGCCAAGAGTGGTGGAGAAGGTAGTTATGCCCAATGTTGCGGAGGTGGTGGTGGACAATGGTAATGGTAGCCGATGATGGTGATGGTTACAGTGGTGGAGGTAGAGGTTGCCCTCGACGGTTGTGGTGGTCGATGGTCAACAGTGGTTGTGGAGGTGGTAGAGGAGATTGTTGTAGTGAAGGAGGAGGTGGAGGTGGTGGAGGAGGTTATTGTAGTAGAAGAGGAGGTGGAGGTGACCGATTGTGGCTACTATGTTAAGGTTTTATATCAAGCGAGAGTGAATTAGTAGTATTTTAGTTTCCATCTAATTCTTGTTCCACCTATTTTGGTGAAACAAGAAAAAACTTTTTTTTATCTCATGTGTTCAACCTCATCCCAGTTCTTGTCCTTGTCATGTGTTGCACCAAACATGGAACAGTGAGTTCTTTGTCCTGTCTCATGTCAAGTAAAACGTGAAATAGTGAGTTTTGTTTCATTCTATAAGTCTCATGTAATAAATGCAACCTTCTTATTAGAAAAGAGCTAAAACCATGATTTGCCTCTTGATGCCATCTTATTTGCCTAAGACAAAATCAAAAACATTTGGAACCTTAAAAAATAAGAGATTTGCAATTTGTCTCATGAAAACGGAATATTAAGAATTGGAAACATCTAATAAGTACAAATTCCAATAGCACGAAATTTAGGGGTCGTTTATTAAACGCTTATCTGGTAAGTATTTATTAAACATTTTTTCTCATCGAATGAGCATGGCAACGGGCAAGAATCTTACCCGGTAAGAACGATGATAAAGATGGAAAGTCTTATCTTGTAAGTGAGGGTGACGACTCTTACCCAGGTAAGCGCTTACCAGGTAAATTGTTGCATAAATACGTTTTGATGTACTACAATTTTACCCGATAAAATAAATTATAATATTGACTCTTAACGGTAAGCGCTTACCCGTAAGCATTTAGGTAAACGGCCACTTAGTGCTTCAAAAACAATACTCAAGACTTTTTATTTTGATTTGAAAATATGGAATATAATTTTTGATAAGTTTTCATGAGCATTTATGGGTGTAAAAGTGTTTATCAATTTATGTGGTGTTAAGTGTAGTTCTATAAAAAGTGTTTGGATTAGCTAATCACGGTACCAAAACCTAATAAGCTGATAAGTTAATAAATTATAAGGAGTAACTTATCAAAAACTTTTTATTACTAGTGACTAACCAGTATAAGTAATTCTTTTTTTTTTTCATCCAAATACTAAAACTCCTTATTACCGTTACCAAACCGGTATAAGTATTTTTTTTCTCCATCCAAACACTAAAAACTCTTTATTGTCCGATATCACACTGAAAAAAAGTTAATAAGCATTTTA
This sequence comes from Cynara cardunculus var. scolymus, assembly GCF_001531365.2. NCBI lineage: Eukaryota > Viridiplantae > Streptophyta > Magnoliopsida > Asterales > Asteraceae > Cynara > Cynara cardunculus. Next base: position 3,165,697 of record NC_037540.1, read on the forward strand.
AATAAGCAATCTCAAATATTCCTTAGTTTCTTAATAACATTAACTTTGATTTTGCTTATATATTTAAACATTTAACAATTTAAAAAAAAAACACCTTTATTGACTCTTCTTTTAGACTTTGATATCATCTATTATCAATAGAAGTAAATATGACTTGAGATTTCCACATATCTTAAAAAAACAAACAAAAAACAAGATCTCTATGTGAGGCTCTCGTTTTTCTGCCCAAAAGCTAACATTTGAAATTGAATTTGCCGGTCCCGGTCCTCCGATGGTCTCAAGCCGAACCGATTAGGTCCAGCCTGGACCCGGGACCAGTTTTTGGCCGTCACTAATCCTAATTCATTCATTATTCCATTAATGCGAAAAAGGACTGGAAAATTGAAGAATGATCAAATACCATCAAAAATTTAAAGAATCTAACAACAAAAATCTCTATTTTGGTAATCTTGGTTTAGGGTTCTTTATTTTTTTGCTTTTCTTTGCCTTGTCAATGGCATAAGCAAGCCAATGTTGATCACGGGGATTATAATAAACTTGTTGTCGCAGGTTTCTTGCACGATTCTCTGTTGGTTCTTGGCTTTCATTCGTGCCAAGAACCTGTTGCTTATGATCTTCTCCACTTGGGTTTTCTTTGGAACCCTCAACAATTTCAGTCACTTCACCTTCTTTATCTTCCCCATGATCACCTTCTTTTTGCAGGTTTTCTTCACGATTCTTTGTGTTTTCAGATGATTCGTGTTCTTGATCTTTCGTTCCCAGAACCTCTTTCTCATCCGTCCCCGTAACCTTCTCTTCATCTTCTCCATCAGGGTTTTCTTTCGGATTCTCAACATCTTCAGTCACTTTACGTTCTTTATCTTCCTCATCAACTCCCTCCATCTCTTCTCTTCTCAGATTCTCGACATTTAAATTTGCATTAGATTCTTGATCATCTTCATTCCCGCCATGATCAGAAGTTCTGGTGGCTGCTTCTTGCATCTTCTTCAACCTTTCCAACCGGCGTCCATGAACAGATCGATATTTAGAAACGATCTCAAGAACTACAGACACTTGAACTTCGTTGCCACGAGCGAAAGATTCGATCCCAACCATCTCCATCAATGTTACCAAGATTTCGAGCTCTATATTGAAGTCAAGTAGACACATTGGAATCCAATCAATCTCCATCATCGTCTGTAGTTCTCGCATCAGTTCCGTCGTGATTTTTCGCTTCTCCATTGTTGTCTGTGTTTTTCGCCTCTCCATTGTTGTCTGCGTTTTTCGCTTCCAGATATCGAATTTATCGAGAGAGATGCTCTTTCTTCTGAAGAAAAATCGAAGTGCTTTATACGCCATTGAAGTATGTGCAGATTCTTATATAAGGTTTTAAGTTAATTACAAGAATGGTCCTTTAAGTTTTTGATAACTATCATTTTTAGTCCCTTAATTTATTTTGCATTGGAGGAAAAAATTAGAGCTAGATATGACATTGTATAGGTTTTGGGCGAGATATAAAAAAAGAACGTTCGATATATACGAAATAAATCCTTATTATATTGTTTTTGTTATTATAAATAACATTAAAATTTTAAAAAAAATAATTTATAATAAGCTCGTTTTTTTAAGTAATTCTAGACAAAAAAAAAATCAATTAATAGTTATGTCGGGTTTTAAAACAATTTTGTGACCATAAAATATAGTGAAAAACAATTTACGTTACAATTATTTAGAAAACTTTTCTAAATATAAAACCTTTAGTCGAACTCAATGACTAAAAAAACAAATCTAAACAATTCACAGGGCTTTTAGAGATATTACCTTTTTCCATATCAGTGTTTGGTTATGACGAAGCACTTAGAAATCAAAACATATTTCCTCTATCGGTAGTCCACGCACAAACACGTTATCTGATGTATTTAACGGGAAAAAAAAGTTTCTTTTTTGTTTTTCTCTGAGAACTAAAAGTCTAGAAGAAATTAGCCTGATGTTTAGATTGTCATCTTATTTATATACATTGAAGTTATAGATGGACGATAACTCAAATAAGGTTATATAATTATCTGTAATATTTATATAATTATCTTAAACTTTAATATAATTAAATATTTTTACAGATAACATATTTTAATTATCATAATTACATTTAAACACATATTTTAATAATTATCATCCAAGAATAATTATTTTAACGGTCTATGTGCATCAACCCCCTTTATGAGCTTAAGCGAGCCCTACGAACGTGGTACAAACGATTTGGTTATATTTTTATCATTGATATTTTTGTACAAACACATTTGTAAATGTGGCCTAAAACACAATATAGGAAGGAACTACCAAGTAAGCTTATATGAGACTCGCTACTTATTCAATCAACTATAGATAATTGTTTGATAGCGACTTATTGATATAAAAAGTGACTTATTCAGTAAACTTCTAAGGGCAAACTTTATGCAAAAAATCGTTCTAAATTTATCTTCTAACTAGAAAAACACTCCTTACCAAGCCCGCCCAAAAAGTTTGGGTTTGCTTTTGCTATATTAAACCCGATAGGTTAGGCCCAATCTGTGTCGGGCCAACCTGCAAATGATGGAAATGGCCAAAACTATTGGTAATGAACAAGAATCACCATATGCGAAACTTGCATAATTATCGAAGCAAAGGAACATTCTTTATAACTATGAATATCGTATAATTCAACACCAAAATCCCGAAAAAGAACTTGTCGAAGAAACAATAATAAGCACATAAACGAAACAAATCTTTATGCCCAGAAAGACGACTTACGTGGTGCTTCCTTTTTTACCCTCTCGTGAAATATGAACAACTCTCGCAGTCTCACCATTAATCTCATTTTGCAGCCATCTTCAAACCATCTCATGGTTACCCGAGATTCATCGTGGTATGTACATATTCCTCTATGAAGATTCGACATAAATTTCCATGTTTAAACGATTATTGATCAATCGTGGCTGGTGGAATTGGGCTACTTACGGGTGAGTAACTACAGTTTGCCACCCCACAGAAGCATTCTTGAGGGTTGGCATAAAAGTAGTCTTCTTCTTTGGGTTTTTCTGCAATTATTATTCGATGATTTGGTTGGCCCATTCGTTTCTTGTGTGATGATTTCACGGCATCAGAAAACTCGTCCCATGATAGCGTTCCGTTATGGTGTAAATCTATCAGTTCTACAAGTTGTCTTCTATTTAGTTGGATAGTCTTCTTGAAGCCAAGGTACCTGCATTGCATTTTGCATGGATATATTTTCAGCTATGTTTCAGAAGACAACCAACAGCACCACAGTTTTAATCTAGAGATGGATACCTATATGTATGTATGTACATGTGAGACCACAAATAACACTAAAACTTCATAGTAAAACATTTTGAAGGTACAAAAAAACTGAAACTTCACAGCAAAAACACGTAAAATGTGAAGGTTCGATGTTCTTTATGTGGTCTCATGAAAACAGTCTGATCTCACATGATCCTAAGTCTATATATATGTGTGTGTGTGTGTATATATATATATATATATGTATGTATGTATTATATATACACGTATAAGGCCAAGTTCAGGGAAAAACCGTAAAAAAATAAAAAATTGAGGAACACCCTGGTAACCGTTCAGCGGACGGTATACATGTAATTTCTAAGCAATTTGTCTGGTATGTGCATAACATGTACACGTGCATAAAAACCAAGAAACAACTTCAATTGCTTGTATGCGCATGTGCGTGTCGTCCGGATGAATGGTTACCAGGGTCTCAGTTTTTCATTTTTTTGGGGTTTTCCCCAGAACCTCCCTCTATGTGTGTGTATATATATATATATATATAAAAGTACAAAGGAGAACCATAAATATTTTGAAAACTTGGGAATCAACTATTTCATGTATCATTCATGAATATCTTGTACTGTGTCATGAATATCTATGACGACATTCATCATATTATAGTACTTAATAGGTTCTCAGGTTCTCAAAATATTTATGGTTCTCGTTAGAACCTATCTCTGTATAATATATAAACACACGTGCGCGCGCACACACACACACACACATATATATATATATATGGAAAGAACTATTCAATAGAGGCGAAGAGGATCCCTTACCTTCGGTGACCTTCCACAAGCTTCGCCATGTTACCATCATAAGACGGAACAAAGATGTTACTAGCAACCGAAACCATGAAATCAAGAGCTGCCATTTGGGACGAATGATTCTGGAATTGCCTCAACTCTTCTGGATCTAATAATGTTTCTTTCTTAACCTGAAAATTAGAATCAAAGTTTTACTTCCAAAAGACCAATGAGGCTATTCAGCTCAATGACCTTCTCCAAAAGCTTGTTTTGCAAAATGACACTAGCGTATAATTGTACTTTTAAATTTTTACGGGAGCACGCTGTTTTGAACTCAAGGCAGGTCAGATGAAGGTCATTCAGCTAAAAACGAATTTAGAAGGTCAGATGAAAGTTTGACTTTCGAGAGTCAAAAAACAACATATATCTCCTGATGTGCATAACCAAGAATATTCATTATGAAGAAAGCAACACAAAAAGAGTATTCATTGTGAAGAAAACAAGAATATTCATTATGAAGAAAGCAACACAAAAGAGTATTCATTATGAAGAAAACAACACAAAATAAGGCATACAGGCGGAAACACGATAGAAATTTCCAAGAAAACACACAACTGCGGTAGATCTTTGACAAAATATATTTCTGTTTGTATGAACTTTGAAGTTTAAAGGCAAGAACAAGAAAGAAGATGGTGATGACTCACAATTCGTGGAAATGTAGCCCTTAACGCTGCCAGTCTCTTTTCGCTGCCATAAATTTCACCGGATGCAATATATATCTGTGTGTCCTGATCAAACCCAAGTGCTTGTAGAATCAACGTTGCTTCCTCCGGAGTAAGAGGACATAGACCTTGTGATCTCTTCTCTTCAGAAACTATCTCCTTCTCCCTCCACCACGGGAAAGCATACCTGAAAACAACAATTTGCAATAAAAAAATATTTAGAATGAGAAAATAGAGGCATGGGTCGGGTTCAGGGGAAAACCGCAAAAAAAATAAAAAACAGAGGAACACTCTAGTGACCGTTCATCTTTACGATATGCACATGTGCATATAAATAATTTTTCTAGTATGCACACGTGCATAGAAACCAGGACACATCTTCAATTACTTGTATGCACATATGCATACAAGTAAACAAATGAGAACCCCAAAAAAGATTGACAACTGTGGAAACCAGTGAATCATGTGTTATTCACAATACAGTGTGAAACAAAAATACATGTAAAGGAAGTTTCACATTGTGAAACAAATATATGTTAGATGAAAAAAGATCATGTGAAACAATACATTGAGATTGGTTCTAATGGGGTTGTAACCTTTTTGTGGTTCTCACAATGTTTATCCCCATGAGAAAATTGAGCCATTACCTGAGACGTTTAAGTTCATCGGCTTCCTCAATGGTGCAACCATGTGTGCAGCCTGAAAACGCCAACATGTCCATCTCGTATCTCAAGTGCAATGCCAAAAATGGTCCCTTCTCTTGGAGAACGTGGACCAATTTATTCCCAAGAGCCTCGATCGAAGGTGTGAACTTTAGTGCTTGGAAATTGACACGGCATCTGAGTTTTTGAAGATCTAGAGGGATCCCATTGTTTGCTAATCGTGTATCCGTTCGATTGAAGTGTATCACTTTATGCTTGCTAAAAAGTGGTAGAATCTGCAATTTTTAACGGAAATGTAGCCATCAGATCACATTATTCACCAAAAACTCTAGAAGCCGTCTATCACAGCACGTTTACACTTTTTATATTAAAAATGTATGAACTAGATTGGTTATGATTTTCTTGTACCTGTTTCTATTTATATGTTATTGTTTACTTTTAACCAGTTTTTCAAAACTTTGTTCATATATGTCTCTCTCTCTCTCTCTCTCTCTCTCTCTCTTTGTCACACTTTTCACAAGCTGGGGGTTTTCACGAAAACAACCACTCTACCCTCTAAGGTAGAGGCTAGGTCTGCGTACCCCCCTCCCCCGGGAGGGGGGACCCCACTTACAGGGGGGACATACTCGGTTTCGTTTGCTTTGGTTTAGGGAAGTGGCTCACCATATTTTTTTTAAGGGTACGTTCGGTATCCAGACACGATAGGACATAACAGTTGTTCAGTGTTTGGTAATACAAAACTGGACAGGACATAACAGATAAAATGACCAATTTACCCCTAATTAGTTGTTTATATATATTATATATTTTGATTAAGTTAAGTAATTTATTCAATTATAATAAATAAGTATTTTTTATAAAAAAAATATATCATTAGAAAGTTTTCATCAAGAGAATTAGGTTATTTTTTAGAAGAGAATTAGGCTATATTTTGAGGTTATATTGGTAAAATATGTGTCTCTTTCACCTAAACACGCCTGTTCCAATTTGTTTCACTCTGTTCCTATATGTTCCATATAAAAGTCCTGCCAAACATGGAACAGTAATCCTGGTTCTGTTATGTCATGTCCAGTGTACCAAACGCATCCTAAGGGAATCTTGTTGACCTAGATCATTTCTAACGATGTCGATCATAATGGGCAAATAAGTAATCTCAAGGAAGCTTACTCACAAAGGAAATACTTTAATTATCATGCGACACGCCAAAAAGGATATCTCGTACTATTAAATGGATAAAACATCAGCATTTCTTTAAACGATTACTAACAGCCAATCCATTGGAACTGCATGCTAATTCTTTAAAATGCGAACCTGCTCAAGGTAGTATTTTTCGCTCGACCAGCTGACAGGTGGCATCTCTAGTGGCTGGAATCCATATTTTCTGCTAAACCTCTTTGGCAACCTTTTGACGATCCGGACTTCATCTCTTAGCGAATCAATGAAGTGACCCACATCAAAAATGTCCTCAAAATCACTGATGCAAACACCATAACTCAAAACTCCCGATACAACAACAATGGAAAAAACATCACAATTACTCAAAAACAACAAACGTACCTAGGATCGGCCCAGAAAGACGTCTTATCAAGCTCCGGAACAACTAAAGTGAGATTTAAAAGACGAGCAACTGTTACCATGTCGCAGATCTGAAATCACAAACTTTGCAGCGTAAATAATTGATGTAAGCATAAACTAAACATGAAAACAAAAGAAGAACCACGAACCGCAGCTCTCATTTGATTTAAACCCCCGTTACAAGAAACTTTGAGAAAGCCATTACTTATGTAATTCCCTGCATGACAAAAGAATGGTATCGATAGGATTAAAATTAAATCAAAATTCTTGTAAACATTATATAAATTGCTGACAAAACAAACTCTAATAGCATAATTAAATAATTTTGCCATTTCCATGAAGAAAATTAATGCCATATATCTATCATTTGATCAATAGTTGTGCAAAAAGAGGCAGAATGACTAATGTTTTGGGTTCAAGATTCTTATTTTACACAATGTATTAAAAAGTGTTTGTTCTATAGAATTCACAATCAAAATCTAAATTCAAAATCATCTATGACGAGGTTGCTTGATTGGTTTCCCACTAAGTCGTGTGTGGATTGATTTGTCTGTATAGATTGAGTGGTTTTTGTTTGGGAGGATTTTTTCATAGACGGAGGGAGCTTGTTTTTTTATTGGGAAGGAAATGTTTGGAGAAAAAAAAACTTGGTTTCTGCACAAAGCTAAAGCTCCCCCTAGAAATACCTTAAGCTACAACCGAAAAGTCATTAATAGCTGACCGAATAAGTTGTTAGTCCCCTTAAGCTCGTTAAGCTGCTAAGGGGACAGATAAGTTAACAAAATGAACATGCATTCTAACAATTGAACAATGTTGCATACTAGCTCACAAAATCAAAATCACTTCGTTAGCTGTAAAAGATATGAAAATAAACATAAACCCAACAATCTTTTCATTCAAATAATAGCATTAATCCAAGAAAGATTCAAATCAAAACTAGACCCTTTTTGAGGATCTAGCTAACTCACTTGGAGGTGGCAGAGGTGGTGGCGCCGGCAGTGCTGGTGGTGGTGTTGGAATGGATTTTCCGGCGTTACTCGATGGTCCGGTGGATCCATTTATCGGGTTCAAAAACCCGATAAACAGTTTCGGGTGCCAAAGCTCACCAACAGCCACAAGTTGAACCAAACAAGTCCAAATCAAAATGCTGGAACAAACCCTAATGAACCAAACTTGTAACCTGGTTCTTTGAATCACTTGGGTTGGTATCTTGGCCCACCTCACCACCTGCACACTACTGTTCTCAGATCTAACATCCATTTCTCCTCTTCACACCACATCTCTTCTTCATTTTGATCAAAACATTGCCTAAAGATTCTCAAACTCTACACTAAAAACTCTGGCTTAAAAATGCCAAATTGAATCAATAAGAACCCTAAATGAATAACCCTAATATAACCTCCAGTTGGGTGCTCAGAAAATTGCAAAAAGATTCAAAACTTTCAAACCTGAAGCCAATCAGAATGACCTAATTCGTAGCACGAAGTGGGTGGTAAGGAAATTGCAAAAAGAATTCAAGATTTGGTATTCACAATGAGGCGATACCGAAAACACCATACCCGATGAAATTAACCTAAATTGGCGAAGTGGGTGTTGATGAATTTACAAGAAGATTTACAATTTTTGCGAATAGATCAATGAATAAGAACCCTAGAGAGGGAGTGATAAACAATGGTGTAATTGATAGATGGATAGATAGTGTGAAAAGAAAGCCAAAAACAGAAAATGTGAGAAATAGGTGGTGAGGATTGAGGAAATCACGAGAATGAGGAACAATAAAATCAATTATTAATAAAGAAAAACGAGGATTTCAACAACCAAACCAAGCAAGCGTCAAATGATTTTCAAGACTTTCTTTAAAAGTTGAAGATCTCTTTAAAATGTTTCCCTGCCTACAAAATGACATAAAATGTGAACCTTTTCTTCGTTTTGTTGGATTGTTGCTATGAATTTTTTTGGGAAAAGGGGTGTGAAAGGGAGATCTAATATGATGAAAGAGACACATGAATGAATTTTGGTACAAATTTGTAATTGCTAAATAATACAAATCCAAGGGAAGTTGTTAAATTTTGGTATTTAGATACTAGTTGTGTATCAGTTCAATGCGATGGGAGCCGTGAATTTTAACGATTTTAAAGTTTTACTGGCTTTATTATAAAAGATTTAACGATGATATAAATTACACTTGGTCTTTATATATTAATACAACTTGAATAAATAAGAGCTATGGTTCCAATTACAGTCTATGGATGAAAAAAATTGTATGACAGTTTAAAATATAATATATTTGAAATCCAACATATTTAAACGACTCTACAAATATATTCTATTTACACCAAGAACAAATAATTAAGAGATCGAGAGCGAGACCGAGAGTTCTAGCGCAATTGAATGAGAAAACTTTTAATAACTAACGGTGAATATGAGTTTGAATCTCACCTTGGGGATGGAAAGAAGACATAGAAAAAGAAATTGTAATAATGTGCATTGGTAACTTGTACTATATGTTATTTTAATTGTAGGTTAAGAGATTTTAAGATTGAATGCATAAAGTAGTAGTATTTAATGCATTATGAGTTGTGTTTAAGATTTTGTGCATAAATATATAGTACTTTTTGCATTAAAAATTGTTTTAAATACTTTTGATAAATCTGATTTTTAAGATAGTATAGATTATTTAATTAATTTTATTTATAAATGTATTCAACAAAACAATGATAAAAATTTGGCTTTATAATATGTTTTATATATTTTATATATATATATATATATATTTTTTTTAGGAGAAAAGTCAGTTGTAAATCTAACTTTTATTGTGAATCGAGATACAAACAAAAGCAAACAAAAGCACAACATGTGTTTACATTTGTTCTCATTGAACATGAATAATAAATGTGAAATTTTTACCGCATTCATGATAATGTTTACATTATTTATGATAATATCATGTGAATGTTTAAGACACAGGACGCATATTTGTTGTTTATTTTATATTATATAAGACGTTTTTAAGTATGATTATCGATACAATATTATAAAGTATTTGACAAAAACTCTTAAAAATTATTTTTTATGCATACAGTACTTTTTATTGATACATATTACTTAAAATTCAATATTACAAGTAAATTGTGCATAAGTACAACTTATTTAAGCTTTATTTTTTAATTTGCATAACTAACTATAAATAAAATAATCAAATACGGGATTCTGAATTTAAACAATCTAAAATATTATTAAAAATTATATTATTAAATGATAAATAAATTAGTTCGTTATCAAATCTAAATTAAGTCATAAATAAAATATTGAATTACTGGACTTACACAAAAAACAAGAACCTTAAAACTTAAATTTGATATGAATATCGATATGTTTTTTTTTTCCAATTTTTTATGATTTCTTTAAATTTATATTTTATTTAAAAATAAAAAACATTATCTTTTTTATAAAACCATAAAAAGTTATTATATTAACAAAAATAAATAATAAAACAAAATATTAAAATTAAGATGTATCTCAATACATTATAGAACGATATTAAAAAAATCATTTGAATGAGTTTGCGTTAGATAAAAAAAAACAGGGCCTGCAACGAGAATAATATTAAAAAAAGGCAACTTGTAAACATTTTGTCCACAATTCAAACTTGTTTTAAGTTAAAAATCAATTATTTAATTTAGTTCCTGCAATTCAAACTTCTAAACATAATTCGTCAGCCTTGATTTGCGACACACACGTGGCCTAAAAAAGTATACCAAATATGCATGTTTTTGAAATGAATTACAAATCAAGGGCATAAACTCTAAATTTTTTAATTTATTTTTATTAACATGAATATCAAGCCTGTTATGCGAGTTAACTAATTCTAAGACGAACACCTGATTTGCAGATAATTCGGAGTCACTGCATTTGAACCTCTGTGGCCACAACAGGGATTTTTATTCCTCTTTGAATTTGAACCTGAGACCTCCTGTTACTTTTGACCTTTGGAGTCAAGCTCAAAACAATCAGGCACCACCCTTGTGGTTAATACTTTTACAATATATAGAGTGACTTATCCAAGATTTTTGCTGAATAGGTGCACTTTTAAGATAGATCAACGGTTCGCAAAGTCGTTATATGTTTCTTTTTGGCGAATTGCATCGTTTCAAATGACTTTTTTTTAGTTTTTTTATTGATTTCGAGGGATTTTTTCGGGTTTTTGGTTGATTTTTGATGGACTTTTTGCCCTTTTTGGTTGATGCGCTTTCTAACATTTTGGAGCACGTCCCAAAGTTTAGCGGCTGCACTTTTTATACCCAAAAAGTATCTGCTTACGAAAATAAGTTGAGCCGGTGCATGAGACCCCACTCTGGGCCTCACCATCGGGTATAAAAAACAATATTCTAGACAAATTGTAATATGTAAGCATTTCATAACCATTTCTTTATCATAAGTGATATACAACTAATATTTGTCGTCCTCGTTTAAACACCAAATGCATTCCTTTTTTCATAAAGAAAATCATACCATTTCATTCTAGAAATCACTCGTTTTGACTTGTTCATTATATGGTCCCTGAAAATATTTGAACTTTGAGCTTTTCAAAAGACTTTTTATAAACTTGACGTATACGTGCACTTGATGGTCCAAAGAAAAGCGTGGACCCAGATTGGCATGTTGCCCTTTAGGTCCATTCGACCCAACAGACTTTGATCCATCTTTTGATATTCGAATCGAAAAACGTTAAATGAAAGGAGATAAATATTAGTGATAGATAATGTATCCAATCAGTAGTATTTAAACACATTCAAGATGTTTATTTTTTCTTCTTCTAAATTTAGAATTTTTCAAAAACTTCTTTTTGATATTAACTCAACTAGCAATAAGGTTTGAATCTTTGGGGATTCTCTTTGTGGTTCAACGATTCGAGTATTGCAAAGCCGCTGGAGATTTTTTTGACTGTTTTCTAGGATTTTTGGGATTTGTCGAGGTGCGGATAAGCTGGCCAGACACCCGTGGTTAACAAAAAAAAAAAAAGATGAACATATCAAACCAACGAATGATGTTGAAACGATTGATCATTGTTTAGTTCGTTGCAAGCAGCTGTCAAACGTATATGCAAAGCTGCTGACATAGTGGGATTTGGCTTCCTTCAACATGGACTCTATTTCCAATGTTTTTATTCTATGGAATATCAATCCTCAAATCTCACCTACTTCAAAAGGATTTTGGCAAGTAGTTTTGTGAACCGTCACGTACGTGATTTGGAGTTCTTCGTAACAAGTGGTGTATTCTAACCAGTCACCCCCAAATTCTGATCGTATCATTGGCTTTTTAATCGTGCAAAAGATTTCAATTACTCTTGGACGAATTGGTGTTGCAATCCCGAGAGTGGTGATTTCCTAGGTTATTTGTTTCGTTGTGGTCTGATCTCTTCCTCTTTCTTTTTTTTATATTATTTATCTTAGTTTCGAGTTCCTTTGTTTTATGCGTCTTGCAATAAGAATCTTCTGAGTCCTTATTAATTTGATTTTTTTCTTTTAATGAAATAGTTGTTTTTCAAAAATACCAACTAATAAAATAAATAGAAGAAAAGAGATCAAACATTTGTGTTATATTATCGATTGCATTGTAATACTGAAATCTATTAAATTAAAAAACTGTTAGAATTGTATACCATTTTTAAAACTTTTAGTTTTTTTTTCTATTATATATATATATGATCAAATGTGAACTAGATAGTATGTGGTAACTATGAGGTCCAATATGAACCAATTATTTTAGATAATTAATGTTATTTACTAAAATAAAACAAATGGTAAATTAGTAAATTGTGTTGATTATTCAATTTATTTTAATAAGTTTAAAATTTCAATTTAATTTAAGTAGTTTGATTATCTATACTATATTATAAAATATTTGACAAAAACTCTTGAAACCCATTTTTTATGAATGAAGTACCGTTTATTGATGCATATTATCTAAAATTCAATATTACAAGTAAATTGTGCATAAATACAACTTATTAAAGTTTTTTTTTGTTTGAATTCGTGTAATTATCTACAAATAAACATAATTAAATAGATGATAAACATCTCATTTTAAATAGTAAAAATATAAAATATAATTAAGATAAGTATTTAGTTCTAACAAAATACTTAATAATTATCTTTATAAAAAAGTATAATATTAAACCAAAAATAAAAAAAATGAATTAAAGAAATACACAAAAAAATGAGAAAATTTAAATAGTTAGTTTGGTATTAATATCATTATTTTTTTTTTCAATTTTTATGATGTTTTTATATTTATATTTTATTCAAAAATAAAAACATTATCGCTTTCTCACAAACACATAAAACTGTATTATAACATCGACTGAGACAAAAAAAATGGAACACTAAAATCGAGATATATTTCGCTGCATTATGATAATATCTTTCTAGTTTTAATATATGTGTATATATATACACACACGACCCTAATCCGGTGGCCTTCTCCGCATACCCACCATCGCTCCGCTGACCTACTCTGGTCTTCTTGTCTGACCAAGACGCCGTCTCTGATGATCGACCACTAAACATCCACTTGTGAGCATTCCCGACAGCTAGCCCAATCTTTGTCCTCGTGACCCCCTCACTACCTATCTCCCTTCCCTCATCCACACCACAATTGGTATTACAGTGGTACCACAATTGATATCACAGTGCTCTCAAAGTTTATTTGGTATGTTTTGGGTATCACATTGTATATCTTGGTGTTTTTTTTATATCAATGATGTTCGTCGGAGGCCGGAGGTAGGTGAGAGAGAGAAAAAGATGAGAGGTAAAAAAAAATTACAATACCTAAAATGCTCTTTAATTATAATTTTAAGTCAAATTACCAAAAATATTAGTTCATAATTTATCTATTGATTTATGGTTGAAATTATATCTCACAGTTATCACAAACTAATCAGTTTTTTTTTAATGAATTTCTATATACTATTAAATTTCTAATCAACATTTTATTATAATAATAATTAGGAAAATTTGGGCTATAAAATAATATCATTAGGAAATATAAAAAAACCAACAAAAAGCGAAATTGAAAGACGATGGACTCTTGAAAGCTTCTAACATAACGACTTCGTATCTGTCTCCCTCTCGCCTCGAATATAGCTAAAACTTCCAAACCAAATCATCAACCATGGAGCTTCAAAAATTCCTGCTTTCCATCCTTCTACTTTTAGGGTTTCTATCCATCATCGCTCAATCGATTCGTTTCGAGATTGAGTCGGGTTATACCAAATGTATAGCAGAAGACATCAAAAGCAATTCTATGACAGTCGGTCACTATTCCGTAGTTAATCCCAGTCAAGGACATCCTTTACCTGAATCCCACAAAATTACTTTGAGGGTAAATCAAAGACGATATCTGAAACATGATTTATTTTCCTTACTATGAGCTACGAAATCGTCAATTGTGGTGTTTGAATTTTGATATTGTCTATGTGATGCATGATTTCTGTCTGTCTTCTGTAATCCCATTTCGATAACTAGAGTTGTATTATGGATTTGCTTTCGTTATAAAGGATTTGTTCGTGTTGTTGCACACTTTTGAACTTCGTTTTACCACTCCTGGAGATGTCAATTTGGTTTTTAGGTTTTGCGGATGTGGGTTTGTATGAATTTTAGTTTGGTAATTGGGATTTCCATGAATGGAAGTTAACGACTTGGCTTTTGCATCAGATCAAAGTTCTTGATTTTGGATGAAATTTTGAGGGTTTTATGTCAAATTTGAGTTTGAGATGTTGGTGTTTGTTGTGAATCTTTTGCAATGATGTGGGTTTTGTGTGAATCCTTTGGAATGATGTTGCTTTTGCTTTAGTTATTATTGGGACATATGCTCCTTAGAGTACTAGACTCTTAAACCAACCACCTAGCGGGCCGTTGTGTATCCGGTACCCTTCTGATATGATGCTTTTGGGAATGTGGGTCGGCTTGAGGGTTGTCGGACACACCTTCGTAACGCTGTAAAGTTTGCTCCCCCCTCTTACTAAGACTACAGAATGTTCTTGTGAATTATGGCCAATACCGAGTATATAAGCAGTGATTTCAAATCCAGAGGTTAATCGTACTCTGGCTACTCTTGTCTATGCTGCATCTACCTTCTTCTTTCCTGGGTTTCTCTACGTATATTGGGTTGAGTTTTTCGAGTCTAAAGTGCATATTCCTGCATACGGTGTTCAATTTGTTCATCTTTTTTTGCAAATTTTGGTATGGAGATGTGATTTGTTGTGTTGTTTTCGCTACAATCTGATCAAACTTGTTCTCCGTTTGCTTATTGTGGCTTTTGAAACTTAGGTGACGTCGGTATCTGGGAATTCCCATCACTATGCAGATCATGTGCAATCAGGACAATTTGCATTTCAGGCTATTGAGGGTGGGGATTATATGGCTTGCTTTTTTGCAATCGATCACCATCCCCGTGTTAAGATTCCTGTCGAGTTTGATTGGAGATCCGGTGTGGCTGCTAAGGATTGGTCTACTGTAGCCAAAAAAGGTTCTGTAGATGTAAGTACCTTTTGTGCATGTTACGTGTCTATGTACCATTCCCACAATCCATATTATTTCAATTTATCGTTGTGAGAAACGTTATCATGGTAGAGAGAGCAAATGAGGAATCAAAAGGAACCCTAAATCTTTGAAATTGGAATAATGTGAAGCCATATTTGTTGAGTGTGGGTAGAAGTCTCCCATAAAAACCAAACCAAGGCCGCTTGGTTGGTTTTCTATTAAGTCCTGCATGTATAAAGTTGTATGTGTGGATTAATCTGTTTGTATAAATTGGGAAGATTTTTGTTTAGGAGGGTTGTTTCATAGATGGAAGGAGCATGTTTTTTAATTGAGAGGGGCAGGTTTGGATTTTTTTGGCTTTCTACATAAATCTCCCCCGGAAGCATATTGAATTAGCCACTATCTATGTCGTTAAGCCACTACCAAACATTCATGTATAGCTGACCGAATAAGTTGCGAGTCCCATTAAAATCATTAAGCTGTTAACAAACAGGCCAGTATATCTCGCATGAACGTAGGGTCTGGTGGTCTGGGGGGGTGGAATATGTGCGGACCTGTCATCTACCCCAGTACAATAAGATTGTAAAATGAAGATGCACACGTATTTGCTCTTTTTGAGTAGCATTTATTTATAATATTGGTTTGCTTTGTCGATACCATCTTCTTTATCTTAGGATAATGTTTGTTGATTAACCTTTTTACAAGCCAAGAGTCTTCACGGAAACAGTTTTTCTACTCCTCGGGTGGATATAAGGTCTGCTCACATTCTACTCCTTCCAAACCCTACTTCGAGTGCGATTCACAAGGTTCTTATGGATTGTCGCAAACCATCTTCATTATGAAAGAAACATATTCATGAAGCGTAGATACAAAAATAAACACACGTAAATTGGAAAATAGATCAGTCGAATGGAAAACTAACAACTTTCCCTTGTACTTTACTTTCTTAACATTAATTGACAAATTTGTTTGTTTTGCAGGCAATGGAATTAGAGCTTAAGAAGCTTACAGATGCTGTCACTTCCATTCATGAGGAGATGTTTTATCTCCGAGAAAGGTTACTGAACAATCTTTCATTCATAGATAGTATTACCTTCGTGTTTTTCTTGCTTCACATGTGAATCATCATCATTCGCTCGATTTTCAAGTCTAAAACGAGTTCATTTGACTTTCAAAATTAATAGATCGCATGCGATTCAAACATAATGTCATTTTGTGCATGCTTATTACAGGGAACAAGATATGCAACAGCTTAACAACAAGACAAACTCGAGAATGGCATTGTTGAGTTTTGTTTCATTGTTCGTCTGCTTATCTGTGGCAGGTTTGCAACTATGGCATTTAAAGTCGTTTTTTGAAAAGAAGAAGCTCATTTAAGGGTTTTCTTTAATAGCATAGTTGAAAAGGAAAAATTGTGGGCATCGGTCGACCCTTTATGTAGGTCCAGATTTGTAGTTGTAGACCACGTTTTTAGTTACAATGGAGAATACGGGATCTGTAGTTGTTGGTCGTTGATTACAATTCAACTTGTTATATCACATAATCATTACTTTCTAGTGTTATATGAATTTACAATGACACTACCGGTTGTGAAACGGTGGAGATGAGAAAGAGGCCTATGGCTTGGCATGCGGTCTGTAAATGGTGGGATCGTTTGGATGCCTCGTAACATTTCCATCAGATTCTCTAAAATGGAGAAATGAGGATTTTGATCACCCCCTTTTTCTTTTCTCAGTAGGTTAGTATGAGGGTGAAATCCTTCAATTTTGGTGAACCCCAAAAAATGGTTACCATGAAAAAGAAATATTTTTTATTATATTGCTACCAATAGAAAAACCTTGAAATTAAATGTATGAAATATTTTAGTAACATAATTAATGTAAAAAAAAAAAAAAAAACATTGAGTTGAATATAATTTTCTTATGAAGATTTTAAATTTTGATTCTCTATTTTCTTAAAATTTTGAAGAATCTGTGAGATATTATCTTCTAAGACTCTAGATTAACAAGGCCTAGGATTTTTTGCGCCTAAAAACCGGGTGTGAAATTAGGCTTGATCAATCTTTCCCGACCATGTTTTTTCAGGCCAAACTTTATCTTGGCCTCAAAAAATAAATTGGCATGATCAGGCTTACTACTAGAGATGGTCAAAAACCGGTTCCAATGAGCCATGAAAATGAAAAACATTACTGGTCCTCGATCGTTGGTATATAACCGGTCGCTGGCCCATTTTTGGCCCCCTCTACTTACTTGCTAGCGTTCATTCTCAACCAGACCAGTATTCACAAGAAGCCAACTTATTGAATAAAAACTTGCAACAATGCCTACTGAAAGTCTGAAACCTACGCTTGTCCTCGATAAGGAATCGTAAAATGTAGCTTTCAAGCCAAGATCAAAAGAAGTCGAAAAAAAAGGTTGTCCGTTTGATGTAAGGTCATAACGAAACGTTAACTACAAATGTACAAATACAATGATCACATATTGCAAGATCCAAGTAATCTTCAACATTATCTTCAGGGAAAAAGGCCAATAAATATAGCATTTACAAGGGAAGAGGTAAAAAAAGTAGCAGAACAATGCAAACAAGTAAAATGTTTTTCCGAGCTGCAACACCGGAGTAACAGTAAGATTTCATTCTTTGAGTCTGAATAAAAGATGAGATTTCCTGAAGTTCCTTAATACTCGCCTGAAAACCGGAGTTGCATGAAAGGGGAAAGAGGAGGAAAACTGATGGTGTAAAACTGGCTACAAATGCTCGTCATTTTGAAATTTAACTAAAACTGGGGTTCACCTTTATCGATCCTTACAATCAGGTTTCGGACTTGAATGTGTCCATAAAAGGATGATGTGTTGGACAGATATCAAACTTACGCACTTGGAGATTGGCAATTGAATCGGTTACGTAAATATATGCCAATGATGATGATCTGGGTGTATCGTTTCCTTGATTTTTTCGAGCCTCTTTAGAATCTCCAAGAAAGAAGGTCTCTTGTTCATATCTGCTGCCCAGCAGTGCTCCGTCAACCTACCATATGAAATACAAACACATCAGCATCGAGTACCAATATTCTTATACCAAACTAAAGGAACCCAGTATATCCCACCTAAGGTGGGGTAGTGAGATGTATAAAGACCTCACATCTACCCCAAGAGTAGAGCAGTCGGCTTGTGAAAAGTGGTAAGACATAGAGAGTGACAGAGATAAGATAAAGATGTTGACTTAGAGCCTGTTTATTAGCACCTTAATGAGCTAGATGTGACTAACAGTTTATTTGGTCAGCTATGCATGACTGTTTGGTAGTGGCTTAATGATATATAAAGTGGCTTATCCAGTAAGCTTCTACGAGGAGCTTTATGCGGAAAGCCAAGTTTTATCCAAATGTCTCTCCCAATTAAAAAACACTCATTCCATCCATGAAAAAACCCTCCCAAACAAAAACTTTCACAACCTATATAGATAGATTTATCCACAGGCAACTTTATCCATAGTCCATTCAGAACTTCATAGAAAACCAACCAAACAACCCCTTACTCTTTCAGTTCAGGAGTGTAACTTTTTGCTCTAAATATGGGTCTGTTTCCTTCAGAGACATATTTTGCTGCTTCATAAGCTTCATAATGCGATAGTGGTGGCTCGCCTTCAAGCATCTATAACAACGTTCAAGAAGTCATGGTCAAGAGATCTATCATTTGCTTTCTACCTTTTATCACGTTCTTATTCAAGAAGGAAATTACCTCGAATAATATCATTGCAAAAGAGAACACGTCAACCTTTTTATCATATTTACGGTGCTTAAAGACTTCAGGAGCCATGTAACGATCTGCATTGTATACCATGAAAAGACCAGGAACAATTATAGAGATGTGAATATGGAAAACTTTTAAGATATATCAAAATTGTAGGGTGCATATAGTTATAGGATATAAAACATACAACTGCCAGTCTCGCCGGTCATTTTGTATATATCGTGGGAATTTTGAACCCTGATGAGTTTGCTAAGTCCAAAGTCTCCAACTTTAAGATGATCCGCATTTGAGTTGACCAAAAGAACATTCCTAAAATATAAGCTATCTCTAAGATTAGCACGAAAAGGTGAATCAAAACCAAGTAATCCTAGATCATAACCGAAATACAAAGATACATTCACACATTAGAGGGACAGTAAGCTTTGCATTCTGATTTCTGAATGTGGTACTTAAACAAACCTCGGTTTTAGGTCCCTATGAATGATGACATTCGGCTCATTGTGAAGATAAGCCATGCCTCTGCAAACACAAAAAAGTAATAAAAATCTCAAGTTAGTACCGCTTCGTTCATTGCCACCTAGCTTAGCAAGGGACGATCATGCACATTTCCAACTTTTGAACCGCAAAGGAATGCCTGGGCAATGCTGTTATATACAGGCTGGGAAGAAAGGTGGCTGTTTGGTTGGTTTTCCGGTGGCTGTTTGGTTGGTTTTCCATTAAGTCGTGTGAATAAAGTTGTCTGTATGGGTTAATATGTCTCTAAAGGTTAATTTATCTATATAGATTGGGAAGGTTTTTGTTTGAGAGGTTTTTTTCTGATAGATAGAATGAGCATGTATTTAAATTGGGAAGGACAGGTTTGAAAAAACTTGGCTTTCTGTATAAAGCATCCCCTAGAAGCTCACTGAATAAGCCACTTTCTATATCATTAAGCCACTACCAAACAATCATGTATAGCTAACCAAATAAGCTGCGAGTCCCATTAAGCTGCTAACAAACAGACCCTTAGCAGAAGATAACTTATATAATAAGATGTGTTGCTTATAGATTAGTTGAAGATATCAAACATCATTTTGATAGAAAAGGATAAATATCTGTAAGAGACTTCTGCAGAACTCTCTGTCACCAGTTATAAAACATCCATCCAGGATTGGAAAATTCATAAAACATTCCAGAATTGCTTACAGATCAACGGAACTTTCCTCATGACCACAACATTTGGAATAAGAAGAATATAAAAAGCACCTGGCAATGTCTAAAGCGAAGCTTACAGCTGTTGCCGCACTTAGTGCGCCTTTCTCCTTCAGGCACTGATGAAGATCACCCTGCATCCACAAATCAATGTTCTGACCTTAAGACCATAAAAAGTTATTTGTTTTTGTATCCTTTTTTCTTACTTATGTGGTGTGTGTAGGGTGAGGAAGATAGTTTTACGTTCATGGTAACTAGATGTTTTTCATGATTTACCCCTCGCAGATACTCGGTGATCAGCATTAACGGCTTCTTTTCAGTAACAGCACCAAGAAATTGCACTATATTAGGGTGGCGAAGTTTGACCAGCAAATTCACCTCATGCCTGAAGTCCTGACTGGATTGGTACGGCAAACGAAAATAAGCAAATTTATCCATTGCGGTAGTAAAGGTTACTGTAAAAGATATTACTTTTTAACAGGAGTTCGCTAGATGACCAGATGATCGGTTATAGAGATATGATGTTTACTAAAATACTTAGGGGCCGTTTTCCAAACGCTAACCGGGTCACTTGCCTTACCGGGTGAGCATGGCAAGGACCTACAACCTTACCTAGCAAGTGAGGGTGGTGACTCTTACCCGTGTTAGCGCTTAACGGGTAAGAGAAGCTTACCAACAATCTTACTATGCCATTTTAATGACTAAGAATCTTACCCAGTAAGGTAAGTGAGGGTGGAGACTCTTACCTGATAATGCGCTTACCTGGTTGGCGTTGGTAAACGGCCCCTTAGTCTACTAAGTAAGGGCCAATATTTTACAAGTAAAAATCTATATTGCGCAGCTTTTGCAGTTTTTAACAAACTTCAGAAATATAAAGGCCATATTACACCTCAAGACAAAAAATAGATAAAGACAAGGGAACTCACATCACTAGTTTGTCATCTGAGAGACTTGGAAGTATACGCTTAACAGCTACTGGTGTTCCACGCCAACATGCTCTTACAATCTCACCGAAGGACCCCTATTAGAAGCAATAGTTATTATCACCAATGTCAATTACAGATGAAAACAATAGTACATTCAAAGCCTAATCATCAAATTTCAACCCTACCTCATACGGTTATGCTTCAAGCTAAATAGAAAATAACAAAAAGAATTTGTACTTTAGCACGTTCTTTCCCCTCAAGTGCACAAGATACAATTTGGAGCTGAAATTCAATTCTACCAAAGAGAAGTAACTATTATAGAACTTGCACCATTAGACCAATGACTTCTCACAAAATTTTGCACTGTCAAAATCATTTAAACATCCTAGCTTTAATGAAATAGGATGAAATGTAGAAATAATCGTTTTCACATGTCACTTCAAAGTATCATATGATCTCACAACCTCTGATGGTAATTAGCAAATAACCACATATCATGAATGTGAAAGTTAATTCAATCACGGATTATACAAAAGATGTATGTCCCGAATTGTCATATTTTAACATTTCTTATAATATTTAAGCATTCAATTGACAAGATTCAAGAAAACAAAACAGACCTTGCCTATCATGTGTGAGGTTGTAAAGTCCAGCTCCAGAGGGTCAATTTCCCAATCACATTTATTTGGAAGAGGTGGTGGCACAGGCCTTGGTTCAAAATGGCTTCCATTCTGGCCCTGCACAAAAGATGCCAAAATTTTCAAGCCTATAAAATCATACAGATCACCTTAAGAAGGTGTATTAACATAAATGTAAATAAAACAAATGGAATGAACAAATAAACAGTCAGGTTTGCAAATATGCAATACTTCTGCTGAAAAATGAGATGATTAACAAACGACACAATTTGCAATTATTGTCATTTTGTGTATCCACCTCCTTCTCATAACTTGTCATTGACCAATGACCAGCGTACAGCTAAGAATTTTGGTTGCCCAGTTCTTGTTAGTATCTTGTCACTTTCACTCTTCTATTAGGCTTCAATGAATTCATGGTGACCATGGTTTGTGGAAATTCTAGAAAGGGACTTTACACCAGACATCAAATTAGAGCAGAAGTAGGTTTAGTTTATCTAGAAAGTTGAACTGTAGGTGAACGGTGAATATTGTAAAAACCAGAGGCGGTGCTAAGGTGGCAGGGAAAGGTAAAAACAACAATAGTTCCACATGAAGAGAGGGAGGGTTGTCACTCCCAGAGAAGTGGGGAGATCATACAGGACAGGAAAAATCTTGCAATGGCGGCGTTCTTGAATAACTCTACCAAGTACTTGGTTTGAAGAAATCAATTTCTTGGAACATTGTGAGAGAAAGAGGGGCCATCAGCCATGCTATCAATATCAGTTGCAATGCTGAATATATGGGAACGGTACTACTTGACAACATAACCTCATGGCCATAAGAAATTTAAGCAGAATAAGGACTTCATAAAGCTGACCTCACTTTTGCATGCTCTCACACTCCTTAGCTTTTTTCTTGGTGTTAGCTTCCTCCTATTATACTCTTTAAAGAAAAAGAATGGATTGTGGACCCTAATTTCAAAAAGATGATGCAAACATAGAATCCAATGAGCAAAAATCCTAAAGGATCAATATTGCATTGGTAGATACAATCCTAACTGAAATTTCAAAAATGTGCCACATAACATGCATCAAACAATTATACCACAAAATAAAACATTAAGAATAAATTCCAAATCAAATAAGAAAGCTTGGCGTTGAACTTACAAAAGACAGGCCGCCATACGACTTTAGTAACTCAATCATGTGATGTTTTCTAGCTCCGTCCGCATCAGCTAGAGGCTGTCACGAGAAATACCAAGTTCAATTATCAGAATATTATTGTGAGTCAATCTAACTAGATGAAAGCTCTGAATAAGCCAAAAGAAACTCAGTAATCAATGGTCAAAAGATCAAGAAGAAAACGAAAATTTTAGTAGCAAAAAGCGAGTGTGTACAAGGAACAATCAGGGATGTTTATCATATATTATAATCAAATATTCATCAATGTTAGCATATTAACAATTACACAAATATGTCTTAGTGTACTCGATCCAACTAGATGAAAGCTATGAGTAAGCCAAAAGAAACTCAGTGATCAATGGTCAAAAGATCAAGAAGAAAACGAAAATTTTAGTAGCAAAAAGCAAGTGTGTACAAGGAGCAATGAGTGATGTTTATCATATATTATAGCAAAATATTCATCAATGTCAGCATATTAACAATTACGCAAATATGTCTTGGTGTACTCGGGCATGATCAGATCTCAGTCGGAAAAGAGGCGGGGCAACTTTGCCCAAATACAAAACAGGTCGCAGGTTCGATCCCGGGGACCCCTTTCTAGCCTCGGCCGCTGAGTGAGCCAAAAATGCCCTCTCACATTGGTGTCCTTGGAGGCGGGTTCCGTGTGAGGCCATTGGGATTGCCGGTGATCAACTTTTTGCCCAAATAATCTGACATCGGTTTGTTAACACATATCAACTCGCATACCTAAGGGCTCAACTATGAGAGTTCCTGATATAAGGTGTCTCCTGTAACTCTTATTTGTTTCACAGTCTTCAGTCAGTATTTATGATGCCCAATTGCTACTTTTTTTGTTAAATAGTCAAAAATGTAAAAATCTCCTTCACATTTGTGCACTCAGTAGATGATAGCAGAGAATACACCATCACATTGACAGACAGAAGAGCCATCAATGGTTGCACATCAGCACAAAGATCAAGATGACCTCCAGAGAAGACCAAATGAATCCCAAACCAATAATAAGCATTGCTGGATAATGTCTTTGCGTTTTGTGCGCCTGCCTGTACTTTTTATCTCTAGAATACGAGACAGGCGACCACGTCCAATAATCCAGAATTTCAGCAATCAACAGGTAAGTGAGTAACCACCACATGAGTTTCTAAAAGCAGTTGGAACCTACAAATGCTAGGATTGCGCTTCATGAGAAACATCTATGCAAATACACAATCTCCAAAAGAGTGTGTCTCTGCAGGCTTCCAGATAAGCTTTAACATGCTTGACATTTGAAGAGGCTGTAAGCAACTTAAACAGCTATGCGGTATCTATAGAAACTACGGTTTTCATCATTACTGGCCAAGCCTACTTGGTAACCTCTTTGAGTAAATGAATAACAGAATAAATAAAAAATAGAATTTACAAGCATCAATACTCGGTCGTTAACATGATACACTTCCATGCGTGTGAAAATATGAACAATATGCGCTTGTAGAAGCATTTATGTTGTGAACATATATTTGCTTCCACCACAACAAGGGAATGTGCTGGAAGTTCCTACCTAAAAAAAGCTGAACAATTAAGCCTGAAAATAAAAGCATGATGACTCATTGTGCCTTACTTCCTTTATCTAAAATCATTGATACAAACCTAAAGTTCATTCTTTCTGAGTAGAGAAATAAACCTTGATTGTTCAACGGATTTTCATTAAAAATCTTAAGTATATAAACAGCAAGGATTCAAATAACTCAAACCGGTAAACACAGCCCTGACAAATTGTTTGTAAGATTTCATCGATTTCAATTAAGCTACAACAATCCTTTCTCACGTCGCAAACTAATATCTAACTATAAAAACAGGATATAAAAAATAATTTCCATATAGTTACAGATTGTACATTCTTACCGTGTTCTTCCAGCGATCTTGCGCGTTAACATCGGCACCGTACTCAATTAAGATTTTAGCGACTTCGATCCATCCGTGAAGCGAAGCAACATGAAGCGGAGTTCGGTTATCATAATCCCTGGCTTGAACCAAGGACCGATCTTCCTCCAACAGCTTCCTAACGGCGACTGGATCGTTCTGGTGAGCATGCCACAGTATCAACGACGTCCGGCTCACTTTGGCCTTGTCCCTCTTTTTCCCCGCCGCCGCCACCTGCGCGTCTCCGGCAGAATGTCCCGAGCTTCCCTCGCTCCCGCTCATTCAATTTCTCAGATCGGAGAACGGAAAATTGAGGTTATATATTTGATTCCTGTTTTTCGGGTTCAATGTGTGGGCAAATGTTCATATGATTTGGGTTTACTTTTTCAACCGATTTATAAAATTTTAAATCTTAAAAAAAGTGAGCGTCTTTTCCCACTGTTGAGTGACCAACACTATCTCCATTCTCCAGAATCAATTCGGATAATAAAAATTTTAATTAATTTATTATTCAATTATGTAAATATTAGAGTAAATTACACTGTGGTCCTTATGGTTTACTCAGATTTTAGATTTGGTCCCTAAACTATACCGATCGTTTCTAAAATACTTGGAATACTTTTAATAAAAAAAAAATTAAAGAAAAATATGAATCATAATTAATTTTTAATCAAATTACATTTTTGGTCTCTATAGTTTGTTTTAAAATTGTTTTGTTCCATTTAATAGTTGTTAACTGACAGTATTAATATAAAGCACTTGAGTATTGTAAAACTGAAAAGCAAAAAACCAGTAATGCAGATAGTTTGTTTTTAAGAATCAAATCCAAAATTTAAAGAAATCAGAAGGATCAAGTAACATGTATTCCATAGTTTGGATGGGTCCAATTAATCGATTTTGTTGACTTTTTATCTCCTTGACTTTATCTCATGGTTTATTTTAATTTTAAAAAGACCGATATTGTTTTATGTGACATGGGAAGTAGCGATGGACGAATCTATTACATTATTCCCTTGATTGTCTCGTAATAAATACTCTTTACTTTTTATTTTATATTTTTCATTTCTTTAGTTTTAAGATATGAACGTTGAAATACGTTAGTAGTAACTTGAAGCTAACAAAAGTTGCAATATTTATATTGATCTTGCTGGTTCTTTGGTTAATTTTTTACTTAAGTCTTATATAGATAAAACTATTTGTATAGATTAATATGTTTTATATAAATTGAAAGGTTTTTGTTTATGAGGCTTTTTTTTCATGGATGAAATGAGTGTATTCTTTAATTGGGGTGTACGAGTTTGAAAAAGATTTAGTTTTATGCATAAAATTTTTCCTTAAAACTTTATATATCATTAAACTACTATCAAAATCATGTATAATTGACCGAATAAACTGTGAGTCATATTAAATTTATTTAAGCTGTTAAGAGACAAACCCTTAAACAACATAATAATAATAATAATAACTTAATAAAAATGGATAAAAACACGTGAAATTAACACATTGTATATTTCTTGGTTATGAAAGTATATACATAAAATGTTTTGTGAGATGCAGAGGGGTTTACACTATGAATCCTTCTTATTCTCCCTTAGACCCTTTAAAGGTAGTGTTGAGAAAGAGTAACCAAGCCAACATCTCCAACAGTTATATATATATATATATATATATATATATATATTAAAAGCATTAAAAATTAAAATTTTCAAAAGAAAGTTACATTCAATTCCGATAGATACTTTATTTTAACAATTTTAACATTAACTATATTATTAAAATATTCAATACATTTAATAAAATATTATTTCGATCTTCTAAACATTTATTTTCAATGTCTTGTCGGTGGAATTATTAAAATAAAATTCTCTCTATTTGAGATTCCTCTAAATTTAGAAAATTTTACAATCTCTCTCCTCTTCTCTATTTCAGTGCACAAGGTAGCATAGTTTGAGCGAAAAATTGCTAAAATCTATATTTTCTGCATTTTAACATAGTTGTTGAAGATGCTTTGAGCCTTTGACTACTTCGGAATTCAGATTAACTGAAAGCGGGCCTAAATCGCAAGCCGTTGAAGGGAAGGCCAATCGATTGGGCTAGTTTTGTAACCAGTTGGGCCAACTAGGTTTTGAAAAGGGAATCGGTCTTATATCGAGCCTTGGGCAACCCGTTACAATTAACTTACGCTCCATATAAATTTAAGATCTGAAATCTGATGGTGAGAGGGCCGGGCTTTTCATTTTTGACTTATATTTCTCAATTAACTTGCACTTCAAAGAAATTTGTCTCTCTTTTTCTGAAGCAACTACGCAAAAATTACAGTAAATTGTTCATCCTCCACGGATGTTCTGTGAATAAAATTTTTAAAATAGTGATGAGCTCGAATATCTTTTTCAATGGTTCGAGCACAAGCTCTATTAACAACTTTAAGTTGTACAATATAACCTAACATTCAGGCTTTATAAACTCGTTTACAAGTTCGAACCCGAGATCAATCAACTCATTTATTGGCTCGAACTCGGTAAAATTTATATCTTGATTGCATGATTTATGTTAATATCTGGCTGGAAAAAGTGTATACTCGTGTAATTCTGCTCAACTCGGAAAATTTAATTGAGTTCTCGAACGAACTGAGACAATCGTTGGTGTTATTGAGCTCGACTTGTTAAGCTAAACGAGTTTTATCTTGTATTCAAGATTGACTCGAGCTCAAGAACTATTCAGCTCATTAAATGCTCAAATCATTAACGCATCTATTCATAGTCCAAATAATGATAGTTAAAACAATTATCATTATCCAAAAAGAAATCATCGAATACGCATCTATCATAAATACTCTCTCGATCATAACACGTGACAGGTATAAAGTCTAATTATATCAACTCAATCATAGCATTCCAAAGTCCAAACTTGTACATATACATGTATAAAGAAGGGATCCAACTCACAAACTCCATCAAGAGGAGGTTTGAAAAATGTTCATATGCAAATTCACCGCATATACAAGCCAAGTCATATGCGACTGAACCAAACAAATTCAGTATATTCCACACCAAGGTAGGGTATGGGGAGGGTAGGATATATGCAAACTTTAGATAGATCTACCCTAAAGGGTAGAGAGACAGTTTGCATGAAGAAAGCTATATGCAACTCCTAACCTTATTATGAATTTCAAAAGATGTACTCGCAATGTGAAGAAAACTTACAGGAGAATGTCAGGTTGGCTTCCAATTTGCCCTTGGACCGATCACGAGTGGGCTATCAACCACAACCCGAAGCACTGGAACCCTTTGTTGAGCTGATAGGGCTTCATTCATTCGATCAATTTGGAGTAGAAGTTGTTTTATTTTCTGCATAATAAACTATTAGTACAAAAACTGGTAGCAGACCCACAAAGCAATATTGCATTACTGCCTTCACTCATCATTCACATGTAAAAGTAAATATATATGTGGAAAGATATCGCACTAACAAGGAAAGTAGAACAATATATATTGATTTCAGAAAAATCAGGATCTTTAACTCGCTTCAAATATGTCGCTAGCAGGCTCTTCTTATTGCTTACTCTCGAGCAGTTTTTCAGAAATTTATAATATCCGACTCTCTCTGACACACTTTTCACAAATGGTAACGGTTGCTCTACTCTCTAACGTTGAGGTCAGGTTTGCGTACATTTACCCTCTCCAGACCCCACCTCCTGGTGGGATGGGTTTGTTTGGTTTGGTTACTTGCAGGCTCTTTTTAACTTATGTATAAAATAGGTGGGTTGCCTAGACCTTTTCAGCATAATGGTCTCCATGGCTTGCTTGTTCTACTAACAAAATCGAAGCTTTAATGAGCTTCAGTTAACATACCATGAAAGATATCAAGGATTTTACAATAAATTTTTCTAAAATAGCAATTTCAATGTTGTTGTTTTCCGAAGATAACCCATGAGCACCCAAGACTTTTATACGTCTTCATGGTGCTTTGCTGTGGAGAAGACAATGAACCATCTAGGGGGATGAGACCAAATACCGCTAAACTAAATACCTTAGGGGGTTTTATGGTTCGCAGAATGGAATACGGTGGAATTGTAATCCATCAACGGAATTTGACTTTGAAGGAACTGGAATGGAATTCCACTACTCGTTTGGTTGGATGGAATTGGAATAGAATTGTTAAAGGAATTGAAATCTTGGGATATCCCGTGGAATGGTGAAATCTTTAATCTAAGGTATTCAATGAAATTCAAAGAATTCCTACGTTTTCAATATGTGAACCAAACAGAGGAATTGAAATTTGGTCGAAAGAATTGACCATTCCAATTCCCTTGAAATCCCTTGAATTCTACGAACCAAACAACCTATTAAATTCGCTAATTAGTTCAACTAGCCTTACATTGATCAAGAATCATGTTCGGTTACCGTCTTACCGATGCCACAAGAGGAAAAAGAAGCAAAAATCACCTACATGTAAGCTAAAACATGGCAATATGTGTTAATTATATGGTGGCACTAATCACAAAAATATGGTTGTTGATAGACCAGTGGTCAAGAAGCTCAGGTAACTGAACAACCACCACTTGGGGCTGCTTAAGTACCAAAATACAAGACCACTGGCAGCATTCGAAGTTGTGTCAAGTGTCCAGCATCATTATTCAATAAGACCTTCTCCTAGGCATTTCATCAAACATTTGGCATCCATACCCCAATTGATGATACACTAAAGGGAAAAACCTCGTGCACTAGGTCCCATAACCTATTCTAGAGTTTGCAGAAAAGTCTTTGATCAAGCAACAAAGCTATACAATTACACTCAGATGTTCATATTTATTCGGTGAGATAAATGCATAACGAAATGTAACTAGATTGCCAAACTGACCTCATCCTTCCGACTTATGAGAAGCGCCAGTTGATCCTTATTCTCTTTCTCAGCTAACCTCCGCCACCGCTGCCATCGCCTTCCGTACGCCATCACGGCCACAATTGCTGCCACCGACGCAATTGACCAAAATCCAGTTCTGGTACGTATCCCGTATGCGATCCTTAAAGCCCAAGAGCTTAAAATCCCAAAACTCGCCTTCAATAGCGTGTTTCTTACTTCGGGTGGCTGTGGCAACTCGCCATCAACTATCTCGGTGGAAGTCGCGGTTGATGAAGACGAGTACGATGATGGTGATGAAGGCGTTTCCGGAACTGGTTCTCGGAGGTAGTCATCTTGTGGCGGTTGAGGGGAAACAGGTAAACCCTCGTGATTGCTTGGGCCAAAAACTGAGGACCCGGTGGTGGTGGGTCTGGTCACGACCACCGCGTCGACGTCTTCTTCATCGGATTCAGTGGCGGAACTGGATGGTTGAATTGCCTCCCACTCGTTGTCCTCCATAGAAAAAGGAAAGGGGAAGTGTAGATTTGACGATGGAAATGGGATGTGGAGCTTATAATTTGCTTCACACTCGCGACTGATAGGCCATGCTGGAATAATTGGTTAATGTGTAAATTACACTTTTCCCCCCTAAACTTTGTGTATTTAACTGAAAATTGTCCCTAAACTTCATTTATTTTATATTTATCCCCTATGCTATAAATTCTTTTGGTTTTCGTTGGTTTCTCTCTCACCAATGATCATTATGTTTACAATTTTTTCTTCATTCGTGTTTCACTCACTAAGAGGGTGTGTGAGATTGCTTATAAAAATAACTTATTAACTTATTTTGGTGTGATACTGATAATAAATATTTTTGAGTGTTTGGATAAACAACTTATATCGGTACCAAACCGGTAATAAGAAGTTTTTGAAAAAGTTAAATAATTCTAACTTGTAATAAGTTGATAAACACTTTTGTAGAAAAACATAAGTTGTTTCAAATAAGTAATCCCAAACACCCCCTAACTATTATTATGTTAACTTCATTTAATAAATGGTATGGTAATTTGTTCATTTTAACCATTTTTTATATATAAAAATATTAAATATATTATAATAATATTATATATACACACACAGAGGACATATTTATCTTTGCGAACCATGTCCTCTTTTCTCATCTTCATCTTCTGTAATGAGCCCCCTCTTCCATTTCTTCGAGTGAACCAATCAGGGGACAAGAGTTGCAAAAGGGAATGGGGATTGGTAGTGACGGACATAGTAATGATATTGTGGGTTTAGCATAGTCAAGGGGAGAGGCAAGGGACACTGTAATTGTGGTATTGAAGGAGGAAGAAAGAGGGTAAAGGTAGCGATCGATGGTGGCAGACAATGGGATAGGTGGCATCAGAGGTAGACACGATGGTGGTAAAGTGTTGATGATGTCACGTGGAGCAAGGAAACAAAGGCGGAGAATAAGTCGACGAAGCAGAGAAAAATGAAGATAACAATGGGATAGAGTGTAGGTGCATTCGCGAGAAGGGAGAAGAACAACTAACGGTAATTGGTTATGACATTGAGGGAGGTGCAATGGATATGGTTGTGGTTGGAGGTTGTTTGTAAAAGAGTCATTATGGTTGATCAGAGTAGTAACGGGATAAGATTTTTACTCCTGTTGTTGCACCTTGATCATAGAAAGCGGGAGAGGATAACGGGTATGAAGAGGAGGGTTGGTGGTGGGGTCCATTATTGAAAAACATAGTTTTAAGATATAAAATAAACAAAATGCCTCTTGTTTAATGGGAGCTAACAACTAAACTTAACGAGCCCTAATTAATGGGAGGCAATAAATCTAAGAAATTTTTGTAAGCGTCGAGGATAAATTTGAAATAAATGATGTTATGGACTGTCTCTTTGTGTTAAAATTGACAAAGTTCAAAGAGAAAAATGCAATTTACTCTTAAATGAATAAAAATTAAATAAATAAAAACATAAGATAATATATTATGGTTGTTGTAAAAACAAGACAAAATAGAGGGGTACCACGTCTTTTATTAATTTATAGTGATTATACAAGGGTGTCAAATTTGTATGAAAACAAAAATCAGTTAAAATATCAATCAATCCAATTTAATTGGTATTAATCTAATTGGTTAGTAGTATTGTATTATCTAAACTTAGGTTATGTTTAGCAAAGTAACTGATAAAGTATATGATGACTGATAAGTCGTTGATAGTTGATAATTTAACTGGTAGCTGATAAACTAAATGATGTATTATGAACAAATAATGTTTGGCAAAAACCAACTTATAAGCATGTAAAATAACAAAAAAATCTTAAAAAAATAGTCAACTACAAATAATCCGTAATATAATTCAAATAATTTTTTTAATAATATAATTAAAACAAAATTTTAATTTCTAATAATATAATATGTTAATTAATATAAATAAGATAGTAAAAAATTAAATAATATAATATGTTAACTGAAATAATTTAAAATAATTATTATATATAGAAATAAAATTTCACTAAATTTAGAAACAACTTTAGGCTTATAACAATTTTTTTCGCTCTGGGACTATTTTAACCTTGAGTCTGTCCTAGTTTTTAAGCAAGCCTTTTACAAACTGTACGTATTTCATTGTCGATTTTAATTGATGATCTAAAATAACGGTATCTTGTATATTTCACCAATGACAACAAATTTAATTCCGAAGGTCTTTCAAGACGGTGGTTGAATTGTGAAGGGCATTCTATTTGTTTATTTGTTGGTCGTCGGACATACAAATTTAGCACATCAGTTGTTCTTTCAATCCTTCTAATGTTTCCTCTAGTTTTCAACTTAAATTTGTCTGCCTTTTACTTTAGCAGTGTAAGATAATTTCATGATCCCGCTTCATTTGGAACATACTAGACAAGTGGTTACTTTCAAGCCTACTCCAATACACTTGCACTTATTGTTGCCTGCAAAAAAAATCTTACTTTAAAAGATTCATTTTACACCCTCAAACAATTCTCTTCGCTAAGGTTGTT
Organism: Cynara cardunculus var. scolymus; assembly: GCF_001531365.2. Taxonomy (NCBI): domain Eukaryota; kingdom Viridiplantae; phylum Streptophyta; class Magnoliopsida; order Asterales; family Asteraceae; genus Cynara; species Cynara cardunculus. The sequence goes on from NC_037540.1 coordinate 3,198,717, forward strand.
TGAGCGAATACACGATTAGTCGCATGGTTTATCATTCATCAAATGGAGGCAAGGTTTAAATTCACGTGCTACGATATTCTTTTGGTTCATTATTAGATTATAAGACCGACCATTTTCATTTCATCTTCAATTTCAATCCCCGCTTTATTCTAGTCGTAAATACTGTAAAATAACAAAATATTAACCCAGCTTTAAAAAAAATTATTTATTTTTAATTCCATTTTTTTCAAATTTGCGGATGCAATTTCAAAGTCTACCATATAAAGTATGGAATGCAATGTCAAGCATCAAAGTAAAGAAATGAATATGGGTAGAAATATTTTTGTTAAAAATAAAATAGAAAACCGAAAATAGCTGTTGGGGGAATGAGGGTCGTCCCACATCGATGGGTAAAGAAAAAGGAGGAGGTGGGGGGAGTTATATAAAAGGGAAGAGAAGGCAATGGAAAACATACTTACCTGGACGGGGTCAATGGGTGATCAAGAAGGCCTATGGCCTAGGTTGGAGACCTCCATTGCACTACGGAGGGGCTCCCGCCTAAGGTCGGCCCAAGTGGTCGAGCCTACGTCATAATTTGTGGCAGTGGGGGCCTGCGTTCGCGCGGCCCCTGTACAATTCTATCAGTTCAATCTTTTGTTTTTCGGCAATCTCCGCCGGATCTTTTATGTCTTCTGGCGATCTGTAATCGTCCGTTAAGGATGTGAAAAATTTCTATTGAACATCTTACGTGTTTTGGTTGATTATTCATTGTTAGCGTTTTGATATGTTCCCTCAAATTGTTCAAGTTTTTGTTTGGCAGATTTTTCTTTGTGGTATTCCGTCGAGTTCAAATATGCATCTCGAATTAATAATGGATTGTAGAAATTGGGGATGTGACGCGCCTTTCACAATTGGATCTGGTAGGTTTCTTGAACCTGTTAAATTACTAATGCTATGTTGTTACAGTTTCATAGGTAGTAAAAACTATACGAGTAACGTTGTTTGTTCGTTTATTAATGTTATGCCAATTCGCAGAAACTGAAGACGATTGATGCAGTGATAATGATCTTTGTGGAAACCTTTGCAAGCCATGGAAAGGAGAATTCATCATGGAAAACCTGCAGATGTCGGAAGGTATTTAGGAAAGAAATTCCTCAAACCCTAGCTAAACAAACTAACCTAATTCATCAACCTATTTCTATTTTTCTAGTTAATCTGCGCCATATGGACCTTGAACTTATCCTACTGGCTGAAAATCATGTTAATAGCCTTGCAACAATTGAAAATCTCATAAGAAATTTAAGAGTGGCATAAGATTACTGCTCAAGTAAGTGTATGTGTTTTGCATCTACAACCGTTTCATATATCAAAGTTCTCGTTCGTGATGCTCCTAGTGTTTGACGATAAGATGTTCATTGTTCTTTACTTTCACATCTTTGACCTCACTACAACATTCATGGCTTCTGTTTAGTGCTCTTTGCTTTTACATCTTTGATCTCACTACACGTTCATGGCTTCTTGTTTATTGCTCTTTGCTTCTACATCTTTGATCTTACTACATATTCATATGGCTTATGCTTCTGGTTTATGCGTTTCTAAAGTTTTGAGTGCTGCTGGAACAACCAGGATTTTTGTTCTAGTTCCTCTAAGCTGCTCAGGAAATCAGCTTCGACATATGGACTTAGCTAACAAACAATTCTGCAGACCACTTGGCATTTCAAATACGATTGATCACCCAAACAGATGATGTGATATTTCTCTGTAGCATCTGGAAATTAACAGTTCCGTTGTCATCAATCATAATGAAGCAACCTTTCAAATTCATGTAAAGATCTTGTAGCTTTTTCAGAGGGGTCGGATCCTTGGATTGTGCTGGAGGACCAGAACGAGACAACTCCTGTATTAAATGCCTAAAACATGTACCGGGCATGCCTATTTCCTCTTTGTCTCCCAAGTAATACGGTGCTGAAAGTTATTTATGGTCATCCTTGGGGTGTGAAGAATGCAACGATTTTATGATTCTTACAAGAGAGTACTTGATTTGATCCAACATATAGCAAATTTAGAGTTTGGAACCTATAACTTGTTTAAATCCTATGCTCCAATGGTTGAATTTGATGGGGCACTTTTTTGTTTTGCAGAATTTACATGCCATGACTTCAGAATTATTAAGTCATTGCCTACTTGTGTATGTATATTTACTTGTATTGCGTAGAGCATGGAAATGATCTGACAAGGTTGTGGATACACTTGCATGGTTACATGTATGTTGGTTCGCTTCTAGTAACAATCCACAAGATGTGTCATGAGAGCCCTAAGGATAAAAACACTTTACCTTGGATTTGGTGTTGCTATTGGTGGCTATTGATGATACAAGGCCAATTTGTTGTCATTGTATTAGCATCCTCAACAGCTCCGAAGCAAACCATAAACAGTGCTTATATTTAAATTTGTAGTATTGGGAAGTTATTTGAAGAACGAAATTGGTTCATGTTAATAAGTTGCTACATTCACATGCATCTGGTGGATTGTTTTGGCCAGTCCTTCATGATTCTGTGAACGTAATTGTCTCTCTTGTCCTGATGCATGCCTTAGCAATAAGAATAGTTGCGATAACAAGCTTTCTTGAGCAACCACTTCCTCCTCCAGTTCTCACACTTCTTTGAACATACATCAGCAATATAAGCAATTTTCATCCGTTTGTCCAGCCTATTCTGCTGAGATATGCAACTTCATCAGAAGTACTGATGTACCAAACTTTGAATATAATGGCTTGAATGGAAGAAAAGAACTTCCTCTCATTACAGCAAAGGTTGGTAGTCCATAAAGTATAAGAACAATCACAAGTATGTTTCTTCATATAAATAGATTATAGATGTATATCCCAGCGAGGATAAATGAATATGCAATAATTGGTTGAATAGATTTCCATAAATAACCTATGAGGCTCCTTCTGAAAAAATGCACGAGAAGATTGAGTAGAGGCTTTGTCTCCACCCCTTGCAAAGGCAGGGAATCATGGTGCATCAGGGTGGCTCTGTTTTGCATATACCTGCATAGAAATAGGGTACTGTTATCTGTAAAGCTAAACCAACAGTATTCCTTATCTACTTTGTGGGTGTGGCTAACTCTTCATGAGGTCATTACATGATGTTCTAAGGTAAAGGGACACCATTTATGTTCCAACACCTTTTGACACAAAAATTAAAATTTTGTACCTAGTATTAGCATAGGCCTTATTGGGTGGGATATACTAGGCTCGTTTGGTTTGGTTTGGTTTGGTTTGGTTTACTAGCATAGGCCTAATGCCGACACATTACATGCATATCTCCTCTGTTGATCTTTACCAATTTAAAACAAACTGTCATCAGTAACCTGTCATCTGGACTTCTAACTGCTGCTTACCAACTACTTCAATCAAATGTAATGTATCCTTATGAACCCAATGAAGTTTGAGATCTTCCTCAACACTGTTGTGACAATTTCACTTCTTTTTCTGCAGTACTGTTGCACATGTCAAAAGCAGAATGAAGCTAGTGAAGCCATCTATATATCTCTACAAAGCCAAATAAAAGTAAAGACATATAATTGAAGACTTGAGAAACCCCAAACTCCTTGTGGTTTTGTAACCAAAAGGTTCCCCCAGATCAAAGGATATATATTTGTCAAGCTTCTAAGCAATCGAGATTTAGCCATCAGAAAAGAAAAAAAGGTACCTTTATGTATTCTTGTCTCTAGACTTCAATAAGAAAGACAGTTCCACTGTCTCCCGTTTTGGAGGAACTGGTGCATCTTAACAGGATACAGCTCTAGTGCCAATCAAGTATCATACAAATCTAAGTGCTTGAGAATCACTCTAATTGGAAATCTAGGGAGGTAGATCGTGTGAATTCTTGTAAGATAAATTAGAAATGAACATATTGCTTCTGGTGCGTATGCTATTCAGCCGCCTCTCCTTTTCAAACAGGTCCACACATTTATGCTGCATGACATTGAGCGTGATGATATTTCAAAAGCACAGTTCAGGTTTGACTTCAAACTCCATTATGGACTCTTTACTTAACAAGAATCAGTATTCTCAAATAGTAGGTTTATTTAGCACACACGTAGACATAACCAACGTTATCCAGTACTGATTTGTTCTTGATCAACGCATTAACTTGCTTCTAGTTAATTGAACTTAGATGCAATTCAGTAGTATCTGGGCATAATGTGCAACTTCCATTCTGAACATGAAAAGCATCTGCCGTACATTAGGAAGTGCGATAGGATGTTTGTTGTTTTGTTCGATATCCAAAACGTGTCATTTGAACGGCTGATTGTTTTCATCTTAATAACCAAAACTGAGAAGTTATGTTGGCCCTATCAGGTACTACTTATAATATATTATAAGCATGTATGTGAACAATGTAATTACTGTAATATATGACACTTTGTTCAAGTTTGTACCGATAGTTTAAGCCTTGGATATATTGGTCATTGGGGGTTAATATCAAAGAGAGAAAAAAACAACACAAAAAGACAGATAGAGGGAGATTCTGATTTGCTGCAAATTGGGACATCTTGTCTCTTTCTTTAGTCTCCCTGAAACCTGTTAACTTTCTAGTTTTATTGTCTCTAAATTCTAATGCTGGACAGGTTTGTGGTTATATCCCGATATCATCTCAACCATTGTCACCTTCCCATATCAACTGCTAGCAAATTTTCGGCAAGCGTAGGGTTCCGTTTGGCAACTTTATATTTGTACGTTATTAAGGAGTAGCCTGAACATGAAACAGTGTTTGATAAACGTTTATGTTCTCAAAAAGCAAAATCAGCTTAAGGTTTTGTAAATGATGGTTATAATTTGTAAACTTGATCATTTTATGTTCATGGTTTACAAAGAAAAACGATAACTTCTTAAACTTTATAACGGGTTTGAAGTTATAATCTACCAAAACACAATAAAACTACGTCTATTTGTTGGTATTCTGTATCTTCTCATACTAATTTCATTAGCAACTTATCATTTGATTTCACAGACAATTTATCACTAATTTCATAACCATTTTGTAATTTTTCATCACCAGTTTATTTTCATTTTCAATGCCAGTTATATTTTTCATCAATCATCACCCAATTTATTACTTATTACCAACTTATCATAAGAGGGAATAGCCTCCTCAATCCTCATATTGAATCCATTGGCCATCTCACTTCCTTATGCTCTCAAATACAACAGACATGATCCCATTATATTAATCCAAATATAAATGCTTTTGCAGGTACTAAATTAATCAAATTTATTGATGATGGGTCATAATTACTTTCTAGTTCATGGATTGTATAACTTGATCATTTTTATTACCCAAATTAAGATCTAACTATAGTAAATGCCTTTGACTTGCTTTTGCATGGTGGGGGCTTCGGCAACATCGGAAATTTTAATCCTCATCAACAATGACAAAAGCAAAATGATCAGAGACTTCACTATCATGGGTTAGTCTACCAATGTGTACCTTTTCTATAAGTTTATTTGTTTAAGGAGGATATATTGGTGTCAAGCTTTTGGATCCTGTGGGCTGTGAAGACGTTAATCTACACACATTATCATATTACTTGATTTTTGGCATTTTAATAAACTAATTATTTTCATTAACCGTTAATTAATAACTTTACTAGTTTACTTTTATCGTCGTTACTACTTGTTGATATTATTATTTTTGTTAACTGCTTGCGCCATGCCCTCTTCATGGAAACAACATTTTTATCTTTTGGGATAGTGGGCATGTCCATATAATTATTTTCATTGCTTGTGCAATTCCTTTTTCATGAAAACAACTGTTCTATTATTTGGGGTAGATTGGGGTAGACCTATATGGAATGATACGGTGGCACGAGCCATTGCTTCATGGTTTCCTCGGAAATTAAAAAAATTACGTTTCTGAAGGATGCCACCGTATTGTTTTGTTGGGTGTCACCATATAGTTTTTGAAACTAAAATGTTAGCATAAGATTTTAATGGCTTAGATAGTAAATGCTCTCGCCTTTGTACAAAAAGCCCAGGTTCAAGTCCTACGGTTGTCTAAGTTGTTGCTTTTTGGCTTAAATTTTGTTTTTTATATACCTCTTTGTGTTTTTAAATATATATGTAGACTGGAATCCAAAATGGGTCTTTTCTATGTAAGGACAAGGAACCAACCAACATATCTATATCGATATTGTGGAAAAAGAATTAGATAATTTTTTATAGTCAAATTATACCATCACTTGAAAAAAAAAAATTGAGTCTGTCTCTAGAGACAGAGAACATGTTTGTATATATCTCACCCTTCCTAAGCCTGTTTTTAATTGAGATATACTGAGTTTGTTTTGTTTAGTTTGAGTTTTGTTTAATTCGAGTGATATATGCAAAGTTCCAAATGCCAATCATCTTTGCATATATTTGACCTGGTCAAATAAAAGTTATATAGCAGTCTTCTTATAGTACTGTACTTATTTCCGTAGCACATTAGCATATCTTCGCTAGACATTAGACAAACATATTCCAACAAATGCTGACGATCCTTACAATACTTCTGCTTATAAATTATAATGGCAGCATGTCTCCAACTCTTATTTCTACTCAACTCTTTATATATATATACATACATATTAGACAGAACTTTATTACATAGCAAAAACAAGAAAACCAGATTCTAATAATGAAAATGTCGAGGAAGAGGAAGGATGTTGCCGGAGAAGAGACAGGAAACAGTGGTAACGGTGAAACGGGCTGGGATCAGGTGATGAATGGACCCACAGATGGTGGGGCCTTTGTTGGTGGAGCTATACGGGCTCGAAAAAGGTTCGTTGGGGTCCGCCAACGGCCCTCTGGAAGATGGGTGGCCGAGATAAAGGACACCATACAGCAGATAAGAGTATGGTTAGGCACATTTGATACTGCTGAGGAAGCTGCTAGAGCTTATGATGAGGCCGCCTGTTTACTTCGTGGAGCCAATACACGCACCAACTTTTGGCCGTGTAATCCGTCCAACAAATCTTCTGCTCTTTCATCCAAGATCACCAATCTTCTCCTCCAAAGACTTAAAGCAAGAAATGGTGCCAATGTCTCCAATGGTGCCTATGGTGCATCAATGGCAATAACACATTCTTTCCCACATCATCAACAGTTTCAAGGGTCAACCCAAGTTCAAGATTCTGATTTTCACAAATTTTTCCACGTTTCTGATGCTAATAGTGATAATACCACCAACTATACTAGTGCTACTACTTATACTAGTGATTTTTGTAGTCCAAATGTGATTGAAAGGGAAGGTTTTGACTCAAAAGATGGTTTTTTAGGTGAGAATTTTAGAGGCGTTGATCATAGTTTAGTTGGAGATGAGCCCAAATTGGAGGGAAATGAAGAGACTGACCTGGGGATGCCAGATTTACTATTTGTTGACGATATTGGATCGTCTATGAACTATTCTCCATTCGAGATTGCAGAAGAGATAACAAAGCCATTGGGAGAGGAAAACTACAATGAGGATTCATCCATGCTTACTGAAGCCATGAAGAGAATGAAGTTTGAGCGCAATATCTCCGCCTCTCTTTATGCTTTCAACGGGATATCTGAATGCCTGAGGATGACATTTGGATCAGGAAACGATTCGGAAAACAGAAAGCCTGAACAATTATCAAATCTTGGTGCCAAAAATGGCGAGATTTGGGGGGAAACCGACGGAGAAAATGGTTTAGCAAATAAACCATCCGAGAGCAAACATATTTTAACGAGTGTAGAATCGTTTTCCTCTTCAAGTAGCAAGGAAGGTGATGAATCTTTCCTTTGGAGTTCTCTTGATCTTCCCTCTCTAGACATGTTCTTTAGTGGATCAAATTAGGATCTTTCAGTTAAATGATCTTCTGACAGGTTATTTTTAAATCCATGACATTCTGACAGGTTTTGAATGGATGATCATGTCTAAAAACCTGTTACAATAAGGTCATGGATTTAAAAGAACATTTATAAGGAGTCATTCAGTTTAATAACCTATCAGATTAAAAGATCTAGAGTTAGTATTGGCTTAAAGCTTCTAGCACCCTTTGATAGGCTAATATTGATATAACTCAGCAACAATACAACAGTGGTGTAATGGTATTCTTTATTTCTTGACTTGATAACAATTAATCTTCTTAAAATAAAATTTTGATTTATTTAGTAGTCATCTTGTAACCTTATTTAGCATATTTAATAGAAACTACACCTGTTTGGCATCTACCATCATGGTCAAGGATTATCCTCCCCATAGTTGTTAAAAGCGGTTATGAGGCGTGCCTAGGCTCAAGATATTGGGTTTTTTAAAGTCGGGGCTATGTGTGTGTACGAGGCTTACTAAGGCGCTGAGCCTTGTGGGTCTGGGTGTGCCTTATAAAAAGTTATTAAATACCTAGTCAAAATCCTAATATGAAATAAGTTGGGTGTAACTATGTGTGTGTGTGTATTGATGAGATGCGCCTTGCATTCCTGAGGCCTGCATCTCACGCCTAGGCCCCAGGACCCCTTTGTGTCTAGCGCATCTTGAGCCTTTAACAACGTTGATCCTGTCGGTTGATTCAATCCTGTCCTTTGTTTTCTGCACATGAAATTGCAATCATTGTTTTTCTTTTGGATATAACTAGGAAACTACACCATGTGAATAAAAGTTTTGTCGTCCATTTATTGATACATCTCTAATAATATACAAATACAAGTTTTGAACTCATGATTTTCAGGTTATTTTGAGTAACTTTTTACCGGGGCATGTGAATCCTGCTATCTTCATCTTAAATTGCCTTCGATTTACCCATTTGAACCATCACCAGCTCAACAAGAATAGCAATGTTCAAAAAATTGTCTTATTGGGCTTTTTGCAGTTCATGCTTCATAGGTCATGCTGCCTTTAGGACGGGCTTCCGTATTCAAAATTGGGCTTTTAGAGTTTGATTTCGAAATGTCAATCCAGTCCTTCTGGCCCAAAATTGTCCATTCTCTAAAGGCTTATTTGTTAGTAGTTTACTATTGTAATAGGATCAAGAATTAATTTGGTCAGCTAATACATGATTGTTTGATATTAACTTAATGATATAGAAAGTGGTTTATTCTGTATGCTGCTAGTTTTTTTTTTCTTCCATACATATCTTTTCCAATTAAAAAAACACGTTTCTTCCATCTATAAAAAAAACTCTCACAAACAAAAACATTTTCAATCTATACAGACAGATTAGTTAACACAGACAATTCTATACACACATGACTTGATAAAAAACTAACCAAACAATCTATAAATACCGCGTCCCTTATCTATTCATTAATTAAGCGAAAACATATCAAATCATTATTTGATAAAGAATGAAAACATAAATTAAATAACTTCATATCAAATGAAATAATTATATTTTTGTGGAAGAGAGGTCCTTATTTTATGAGTGTTCAAAACTCATAGGTTTTTAACATGAAATTAAATGTAAATAATGTTTCCTCAACTCCAAGAAACATGATTATTATTATTAAAAACAAAAATGTTATTGGGATTAACCAAATAGGCAACAAGAATATAACCATTCACATTGGTGAAGATTAAAACAATATTCTTTGGTCTCCAAATACTTAGGAATTTGTATATTACGTTCATGTTTGACCATTATAATATATATATATATATATATATATATACATATATATATATATATATTGAATTTATTGAAAAAGTTTTCATTAATAAGTTATAAGTTAGTTTTTTGAAAAACAATTTTAAATAGATTATTAGGTTTTTTTTCACTTTTTCTTTCTTCTGATTTTGCCCCTATTATAATTTTCTTTTATGTCATCTAATTTATCAACTGATTTTGGTCAAACATGATTAATTTAACTTAGTCAATATAATAGCTAACAAGTAGTTTGTCACTTTGGGTTGTGGTGCACTAGTTAAGGATTAGAGGATGTAAAAAGTGGAAAGCACATCTTCGTCATGTTAGAATCCATGTGTATTTCCAAAGCCCTTGTGACCATAGAAGTTCACCTGCAATGACTCCAGACATTTATGATCGTCCGAGGTATTAGTCGGTGTGTGTAAGATAGCTCGGACACCTATGGTTACTCAAAAAAGTAGTTTGTCACAAATAACTTAAGTATTAAAGGTGGTACATAGTTCGAGCCCTTTTATCCAACTTAAAGTATTAAAGTACCCACATAGTTCGACCCCTTTTAACTAATCTAATTAGAACAAACCTATAGATGAAAGGCAACATAAACCATAAAAAAAAGTTGATTAAAACTACTAAAATTCAGTCATTTTAAAGCCTACTCCTATGCTATATCTTATACTGATATCCCTTTATGTATGCTAATAACCCGCTAATACAAATACGATGCAAAATCACACCAATCGTCACGATTTCTATAAACCGAAAAACAGAAATTACAAGAACAAAGAGGATGTATGTGTGACCATACTGTTTTGATAAGTACACTTTTGTTTTCCATAGCATGTAAATATAACTTCAAATAAAAAAGTAAATGCCAATTAATCAATCAATACCCATTAAAGAAATATGATTGTGGTCCACGTGTAAAAGAAGAGATCAAATCTTAGGTCTCAATTTCATCCATCAATTCTTTTAGGTTTTCTCTGTTTTTGTCTTATTTTCTTTTACCTTTTGTGAGTTTTTGTGACATTTTACGCTAATCTTACGATGTTAATGAATAAGAAAGATATTGAATGTATAGATTTGAGATCATGTATGATCATACTGTTTTTGTGAGATCCGTGAGACCACATAAATAACACTAAACCTTCACTGGTAAAACATTATACTCAAATAGGAACCGTCTCATAATTATCTTGTTAATTATATTACCTACTTTTCATTTGAAATCACTTGATCGATGTAATGTTTTGTTGGTGAAACGACATTATATTCAGAAGAAATCAACCCCGTGTGTTGTTTCGTTGGTGAAACAACGTTATATCATTAACACTGATCAACGGTTAACCTATTCAACTGATAGTGGATCAACGGTTAACCTATTCAACTGATGTGATATATATTAAAATTGGTTGCGACCTGAAAATAAAACGAATAATATCACTACGCTCATTGGGATGTCACAAGTTTGTTTGTGTTCAAGTTTTCTTGGCTACTATCACATCTTGATGTTTTTATAAAATCATCAAAATGAATTGAATCGCAACAGTTTTTTATGGTTAATACTTGAAAATTTTCTTTGCATTTGTTTTTGTTTGAGTGAAATAAGTTTCTCTAATATGATCTTAGAAGCTCTGGTGAGAAATATCTCTCTCTCTCACACACACACACATATACATACATGAGATCATGTGAGACCATGTTTTTTTACGTAAAACCACATAAATAACACGAAATACTGTGAACGTGTTTTTGCTGTGAAGTTATAATGTTTTCGTACCTTCACAATGTTTTACTGTGAAATTTCAATGTCTTTTTTGTGGTCTTATGAATTTATGATGAGATGGTCTCTTGTTAAAATGTGATGCCAGTTAAATGTAAAATTTAGCAATTTATTTTCATTCTATTAAAAAGTAATACGAACAGAATATTTAGAGTTATCGCATGCTTTATGATGGCTTAAACATTCTATTCCAAAACGTTAATTAGAATCCAATAAAATAAATTCATCAGAATTTTTATTTTTTTTTTACTTGACATCACTCTAAATATTTTGATTCTCTTAGGTAATTAATTGTTGTGAATCTTAAGATTCAATATTAATTATATATAACTTCAGCAAGACATTCTAATATATAAAAAGAAAGTGATAGTAATGCATGAAAAAACATGACATATTCTAAAAAATGCTTCAATCATCTCTAACAACATAAGTATTTAATGTGGCTACCTAGTTTTTAAACCAGTAACAATTTATAAAACAAATTATAAATCAGATATTTCACTGAGGGGTTATAATGTATCAATAGCTAACAAATGGTCCCCAACAAACAACCAAATGCAAACATTACTTGATAAGAATCGGTAATAAAGGAAGTCTTTATTTTATGGTTTTGATTAGGTTAAAAGAAACAAATATATGGTTTCCATGACAATCTTTTAGGTATCGTTTGGTTTGATAGAATGGTTTGAGATATTTGGATTTCACATAATGATTTTAATTCTGAAGGATTTGAAATTTTTGGTATGATGGATTTGGGATGGAATGAAATTCCATTTTTATAAATAATTTATAAAAAAATAATATATATATATATATATATTATTAATGAATTATTAGAAAACAGATGTTTCAAAATATTTTAAAACATTATTATATAAAAGTTCTATGTGAAATCCCAACTACTCCATAGAATTTCAAAATCTTATGTTTAAGGAATTTCAAATAAATCATAAAATTTCAAATCCATACAATAATGCAAACCAAACATGGACTTATTTAACTCCATCAAACCAAATGAACCATTTATTTATTATTACTTTTTTTTTAATAAGAAAACATATTAAAAATAGGTATAAAAAAAAACCCATCACCTCCGATGTACCTCCTATATGTAGATTCATTCACAAAAAGGAAAAAAGAGCCTACAAAATAGCCTTTAGTTTTCAACAAGTTATAAATCGTTTTGTACGAACAAGTGGAAATTCATTTTAAAAACACTTATATTTTTATTTTTTTGCTATTTCAAAATATATATTTTTTTAGAATTAGTTATTTATTTAAATAAATTGTTTTTGTCTCTCTTGAAACTAACGTTATTAATTTTTTTATTATTTAAAAATAATTTTCCGTTTTATATTTACTTATTTAAATATCAACAATCATCAAAGTCTCTCTCTTCAATAACTGCAGTTTCTACCGATACCAGAAACAAAAACCCATTTGCCTCCTTTTCTCTCTCAACGTTTATCAGTGTATACAGTGCATAGAGGGGTGGGTTAACATGTAAAATTATTTTGTAAGACCCGTGAGGCATTTTTTCACTTGAAACTGTACAGAAGAACGCTATGAAGGTAACCTTCTAGCGTTTTGCTGTGAAGGTTCAGCTTTCTTTTACCTTCACAGCGTTTTCCAATGAAGTTTCAAATATAAAAAATTGGAAAAAACATGTATTCCATTTTTATTTGGCTGTCTACACATACATATGTTGGTCATCAAGAACACAGATTTGGGATTTTTTTTTTTTTTTTTTGAATTTTAATGTTTGTATAAAACATTTGCATAAATAAAAAGTGTTTAATCCTAATTACAAGGCTATAATTTGTGATATTAATTCAACTCGGGTTCAAATCTTAGTTATTTACATATAAACTTGTGATCATTGAAAGATTTACTTGAGAATTGTAGATGAAACCTACAGCACCACCTGCCATGGCGTCAGTGCTTTCCAAAAATAAAATAAAATAAAATAAAATTGTCGTATAATTCCTCCTACAAGATTCATGTCCCAAAAACCTTACTGTGCTCCAGCAAAAATTGCTGTTCAAGAACTTTTTATATCTTTTCACCATCAACAGGAGCATTATTCCTATTCAATCCCATTCAACAACTATTTGCCACCCAAGCATTCTGTAAATTTTGGTATTTGGTGTATCTAATTATTTTTTGAGTTTATTGGAAAAAGTCTTTCTGGTTAACATAAAAATCCCTTGTGACCATGAAGGTTCAAATGCGGTGACTCCAAACTATTTGCAAAGCAGGTGGTCGTCCTCGAATTAGTCCGCACACATAACAGATTGAATATCCAGGTTAATAAAAAAAACTAACTTTTTGAAAAACAGTTTAAATAGCGGTTCAACAAGCTCTAACTTACAGGTCATTTCAATGGATTTTCGGTGTCATTTCAAGTTATTTTATATTATCATTTAGCATATTAGCTAGTTTTTACGAAAAATGACTAATTTATCAGCTAATTAACTGTTGCCGATTTGCTAACCTATCAACTAGTTCTATGACTTACCATGTCTTATTTTCCACAATCTAAGCAGCTCTAGAGGTGCTTCCCAGGATAACCAACTCTTGGGCAGCAAAGGGAAAGGTGGGAAGAGGCCAGTTATGGATTCAAAACTGCAATCGTTAACGGTTGCAAGAAGGCCGGATTCCGGTGGCTCCGAAGGAACCATGATCGCCCTTTTAGCCAATCATTTCCTAGTCCAGTTCGATCCCTCGCAGCGTATTTACCATTACGATCTAGAAATCTCCCCGAATCCTTCCAAGGATATTGCTAGGTTGATTAAGCAAAAACTAGTAGAAGAAAACTCCAGCGTTCTCTCCGGCGTCCTCCCGGCCTATGATGGCAGGAGAAATCTTTTTAGCCCAATCGAGTTCGACAAAGATAAGCTTGAACTTTACATCAACCTTCCAATTCCGAGAAACAACTCTCCGATGGCTGCAAATATTGAAGATAGTGAAGAAAAATTCAAGCTTTTTCGGGTAAACATCAAGATTGTATCCAATCTTGAAGGGAAGAAACTAAGAAACTATTTGAGTAAAGGAGATGAATCGGTACCCCTTCCACAAGACTATCTTCAAGCTTTGGATGTCGTTTTACGCGAAAACCCCACGGAAAACTGTGTTCTTTTAGGCCGATCTTTTTACCCGAATTTAACAAGAAAAGATCTTGGAGGAGGAGCAATTGGAGTTCAAGGTTTTTACCAAAGTCTTAGACCAACACAACAAGGTCTTGCTCTCAATGTTGACTTATCGGTCACCGCCTTCCATGAGAGCATCGGAGTGATTGCTTACTTGCAGAAACGTATCCATTCATTGCACGATCTTTCTGAGCGGAAAACGAGAGGTTTTAGCAGAGAAGAGAAAAAGGAAGCGGAGACCGTGTTGAAAAACATACGGGTTTTTGTATGTCATCGAGAAACCACAGAAAGATATCAAGTTCATAGCTTGACGGATGAGCCAGCGGCAAACCTTCAGTTTCGAGATCGAGATGGGAAGAATTTACAGATTGTAAATTATTTTCGTGATCAGTATAACTATGAGATACAGTTCAGGAACTTGCCTTGCTTACAGACTAGTCGAAGAAGGCCATGTTATCTTCCTATGGAGCTTTGTGTGATTTGTGAAGGCCAGAAGTTTCTCAGGAAGTTATCGGATGATCAGACTGCAAAAATACTCGAACTGGGTTGTCGGAAACCAAAAGAACGGAAGGCGATCATCGATGGAGTCATGGCTGCACCCTTCAGCCCATCAAGGTAATCCTCTCTTCTTTTAGCACTAATTCACACTAAATATGTTTAAATGTCCTAATAGGACCAAACAATTGTACTTCTATAAACCTCCTATAAAAACTAACACAATTTACATAAAAATTTACATATCACCCATAAAGGTTTGATCCTATAAAGCAGTCTATTATAAAATTTAAAAATATTTGACATCCTATAAAGCCGATTTTATTATAGTGTCACCAATATTTCCGATCAAAATCTTATGATTCTTGAATTCGACAGCGGAAATCAAGCAGGGGAATTCAACCTTCATGTTTCAAGGGAGATGACAAAGTTGAGTGGAAGAATTCTGCAGCCTCCGAAGCTTAAGCTAGGAGATGGAGGCAATATAAAGGACTTGATCCCTTCACGGCATGATCGACAATGGAACCTTGTCGGTAGCCATGTGTTCGAAGGAACCCAAATTGCGAGATGGGCTCTGGTTAGTTTCGGTGGCACCGGTGACCAGAAGTCGACCATCCCAAATTTCATCGATCGGCTAACTCGAAGGTGTGAGCAATTAGGGATCTATCTCAACAAGAAAACAATCATAAGCCCACAGTTTGAATCAATGCAAGTTCTTAACAATGTGAATCTTCTTGAATCAAAGCTCAAAAAGATCCAAAGATCTGCATCTAATAATCTGCAGCTTTTGATTTGTGTGATGGAAAAGAAACACAAAGGTTATGCAGATTTGAAGCGGATAAGCGAAACCAGCATCGGGGTTATGAGCCAGTGTTGTTTGTATCAAAATCTTGCGAGATTAAGCTCGCAGTTTCTCGCGAATTTGGCAATCAAGATCAATGCCAAGATCGGTGGGTGCACCGTGGCTCTGTACACGTCGTTGCCAGCTCAGATCCCGCGGCTTCTGACCCTCGATGAGCCGGTGATGTTTATGGGTGCGGATGTAACACACCCGCACCCACTTGACGATTTCAGCCCGTCGGTGGCGGCTGTGGTCGGGTCGGTGAACTGGCCGGCAGCTAACAAGTACGTTTCCAAAATGCGATCTCAGACTCACCGGCAAGAAATTATTCAAGACTTGAGTATAATGGTGGAAGAGATACTACATGATTTCGTCCGGGAGCTTTCGAAGCTGCCGAAACGAGTGATTTTCTTTCGGGATGGCGTGAGTGAGACGCAGTTTCATAAGGTGCTTCGTGACGAATTGCAAGCGATTCGGGATGCATTTTCGCGTTTCACCGGCTACAACCCGCCGATCACGTTTGCCGTGGTCCAGAAACGGCACCACACACGGCTGTTCCCTGCGGACCCGGTATCTGGTGCTGCCCGAAACCAGTTTTCCGACGAGAACGTGCCGCCAGGCACGGTGGTTGACTCGGTCATCACCCACCCGAAAGAATTTGACTTCTATCTATGCAGCCATTGGGGTGTCAAGGGTACTAGCCGGCCGATACATTATCACATTCTACGCGATGAAAATGAGTTCACTTCTGATGAACTTCAGAAACTTGTTTACAATCTTTGCTTCACCTTTGTGAGGTGCACTAAACCTGTCTCTTTGGTGCCTCCTTGTTACTATGCTCATCTTGCTGCTTACCGAGGCCGATTGTACCTCAATCAAACCGACAGGTCGTCGGGTTTTACAAGAAGTGGTTCACCGAAGACCACACCGCTCCCAAAACTCCAAGAGCGGGTCAAGAATCTCATGTTCTACTGCTGATGCTACGCCTAATTAATCTGATGTTTACTTGTATCATTCTGCCATTAAGCATTAGATTGGTTTCAAATACCCGGATGGATATAATGTAAAATTGCCTTCTAGCGAAATTTACGGAATATTTCAAGTGGTCGTTCTGATCCTTGTATCGAACCTATGGTTTAGATTACACAACAAACAGGTCGGGTTCTTTAAACAATCAAATCTGCAATTGAAAGCTTTCGTCATTAAGAACCCACACAACTCAAACGACCTTAAGCACATGAATTTTGACAGTGGCATCAACGAAATGTAGTCCTAAGAAAATCACCATTCAAATTACAATTAGAACCTGAACCTTATGTTTCTAAAAGAACCCATCTATTCTGCTGCATTTTTCAATGGACAATTCCTGGAGTCATGCGTAGACAATTCCATGCATCTTCTGCACATTCTCTTACGCTTTGAGCTTTCAACAATGGCTTCCTCCCATCTATTTCTTCTTACTGGTGGGTTACGAATTGTAATTTCTCCGAACTCGTATCCCAAAAATGATTCCGCCATCTCTTTTTTGCTATTGTAGTTCAGTGAGTTGAGAAATTCAGCTTCTACTTCACACTTGAGATCGTGAATTTTGCTTGCAAAAGCTTCAAGTTTCTTCTTATCACGGCTTAATATATCAATGCAATAGTCCACTGCTGAATGTGTATCATGGGCTAGTTCATTGCGATAACCCCGATCTATTTCGCCTAAGCAATTTCGTGTCCTCAATAAATTGGTGGTTATTATATTTTCTTTCCAACGTTTCATTATGTATTTTCCAGAATGAGGTTCATCGAATCCAAAGTAAGGACACCCTGTACAACATTTCATTACAATGTCATATTAATGCATATGTTAATAACCAATTGAATATATATTGCAGGACTATCACGAGTATGTTGCATTAAGCATTATGGCCATGAGTATATCATATGAATACGAGTTATATAACATTCCTCAAGTATATTACATTTTCCCCCAGGAGTCTATTCATG
>NC_037540.1:3221602-3232288 GCF_001531365.2 Cynara cardunculus var. scolymus
GCGGCTTTGACTTGCGATTTCTTGGCTATTTTGCAAGAAAAAGTTTGGAAATGGCTAAAACCTAAGCCTTTTTTCCCTATGTGGTTATTTATGATGATAACCCCCAAATAACACTACATTTGTTCTGTTTTAGGTTCTTACAAGTTCTAGCATCATCAACTACATGCTCTAGACTACAATATCAAACAGATACCAAAGATTCTTCAGGCAAAAGTTGAAAAAAAAACATCTTTCTTTCTATAAATTTATAGCCTCAAGTCTGCAACAGATTGTACATGAAGTTCAAAACAGCTATAAGTAATAATGTACCACCACAATCAAGAAACAATGTATCTAACACTAATTCGAAACAAAAAAGAATCCCAAAAGGGATACGTTCTCATCAAAGATTGGAAGTTACCGCGCTTTTGAGTGCTGCCCGCCATTCTTCAGCCATAAGTGTACTCCTGTGTCAGAACTCAGAAAAACAAGTTCATAAAGCTAAAGATTTTGGTAACCCCTTCATGTATCATCCACTTAGTCATACAGTTTACCAAGTTTTTTCCAAGAAAGATCTGTCTTTTTCAGTGAACAAGAGGCGATGGATCATCTGAAGCTATAGGGGAAGCTGTCAAAGCCTCTAAAACTGATTGACACTCTATACTGGAGCCGTTTTCCAAACTGTAAGACTTGCAACTGAAGTAGAAAACCGTACTCATCATAAAATCTATAAGCACCACGAAACTATACATGAGCACCAAAAGTGGTCCTTCCCAAATCCTCGAAGACCCATCTCCATAGCTCAAAGTTTTCACACGATGCTCAAATAATCCCTCGACGAGTGCCATCCCGATTGTTGAACCAAGAAATATCATAAGACCAACTTGAGTCTGGCCCCTAATTAGAACAGTAGACCTCAATAATGCCTCAGATCCTGAGACATCTTCCAACACCGAAATGACCATAGAAAGATCACAAATGATAATGGCATTCGCAAAGAACACCGAGAAAAACAACCCAATTAGAATGGCAGTGTATGCAATGAAATCCGGGAAGAACCCGATTACAGAAAGCAAGCTGCTAACAGCAGCAAGTAGCACCAGAAATAAAGTGAGGCAACCAACTATGACAGTGCATGCTAACAAGTATGTGGAGACAATTCGCCTCCAGATCTTTCTAATAATCACATAAAACTTTGATGAATCGAACTTCTTTCGAGAGTAAGTACAATCAACAGAGTACACAACGGCAGCTTTTGATATCAACAACAATGTGATGTATAGAGGGAAACACATTGTGGTAGAAATGGCCATTTCTGAGAATTTCTGGCTAGAATGTTCAACAAAAGGCCTCAAAGGAAGCCCACTTGATTTGGCAACTAACAAAAGCCTTATAGCAAGTCTTTTAACAATGGACTGATCAACTAAAACATTTGATAATAAAACAGCTGAAACAGGACAGATTAACAAAGCTCCAATTGCCATGAATCCACTTAGATTATACCTTAAAATCCTGACTGTTTCTCTCAAGATTTCCAAAGCACTAGTGGATTGAAACACGTGATCTGATCGAGTAACATGGTCAGGTAACTCTTGCCCGAAGGTTTGAAGATCTGGGGTTTCGTTCTTTTCTTTGTGCAGTGAGATTGTGTTGAGCCTAGGGCTTGGTCCTTTTGGGGATTCCATAATCGAACCAAACAATGACCCACTCAACACAAGGAAACGAATTGCATAGTAATAAAGCCCTAAATCAAGTTGATTGCATCTGGGTATTCTAGCATACGTGAAGGTGATGATCTGGATACATAAATATAAATGGAATGAGTGGATACCAATGGATAATTGGCGAAGAAACGTGACGACCGATCTGGGAAATGTGAAGAGGAGGGAGGAGAATCACGTGAGATAGGGGTATGTCTCATGAAGATCGATTGAGTGAGAATTGAGGGACGTCATAGATTGAGAGAAAGAGATATATAGAGATAGAGATGTGTCGATTGGGAGAATGATTGGGGACGAAGGAAGGAGATGCGCGTCGGTCAGTTGACTTTTGTGTGATTTTGCGTTAGGTTATTCGGTATGTGGATTGAAATTGCACAATTTTTAGTGAAAAACTGATAAATTTCTCGTCTACTACTTTACAAAAAAGTTAAATAATTATTTTTTTATTTTAAATTATTAATAAAGAAAAAAAAGAAGGAAAATAAATTAAAACACTTTAAAAATTATTAAAATTAGAAAATTACTCATTCTTTAATCTATACTATATTATAAAACATTTGATAAAAACTCTTAAAAATAATTTTTTTAAGCATAAAGTACTGTTTATTAATGCATATTACTTAAAATTCAATATTACAAATAAATTATACGTAAATACAACTTATTAAAGTTTTATGTTTGAATTCGTATAACTAACTGCAAATAAACATAATCAAATAAAATAAATAAATATCTCATTTTAAATACAAAAAATCTAATTTATAAAAAATTATATTATTAAACCTAAATTAAATTACTTTGTTACGTTAAATTAAATTATAATAAAAAATTTAAATAAAAAAATTACATAAAACAATAACTTTTAAATAATTAATTTGATATTAATATCGATATATAACTTTTTCAAGTTTTATGATATTTTCAAATTTATATTTTATTTAAAAATAAAAACATTATCGTTTTCTCAAAACCACATAAAACCGTATTATATCGACATAGATAAAGAATAAAACGAAACTTTGAAATCGAGATGTGTCTCGATGCATTGTACGAGTACCCTTCTAGTATTAAAGAATATATTTTAAAAAATATATTATTAAAAATAACATCTTTTATTTCATATTATTTTCTCTTCAAAAAACATAAAAAATTATTTTCTTTCTTTTTATTTTCTTCATTTTCCTTCACCTTCGAGAACATAAATAAACAAATTGTTTTTCTTTCCTTTTTTCTCTTTCTTTTTCATTTTCCTTCAACTTCTTTTATTTTTTATAACAGAATTTGAGTTTGTGGGAAAAAAAAATTTGGTTACATAAACGACATAATTTTAAAAGTTTGTTACATACATTCTTTTAACCAAAAAAAAAAAATTTGTTTAGAAATATTTATTAAAAAAAAAAGACTTAATCCAGTTTTACCATTCTCTAACCGTACACCATTCAAATCTTTCACATGGTACCTTCGTCATCGTTATCCCCTGTCATCGATCACCCTCCTTTGGATTTGTTTTTTGCTTCTGTTACGCTATTTTGTGATGTCTATACGTACTCCACTAAATTGTTGGGAAAAGAATATGTAAATACAAAAAAAACATATCAAAAAGAGAGAGATCGATGGCAAGAAACAACGATGACGATAAACGATGATAGAGAACGGATGACGTTGAGAGAATGAGGGGTGAAACTGTAAAACCTTCTTGGTCTATTATATGTAGTTTTTTGAATGTAGATAATCAAATTTTAGAACTTTGATAGTTTAATTATTTAAAAGGACTGGATCATTAAAATTGAGAATTTTAATTGTTATTTATTAAAAAAGATTTCATTTTTCATAATTTTCTCAAATTTTATTGAAAGTTTTCCAAAAATGTTCTAAACAAGTCCATCATCTATAAAAATGTTATTTGATACATCAAAATATGATAAAATTTGTTTTAGTTTTTTATTGAGATGGAGTTTATTTTTTAATAGATGTTAAAGTCTGAAGTCTTATTTCATTTATGATTTATAAGAGGTGATGCTGACGTCTGAAATCTGAATCAATAAGACTGTTTGTTTTTGTAAATTGATAAACGTCTGAATTTGTTTAAATTGTTTATTTTACCTATTAAAAAATTATATTGTGGAATTTATAAATAAAATTTATACAATTTCTCATATTTATTCTTCATCACGAAAATTTACATCTAAATTATATAATTAACATTCATTTGAATGAATATATGTCATTAACGTATTTAACACATTTAAATTATATTAAAATACATCAATTGAGAGACGTGATGATTGATTTGGTAAGGATTGATCGAGAGAAATGATCGGTTAAGGTTAATCAATTGAAAAATGTCGTTGTTGAGGGTTTGAAGAACAATAAGAGTCAAACAAGAGGTTGGTTTACCTTTTAGCAGATAAGAAGACAATAAGACATAAGTGTCTCTGAAAATTTGAAAAAAAAGAAACTGTCTAAATGGTCTTACCTCTTAGCGAATCGGATATAAGGGTGCGTTTTGTATGCAGACTACATGGGACAGGACGGGACAAAAAAAATAGTCTCATGTTTGGCATGTAATGGACAAAAAAAAAACATGGGACAAGGTGAGACTATTTTTAATTTTAGTGAGGCAAATCTTGATATTTCTTGTTCCATCAAAAAAGGTGGAACAACATTGGACTAAAGTTAAAATGACAATATTTTGATTGATTTGTTTTCATTTTACAATTATTATATGATATAAAATAACATTGAACAATATTTAGGGGTAATATGGTCATTTTAATGGTTTTGTCCTGTCCTGTCCTTGTCGTACCAAACATAGGACAGACAATTAGTCATGTCCCGTCCCGTCCTGTACCGGCGTACTGTCCTGTCTCATCCGGTCTGCATATCAAACACTACCTAAGAGGCTAATAAGAGCTTTTTTGTAAATAAAAAAAAACAAACAAGACCTGAATGTAATACAGTTTTCACTTAATATAATAACATTTCAAAATTTGCTATTTTGCACTCATCTTGAATGACTATCTTGGTGATGTTGCCCAATTGGTTTTTGATATCTTACCATGGTCTTACTATGTGTTGTATCTCCTATCGTATTGTTGACGGTTGCTAGATTGGTTACCTTTTGAAGCTGGATTTAGGCTTAGGCACTTGTGGTGTTTGTGGGTTTATTTAGTTTGGGAAATCGGGATTCTAACTCTGTTGTCGGTTTTAGAGTTAGCCTTTGCTAATTACTGTCATGTTGTTTTTCGATGGGTATGCCCTTCGAAGTAAATTGCAAGTTTTCTGTAAAGCGTTGAATAAATATTTTCAAGTTTCAGAAAGAAAACATGTCAATGCTTAAGTATTTGAGTGGAAGTGTGTCAACTCCAATGCAATCCTATAATTTCCGAAAAGAAATTGCAAGTGATGCATGTTAACTCTAAAGTATAAAATGATAGAATATTTTACGATATAACTTATTTTGAAATATCCGCTCACAATATTAGCCACGAGACTCTGTTCATAAACTTCTTAAAAGTTTTTGGTTCTTGCGTTAATTGTGGATAAGTTATATGTAAATTATAATCACGGTAGATGATGTTCACACGGTAAAGAACTGTAGCAGTAAAATTTTCATTATATGTGGCCCAAAACATTATATCTTTGTGATTTGTGCTGATATTAGTGATCAACTATTTATTCTCTACCAGTGTTCTTTGCATTAGATTCATTTAAAAAATTGATTTGATCAAAAAAATCTATCTAATCGGTTTTCGAAAATCTAAAGAAAACACTCAAAAAATGGTTTTTATTCACTTTTTATAACATTATTCGTAGAATTGTGTTTTAGCCTATGTTTTGTTATAAACCTTTCATATTTTTTAGTTCTTTATTTAAATCAAAATCTTCATTTCGATGTATTACAGCAGGTATATAATTAGTCATGAAAAAACCTTAACAATACGAATATGAAATAAAAAATAAAAATGTAACAGTCTAATTGATATAAATTATATCAATACATTATATGTGTAGACCAAGGTTCTAAATGGAGTGAAGCGTAGCAACGAGGTCAAGTCTCAAGTCTTAAGAGCCACAACGAGACCACAACATTTTTCAATGCGTGACTTATAGCGGCAAATCTTTATATCATGTATAATATGGCGAAGTATCGTGTGAGAATGAGAGTTAAAGTGAGAAGCATAATAAGGAATCTGGACCCTTGATCACCTTTAATCTCAAACTCATCCATGAATCGTATTTGATACATGAATTAATTCGGTGCATCTCATCATAGTGTGCATCAAAAGGGAGTATGTGTTAATTTACTAAAAAATTGTGTTAATATAATTACATTGGGATGATAAAAAATATATAATATAATTAATATTAAAAAAATTATAAAATGAGGAATCAGTTGGAATGAAATATAGTTTTTAGTAAAGATTTTTACTTTTGATCCGTAATTTTAGATAAATTATAAAACACATGTTAGAGATATTCTATTCGAATCAACCCTTAAAACATTCAAAGCCATGAACCTTTTCAAAGGTTCATGATTTTACTACATCAGTTTTTTCTTTCTGTCATATCAGTTTTTTTTTATCTAAGTATTTCATAAATATTTTATTTCCAATTATGAACAGGTCCATATTATATATTAAAAAATTATGATAATAAAAATCATAATAGTTAAACATGAATTATTTATAATTAGACGATAATAATTATAAAATTACTATTATAATTAAAAATTAAAAATTAAAATATTAAAAACATTATCTATTTTATGTAATTAATTAAATTTGACTATGTTATTAAATAAATAAATTTAAATCCAATGAAATAGTATCGTAAAAAAACTTAGGGAGCGCTTGGTTCCAATAACGGAATAAAAATTAAAATGATAAGATATGAAAATATGAAAGAATTTTTACCCCCTCCCAATTTAACCTGGAAATAAAATTTGGACTTCTGAAAAAATGAACCCATTGTTTATACTATATTATAAAGTATTTGACAAAAACTCTTAAAAATCATTTTTTATGTATGAAATATTGTTTATTGATGCATATTACTTAAAATTCAAGATTACAAATAAATTGTACGTAAGTACAACTTATTAAAACTTCATGTTTGAATTCATGTAACTAACTGTAGATAAACATTTTATTTTAATTGTAAAAAATCTAAATTATAATTAAGATAGGGCAAATTGCATGAAAAAGTAACGTACTTTAACTTGATTCCTATTTTGGGTAACATACTTTCAAAACTTTCATTTTGGTACCTATTAATAGAGCAAATTGCATGAAAAAGTAACATACTTTAACTTGATTCCTATTTTGGGTAACGTACTTTCAAAACTTTCATTTTGGTACCTAAGATGTAAAGTTTTAAACATTTAAGCACCCGGGTAACTGGTTGAAATATTAACCGATTATCATGCTGATATAGCGAGTGATGTGGTATCAAACTCAATATTATTTGCTGATGTGGTCAGTGACGTGGATTTTTTAAAATCTAAAATTAGTCTTTTTTTAGTCTAAAATTAGTCTTTCCGGGTTACCCGGGTACTTAAATGTTTACAACTTTACATCTTAGGTACCAAAATGAAAGTTTTGAAAGTACGTTACCCAAAATAGGAATCAAGTTAAAGTACATTACTTTTTAATCATTAAGTTCTAACAGAATAATTAATTATTATCCTTATAAAAAATTATATTATTAAATCAAAAATAAATTAACTCGTTACTAAATCTAAATTAAATTATAATAAAAAAATTGAATTAAAAAAAGTATACAAAAAACAAGAACTTTTAAATAGTTAATTTGATATTAATATTGATATATATATTTATTTTAAAACTTCTATGATATCTTCAAATTTATATATTCTGTTAAAAAATAAAAACATTATCATTTTCTCAAAACCACATAAAAACTGTAGTAAAACATCTACAGAGACGGAATAAAATAAAATAAAACATTAAAATCGAGATATATCTCGCTGCATTATACAAGTATCCTTCCAGTATTATATAAATGAAATAGTTTCTTTTATTCTCATTATTGTTAATTACTGATTAATACATCTAACTAAAGATTCCCTTAAATTATATTGTTTTGGGTTAATAATGGAACTTATTGTACCATTTAAAGTCACGTGGGGCTCACCTTTTTAGCTAGAAGAGGTTCACGAGTAATGTCGTGCCTTACCATGTTAAATGTGAGATTTTAAACAGAGTTTTCGAAATTTTGGGGCTTAAATTTACATGTGTTTATGGTCTTTTTATTGACTTGTGTAAAACTATAGCTGAAATTATTTAGGTTCAAACCATTAATTGTTTTGTTTTAGGTTCAACTTATTAATGATTTAGGTTTAGTTTAAGGTTGCTAATTGTTTTAGGTTTAACCCATTTTTATTCTTAACATATATTATATGATATCTCATTTATACAATGTATTCAAAAATATTAAATAAAGTATTAAAAATAAAAATTACGGTTTTATTAAGAATGATATATAAGTGGTTTTTTATAATATTTGAGTACTTATTTTATTCTTTTTATGTTGTTTGTCACAAAAGAAAAAAATTAAAAAATAAGAATTTAAATCTGTGACCTATAATATCACATGTAATTATACTATCAGTAACTTAAAACCACTTTTACTAATTTAAATAAATGTATATCAGTTTAAACCGGATGCACTTTTAAGACCTCTGTTTTTTTATTACGACAAATCGGTTGTACCTATACATCCGCAGTCTTGTAAGTTGCAACTACTTTGTTCAGGTTGTTGTGGATTGGGCACCTGACCCCTTCATAACTAGATTGAACGGTTCGAGACTCTTGGTCCTGATCAAATGGGCTTGGCCAAAAATGTCTTTTTATTTTTTATTTTTTACATATAAATAGTATACATATTTTTTTTATCATGATTTTTGAAATTTGACATTGAAATACATTCTAAATACTACATGTAAGTAGATAAAATTATGAATTTAAAAAAAAGTTGCATTAAAATTTATAAGAAAAATTAAAAAGAAATTAAAAACTGAACCTATACATAGCAGATGCAAGGGGTCGTTTACCAAATGATTACCCAGGTAAGCACTTACCAATTAACATTACCTCACCGCATGAATATGGTAAAGACCAAGAATCTTACCCGGTAAGAACGAGACAAAGACCAAGAATCTTATCCGGTAAGTGAGGGCGACGACTCTTACCACGGTAAGCGCTTACCGTGTAAATTGTTGTATACGATGTCATTTCGTGGACTAAAATCTTACCCGTAAATAATTAATAGTATTAAACTTTACCCGTAAACACTTACCGGGTAAATGATTGGTAAACGACCCCTTAAAATTGTATGGAACTCAAAGCCTTGTGCCATAGTGGGCTGCCATGTTGCTGGCCTGTTACTGTTTGCGTAGCCCATTTGTCAATTCATATAATAAATTTATTATTACCATTAAGAAATTAATGTTTAACTGTTAATTTAATAAATTAATTGATTCCCATTTAATAAATTTATTATTAGCATAATATAATTATTCAATATTTTACTCGTTTAATTATTTTAAGTTTAAGTATATCTTTTTTTGAAACCAAACTTTTATTAATTATCAATCAAATTATAAACAGTATCTTCAATAGACCAATCAGGAGGAGTTATATCAGTAGTAGACGAAGACACGTGTAGATAGAATTATAAGTGAACCAACGAGTTCATGCAATTTACAAAACTAAGATGCATGTTTATGTTTATGCAAGTATTTCATGACAAGTTTTTACATTTCTATTGTATTACGTCGTTTTTACATTTCTATTGTATTACGTCGTTTTTACGAATCCATGGTCAATGTGGTTTTTATATGTGAACATATATCATATGCATGGAATGTTCTATTGGTCGTGGATCACATACCAAACTATTAACGGAAATGTCGGGTGTTGGCAGTGATGTTGAGACATGGTGGAGAATGACATGTTATTGCAAGTTGTGCCGTCACATTGATGTCAAGATGCATATGGTAACACAAATAGTAGGGCTTGCCAACGATGTTACGCAAGTGTTTGGATGATATGCTGATTCACACGTGTTAAATGTTCATTGGAGTTTTTACTAAGAATAAACGACTTTGGGAACCATAAGCAAATTAACGGAATCAAATAACTTAAAGCGATGAGTCAAAGTTGACAAAAAAAAGTTTAGTTTTTTCAACACGGACATAATCAATGTAGAATTTTCGATCGGTGGATGTAAACCACCTTCAAACACGGTATGCCATCAATCGTCGACGACTGTTTCATATGTAGGAAAAAGATGAAAAGGTCACCATCCTTTGATTTGTCTTTCTAAGTCAACCTTAAAGAATACATAAACCGAGTATAAGTTGACATTCCATTAATTTTTAAGGAATTGTGAATTTAAAGATCATATATAAAAATAAAGCAAATTTGTTACATTGCTATAAATAAATATTTAGCTTAGACCAGAGACGGATCTATGCATGTTTGAGCGAGCTCCCGTGCACCCGCTCAACTTATTATCGCAAGTAGGATTTCTTAAGTATGAAAGTTGCACTCTGCTAAATTTTGAGGGGTGCAATAAAATTTGAAAAAATATAACAAGCATCGACGAAAACGAGAACAAGTACCTCAAAATCAAGAAAAAAAACCCCGAAAAAGTATATGGAAATCGATCAAAAAACATAAAAATCTCTCAAAATCAACCAAAATCTTTAAAAATCTCTCAAAAAAGTGGAATTCAGCTAAAATCATGTGGAATATAATAGGGGAGTGCTAATGGCACCCCTTTAGTAAGGGGTGTTGATTGCTTGGAAATTGAACCTATTACTTCTTTTCATAAACATCAACTCAATTAATTAAATATTTATATTTTATTAATTTTGTTTTATTTTATATATTTACATTAGAAAAATATATATTATTTTATTATTTTTATGTTACTTTATTATTTTATACTTTTGGTTTTA
>NC_037540.1:3233424-3239108 GCF_001531365.2 Cynara cardunculus var. scolymus
AATATAATATAAATAAAAAAAGAAAATAAAATGAATAATATATATTAATTAAAATTTTCTTTAAATAATAATAAAAAGGTAAATGATAAAAAAACAATCATAATTAAAGTTAATTTAGGAGTGCATTAGCCTCTCCCATATAGATTCATTTGTGATTTATTTTTTAAGATTTACCTCGATATGCACGTGATCCGACTTTTAACCAATGCGGGCCCACCTCAAATTGGCCAATTCCTGAAAGTCGTCCACATGCCAAGTTGCAGATTATGATTGGATGCAAAGATATTACGTACATCGCTATAAAAGCTTTGAGCAGACCTCGTTTAAAATAAAACCCTCCGCCTCCGCCTCCGCCTCCGCCACTACAACCACCACCACCGTCACCGTCATCTGCCGCCTTCATGGAAACAACACCGGTGCACAGCCTGAGCTTTACCGGCGTCCTCTCCGAGTCAAAGAGGATCGTCAGAGCCAACTACAGCCACTTCGTCGCCTTATCCCTTTTCCTCCTCCCTCTCGCTTTCTCTATCCTCATCACTACCCTCCGTCTCTCCGATCAATTCTTCGCCGTCGATCACTTCTTCACCGTCGATCACTTCCACAAGTTTCCCCTAAATCTTCATAAACCTTTATTTTCTCATCTCCTCTGCATCCTAGTACTCTACGTCCTCCTTCTCTGTGGCATAGCGACGATCACCTACAGCACATACCATGTTTTCCAGGGTAAGCCGATCAAGTTTTTCACCTCCCTCAAGTCCCTAACCATCTCCTTTTTCCCGCTCGTTTGGACCTCAATTGTAGTTCACCTTCTTCTATTTTGTATCTCAATAAGTTTCCTCATGTTCGTTGGGTCAATTGTTATGATAGCACAAAACTTAGGGTTTGTAATCGATCACAACTCGATTCACTTCATGTGGTTTTCCGTGGTCGTGGGAGCAACATTACTCGTAATTTTAATCTATTTCCATGTGAATTGGTCTCTGGCTTTTGTGATTGTTGTGGCAGAATCAAAATGGGGGTTTGGGCCTTTGATGCGAAGCTCGTACTTGGTGAAGGGGATGCGATCAGTTTCGTTATCATTGTTGTTGTATTATGGGGTTTTGGGCGCGCTTATGGTGTTGATATATACGAACGGTCCAATGGCTAATGAGTTGCTTTACTTGCATAGTTGGCCAGTGGTGTTGCTAGCGATTTTTTGTTTATACTTCCTGATGATGTGTATGCTTATGAACACTGCTGGCAATACTGTGTTGTATATGTACTGCAAGGCTTGGCATGGTGAATTGGCAATTGAGATTGCTGAGCAGTTTGCTTACATTAGCTTGCCTTCAGATGATGAGAAGGTCCCCCATATAGTCACTATTGCAGCAGCTTGATGATCAAGGTTAGCAGTTTCTTTTCAATAGATATTTATTGTGAAATAGTTTGTTTTATGTAATCTGATTCAGTTTCTTGGTGTTTGTATGCATGATAATCCAGAATTTTGTGCATTTCCTACATATAAATCTGTAAAGACATAAGGAGTGTCGTATGTGTAATGTGATTCAATTTCTTGGTGTTTGTATGTATAATAATCTAGAATTTTGTGTATTTGATATATATAAATTTGTAAAGACATAAAGGAGTGTTGTATAACATCTTAGGCATATGAAGTTTCTGAAGCAAAATGATCGAGTCTTGCTATGCATTTTTGTTTTGGATGATAGGACTTAGGGGCCGTTTACGAAACACTTACCTAGGTAAGGTAAGTGCTAACCAAGTGAACACTTACCTGGTAAGTGTTTGGTAAACGTCCCCTTAGTCTTGGAGATTGCAATTCAATCTTGTATGAATACGACCCTCGTTGTGTATCATGTACGATCCATACTAGATCTGACCAACTGCCCATCCTACCTCCTCTACGTTATTGACAGCCCATATTTGTCTCAGTAGAGTCTTTCAGTGGCATGTTTCTTATTGGAAGCACTAAAAGATTCGAGCTTTTTATCTTTCATATTTGGATTTCCTAAGAGGATCTTCAATGAGAGGTTTACTGACTTAAAAAGAGTTCTTAAACCTTGGTTCTTGTACAAACCTTGTTTCTTATCATGAATTCTGTGTAAAATGGTATTCTATTAGTTTTTATATCAATGATGATGTTGAAATAATTTCTTTTTTGATTAACTTGGATATCTAATCCGCTAGCTTGGAGTCACAGCATTTGAACCTCAGTGGTCACAAAAAGATTTTTATTTCTTCTTGGATTTGAGACCTCCATGCACTTTTGACCTTTGGAGTCCTAGATCAAACCAATCAAGTAGGAACCCACTTTTGACCTCCATGCACTGAAATAATTAGGAACCCACGAAAGGAGGTTCTTATTAGTCACCACTGTTATAAAGTTTTATGATGGTTCTTAATTCTTAATTTGCTTAGTTAGCAATAATGTAACAAAGAGAACGTAAGAAAGAGGTTCTTAAATCACTTCATCGAAGATAAGTCTTAAGTCACTTCATTGAGATAATCCTTGGTCCTAACTCCTAACCATGTATGGATCTTAAATCCACCAAACCTTTTGACATAAGACCAACAACATAACCAAACCATAAGAGAAATGTTAAGAATTTGACGAATTTAATAAAAATGAAACTTTATTGCTATAACCCGAGAAATACCCGTCTAAATATACCGAAAAAAGCCAAAATAAGAATATAGAGAATCATGCAATATAGTTTGAAAATTATCAATTTGACTTGCATCATTGTAAAGCTCTGCTGGTCTTGGAAATTGATGATGAATCGTGGTTCAGAAAGTCAATTGGAGAGGGTTAAGAGCGATTTGTTAGAGGTGTTTATCGTTTAGACATGAAAGATGAAACATTTGATAAACCGTTTATAATTGCATCTCTACTCCTTATTAATTGCAACTTTACACCCTATGGAATCATTTTTTTTTGTTTTCTTTTTTTCTTTTTTTTCTTTTTGATGGTTTTTCTTTTTTATATTAATTTTCTTTTAGTTATGCTGTTTAATTACAAATATTATTTTTTACTTTGTAAAAAGATTAATACTAAAAATTATTATTTTTTTATCCTAATTTTTATAAAAATATTATATGTTTTGTTTTCTTTTTTAATATTTTTCCTTTGAAAACGTTACTTTTTTCTAATAATGATTTTTAAGAAAAGATATATATATTTCTTTCTTTTAGTGATGATCCTTAAAAACATGATATTTTAATAGTTATTTATTAAAAAACAATTTTTTTTATATTAACAAACTACGTATTAAATTTAATATAATAATAATATTATTAGATTTTTATGTATTATTAAAAGATTCATTCAGTAACTATCTGGATAGATTAAAAATCAAGAAAACCTTGACCTAAAGATCGTTTTTCCACCTATTTGATTTGCAAGACAAGCAAACCATGATATGTGTTATTTTCTTGGATTAAAATGATGCAAGTAACCAATTTTAAAAGTTTGATGATCTATTTATTAAAAAATATATTTAAAAAGATGATTTTTTTTGTAAATAATATAACTCTGTGAGTTTTCACGATATTTTTTTTTTATTCACGATCTTTTAATTACATCATGTTAAAAATATTAAAATAACCTAAGAAATTTGAAATGCTACTTTTTTTTATAAAAGTGATTACATGTTTCAAGTCATTTTATAAATATTTGATTCATTTTTCAAATTTTATATTTTAGCGTCGTTTCGGGTCTAATATTGCAATTAGTCAAAATAGTTCAAAATTCCATCAAACCTTGTATGGTTTATATAAATTATTGATTAAAGTCCTTAAAACTAACACGTTTTAATTAACGGTGTAATTAAAAGGGACTATATTTTTTTTATAAAATAAAACCAATGCATTGTAAATATCTTTTCATTATCAAATAATAGGTATTTTACTCATAAAAATAACTTATAATTTTAAAATTTATCAAAATAAGTAAGATAAAATTATAATACTAATGTTTATGTAAATAATAATAATAAGTATGAATATATCATTAATATATAATAATCTATGATATATCATAAAACATTTGGCAAAAAACTCTTAAAAACCACTTTTATATATGTAGACTGTTTATTGATGCATCTTACTTAAAATTCAAGATTACAAATAAATTGTGTGTAAGTATAACTTACTAAATCTTCATATTTGAATTCGTGTAACTAACTACAGATAAACATAGTAAAATACAAGATAAATATTTTATTTTAAATACAAAAATCTAAAATATAATTAAGATAAAAAATACTTAATTATTATTCTTATGAAAAAAAATTATTAAATCAAGAATAAATTATTTCATTATTAAATGGAAATTAAATTATAATAAAAATTGAATTAAAGAAATTACACAAAAAACAAGAATTTTTAAATAAATAATTTGATGCTAATATTGATATATTTATTTTCGAAATTATATGATATATTCAAATTTAAATTTTATCCAAAAATAAAAACATTATATTTTTCTCAAAACCACATAAAAATATATTATAACATCTATAGAGACGAAATAAAACAAAACATTAAAATCAAAATATATCTCGTTGTATTATGCAAATATATTTCTAATGATATACAATGTGTGTGCATGCATGTACGAATTATCTATATACCTAATAAATAAGTAATTTTGTGGATATGTGTCATGTTTCTGTGCGGCAGTTATTGATTTTTCCCGCCTTAACTAAACATGTATCTAGACACAATTTTCACTTACGGTTCAAATAGGTCTATTTAAGTGATATATGTCCCTCTACACGTTTATTTTTTCTGTTTTCGTGGTTTAAGCTGAATTTAAGTCTAAAGTGGCCTCCAGACTTACAACATAACTCTGGAAAAATTCAGAGTTGTAAGTCTAAATTTAACTCTGGAGTAGTCATTTTAAAATTTTAAATTCGGATTTTTGAAGCATTTTTCACAAAGCATTATTACCCGGAAAAAAAAATCCAAGTTGACCTGGCAGCTCGACCCCAGCCAGGGACTCTGCCCCTTGGACCCCGCCACCGGGGGCGCTGCCCCCGGACCCCTTTCGTTAGGGGCTTCGCCCCTAAATCAAAATAAACTCAAACAATTGTGCACTCAGCATCCGCCTTACATGTTCGATATTTATCATGATTACATTGGTAAACAATTTAATCTCATTACACTTAAATGACATTAGTGATACAAATCACCAACATGAAGTCAGAAGATATTAGTTATTTCTCAGACTTACAACATAACTCTGAATTGTTATGTTCCAAACTTAGTTATATAGTTTATTCTCAGACTTAGAATACAACTCTAAAATCTTTTTCAGAGTTGAAGTTCAGAGTTACGTTTTTGAGTTATAAGAAGTCAAAATTCTTGTGAATCAGAGTTATACTCGTAGATACTTTCTATACTTAGAAGACAACTTTGAATTCTTTTTATTCAGAATTAAGTCTAGAGTAATTTTTCAGCCTAACAATAAAACTCTGAATTTTTGTGTTTCGGAGTAAATGTTCAGAGTTTTCTTTCAGAGTTTTCCTCATTTAAAATACCCCGTGTAATACATGGGGTTGAACCTAGTATATATATATATACTTAAAAATTATATGTATAAAATAATTATATGATATAACTTAAAATAATAATATATAAAGAATAATATATATACTAGAAGCGTACTCGCGCAATGCAGCGAGATA
>NC_037540.1:3240798-3252856 GCF_001531365.2 Cynara cardunculus var. scolymus
GTTTATCCTGTATTTGATTGTGTTTATTTGCAGTTAGTTACACGAATTCAGATATGGGATAAAATCGGATAGGGATGAACGGGTTTAAGAGTTTTTAAGAGTTTAAGAGTTTAAGAGTTTTAAGAGTTTAAGAGTTTAAGAGTTTTTAAGAGTTTTAGTCAAATGCTTTATAATATAGTATAGATATATATATTAATATATAAAATATTGATTTTGACATTTTAATTTTTTTAATAATGATTCAAAGGGTGCGATTACATTACACTCCCCTATTTTTAACGCGTCCAAATATACAAAGAGATACGACTTTTAAGCAATTCGAAGTTTCCGACTTATCCTTGCCTTACATGCCACGTGGAAGACTACCATTGGACTCAAACACTTGACCTACACCTAACCTATACCTGCTACATAATAGTATTAAGCAGAATTCATGCACTGTAATAATTCCCTTCGCCTCCGCCACCGCCATCGTCACCGTGATCTCTGATCTGCCGCCTCCATGGAAACAACACCGGTGCACAGCCTGAGCATAAGCGGCGTCCTTTCCGAATCAAATAGGATCGTCAATGCCAACTACAGCCACTTCATCGGCTTATCCCTCTTCTTCCTCCCTCTCGCTTTCTCTATCATCATCACCCCTACCTTCCGACTCGCCGGTCAATTCTTCACCGTCGATCACTTGAACAATTTTCCCCCGAACTTTCACAAACCTCAAGTTTCTCATCTTCTCTACATCCTAATAGTCTACGTCCTCGCTCTATGTGCCATAGCAACGATCACCTACAGCACATACCATGGTTTCTCCGCTAAGCCGATCAGGTTCTTCACCGCCCTCAAGTCCCTAACCTTCTCCTTTGTCCCCCTCGTTTCAACAACAATTCTAATTCACGTTCTTCTATTTTGTATCTCGCTAAGCTTCCTCCTGTTCGTTGGATCAATGGTTATGTTGGTTCAAAACTTAGGGTTTGTAATCGACTACAACTCGATTAACTTCATGTGGTTTTCCGCCATCGTGGCTGCGACGTTACTGGTAATCATAATCTATTTCTATTTGAATTGGTCTTTGGCTTTTGTGATCGCTGTGACAGAATCGAAATTGGGGTTGGGGCCATTGATGCGGAGCTCGTACTTAGTGAAGGGGGTGAGGTCAGTTTCGTTGTCATTGTTGTTGTATTTTGGGATTTATGGCGGGTTGTTCATGTTCGTGTTCACGGATGTTGCGTTGGCTACTGGGTTGCTTAGATCGCCACTTGTATTTCCAGCAATATTTGGTTCAATCTTCCTGATGGTGTTGTTGCTTGTGAGCACTGCAGCCAATACTGTGTTGTATATGTACTGTAAGGCTTTGCATGGTGAATTGGAAATTGAGATTGCTGAGAAGCCTGTTTCCTTAAACTTGCATTCCGATGATGATGAGAAAGTCTCTCACATAGTCACCGTTGCCGCAGCTTGATGATCGAGCCATCGAGATGGGCTGCTTACCAAACGCTTATCCGATAAGTGCTCATCAATAAGATCATCATTATCACTTATTTTATCAAGTAACATTCTCGGTTATCAAAACAGAATGTTGATAAAAGCTTAACTGGTAAGATTGTTGGTAAACATCGTTTATCATCTCGGTTCTTATCATTACCCGATAACATTAACTATATGGTTAAACGGCCCTTAGTTATTGATGATTATTGTAATTTTCAACGTCCAAATGAATAAATTACTTCATAAAGGATAAAAAAAATTCATTATATAGGTTTTTAATTTGTACAACTAATTCATAAATAACAAACAGGGAGACACAAACTAATACTGAAATTTCACAGCAAAAACATTGTAAAAATTAGTATTTTACTGTAAAGGTTTAGTGTTATTTATGTGGTCTCAACAAAAAAAACTTCACATGATCTCAAGTCTAACAAACTATGTGACTATATCGTCTAGGGGTGTTTGCGGTCTGGTTTTGGGGGTTTAAACCCCCAAACTACAAACCAAACCGCAATGACAATTTAATTTTTTTTTCAAACCTAGCGGTTCGGCCGCAATTAACCAAACCGGACCACAAAAAGGCGGTTTGGGCTCTCTTATGAGATTTAAACTAAAAAAAACATAACATTTATATCCAAAATTAATTTTATGCTAATATAACATTGTTAAAAAATAGTATACATAATTACAAAAAAAAAAAAAAGGTCTTTCTCAAGATTAAAAAAAAAATTAAACAAATCTATCAATAATAGTTGAAATTTTGGACGGCAATTTAAAAAATGATTTGAAGTTTTGGATTTGATTTTTGATAGATTTATGATTTTGATATTTGATGACGCCGTCAATGGAGAAATCAAAACTAAATCCACATATGATGTGTGATCAATGACCTCTATCCGTAGAGTACATTGAATGTACATAAATGGCTTTCAGATATGAATCTATCTGATTCAGAAGGGAAGAACTTGTATCAGTATCTCTCTAAAACATAGAAAAGCAGGATGCCGATGACGTGTTTATTTTGTTCGAAGTGCCTTTTGGGTCTGGATCGACTCATCAAGTTCCCATTGAAAACGCATAGTTTCTCCTCCAAAAATGACCATCCAACCCAAAAAACTACTTGTTACAAAAAGATTTCGTTGAAATTGTTTGTTTGGAAATTTCTTGCTTGATTTTACAATTTTCTTAATTTTGACACCAAGAAATAAATTCTAGAAATAGAACGTTCTTGACAGCCCATCTTTGTCTCAGTAGAGTCCCTTTTTTTGCGTCAAAGATCTTACCCGATCAATTCGCTCGGGCACTCGCCATCTATTTTCATTGACTGAATTACGTGGGATGCATGTGCCCATCTCATTCGCTCCCATAGCTTTCGTCTCTCAGTGTTGGACGAACTTTTTCTAATTGGCTATAAAAGTTACCTACAACCTCAAAAATAAATTTAATTAATACATGTATATATTTGGCGGTCGGTTCGGTCCATACCTTCAAAATAATGTTCAAACCGTAGACCAAACTAGTCCGAGCGAATTGCCTATTTTTCAGATTGGACCTGACCACCAAACGTTCAAACCTCCAAAAAAGGTCCGGTTTGACTTGGTTCGACCGGTTTGAACGGTCCAACAGTTTTTTTAAACATCCCTAATACCGTCCAATCATTTATTTGTTAGAAAATGCAACTTAAAAATTGGATAAATCTTCAAAAAACTAATTATATCTTTTAGATTCAATAAATTCATTATTACGAAGTTTATATAACTTGTTTTTTCTAGAAGTACTTTGTTAAAAAAAAAATCAAAATTTTTATCAAATATTGCATGTGATATCTACAATTAATTAATAATCTTTTTCACCATTTTTCTTCTAATTTTGGGATCCACATTTTAAATCACATGTGATAAACTTTGTTTAATATATGACCTACTATGTGAATTTTTGTACATATCACATATGATAATATTCGTCTGAATACAAAGTGACGTATTATCACATGTGACAATATTTACATCGTAAAAAGATCTAAAAATGTAAATATACATAATCACATATGGCTAAAAAATATCTACGACTATCACATATGATTAATAAAAATATTTATAATGATCACATATGAATTGATCATAGATGTCACATATGATATTTGATGTAAATTATGAAATTATTTTATCAAAAGTGTATCTAATTTTTTTTACATAAAATTTGATAAAAAAAAGTTATTAATTAATTAAAATTTAAAAAATAAGTAAATCTAAAAGATATAATAAGATTTTTAAGAATTTATCCAATTTAAAATTATCTTAATTTTCAAAATTATTTTTATTTGTTATTTATGGTATTTTTAATTAATAAATTATGTGGCTCACACTTCTTCACATATTTTCACAAATTGACCATCTTCTCGTTTGAACATGCCCATATATATATCCTTTATATCTAAACCATTTATTTTCGATATTTACCATAACAATTATTCTTTTATCTTACAGGAGACAACTAATGTGACCCTACTTCCAAGTTAGAAGGTTCTAAAATGTGGTGCGGGTTCATCTCTCTCGACCAATTCAGGTTCAAGTGAGGGTGATCGAGGGGACCCACAATTTTACTGACATTTTTCTAAAAAATAGTGAAGGATAAGCAATCATTCTAGGTTTTCTCCATAGTTGTCTGGATGGATTGGAACGAAGGTTGCGTTGCCCATAATCTCACGTCAAAGCCACAATCTACTATATTTTAGGGACTCACCTTTATCTTTTTTTTTTTATTAACCTGAATATCCAACTCGTTATGCAAACCAACTAATTTTAGGGCGACTACCGTTACCGTTAATATGAACCTCAGATGATAGAGCTCCTGTTTCCGCATACATGATAAACGACATTTACGCAAACGCCTTTGTGTTTTAAGGATCCAATTAGAAAGGTTGCCATTTGAGCAATATATTCACAAACATGGCCAATGACTTGAATCTTGTTTACATAAACAAATGTTTTCTCAGTTGAGAGTCATTTCTAGAACTCCGGCAAACCGATAACTTCCGATTTCCCGTTACCGGTTCACAAAACCCTGAGTTCAAGAATCCGGAAAGTCCTCCTGACCTAACAAATCAAAAAAATTGCATTCACAGCTTTCTTTCGTTTTGATAGCTGGATGATGAAGATGATGCCATCTTGAATCTTGCAATCCGCTCATCATGTTCAGCGCCAAACAGCCGTGCACTCCAGTTTCCGGACCGTTGCACCAGCCGAGACGGGACTCGATCACTATCTTCCCCACCGGATGCATCATAACCATCACTTGTCGATCTAGACAGTGGCATGACTCCCTGAGCACCAGAAAACGGGAGCTTCCTAGCCTCTTCCGCTCCTGACGAGATCCTAACCGGGTGAATATCGGATGAGTCTAGGCTACTGTCAGGTGAGGAGCCGATGATACCGGTAGAACCGGACATGGGTCGAAAAACGCTACGAGCTTCGAGCTGCAGAGGCACCAAACTCGAAAGATCCCCACCTGTCACGCTATCGTTTCCCATATTGTGGTTTGATGGTGGTTGTTCCAAGGGTAACCCGTGTTCTGGAAGACGGACCCGCTTACTTCCACGCCTTCGGTTATTGTTATTGTCGATCCGTGAGAACAACCGTCGTTCACTGCTTCCAAGGCTGCTGTCTCTTTCGAGCCCATACGGCCCCATCTGTGGGGCATCTTTTCTCGACACAGGCTGTAGGATTTTGGACTTCTTTCGGGCTTCTGCTGCAGCTTTCGAAACCTCCTCTGCGTTCAAACGGGCCAAAGTCCACGGGCTGATTTTAACGGCTGTGGGGTTCTTTTTCTTCATGGGCTCATCTACTGTTTTCTTCCCCAGTGAGCTAACAGAACCAGTGTCTGGTGGAACTACATCATACTGCAAGAACCCCAAGTATTATGCTTTCTGTATAAAGCCCCCCTAGAAACTTACTGAATAAGTCATATTCTATATCATTAAGCCACTATCAAACAGTCATGTATAGCTGACTGAATAAGTTGTGAACCCATTAAACTACTAACAGACAGACCCTTAGTTCCTAATTCATATAACAAAAAATCTTTCTTTTCCAATGTAAAGAAGTTTCGAACTTTCTTATTTAATGCAACAAGGCTTCAAAATTTCCTATTTTTTACTCATTTTGACAAGTCAACTTTTGATCTTGTGGCATTTGATGACGTGAATGTCAAATTTATAGTCTACTAGATATCCACGTTATCAAATGTTACAAAATCGGCATGTCACCAGTCAACATGGGTGCAAAATAGGAAATTTTGAAATGTTGTTACATTGACTTTTGAAAAAACCGGTTCATTACACTAAATACGAATTAAACCCAACTTTGTTTCATTTTGATGCATTTTTCCCTCTACGGAAAATGGTTAATGGAAATACCTGATCTTCAACGAACAAACGTGGAGGCGTACACCAAGCTCCTTGACGGAAAGTATTGAAGGAGCTCGCACTGCTTAATCCCGTGATAGAGCTTGCCGGTGACATTTGAGGACTTTGCTGCCCACCGAGTCCTTGCTGTTCTTGCTCCCTTAATGCTATGATGTAATCATATGTGCTGATTCCCTGTTATATGATAATGATCTTGTAATTATCGTCATTCGATAATCTTTCTCAAGAATGCTAATGGAGGATTTGGAGCTCACCTTCTTTATTAGAAGAATGTGAAAGAAGAAAAGCTGAACAAGTGGTAGCGTTGCGATCATAGCCAAAATCGTGCACACCGCCTGTCACATTTAGCGTTCAATCTTGTTAAAGAAATCCTTCGTCCCATAAAAGTTTCAATGGTTGCCATTTTTGGGAAGTTTTGAAGTTCAAATTACCTATTTAGCGATCATCATAGTTATGAAAAGAACAATTTCGATGATATGGGTATATATAAGATTCCCTTACTTTGTCAAAAATGGACAAACTGCATGAAAAAGTAGCGCACTTTGATCTGATTCCTGTTTTGTGTAACCTTCATTTTGGTACCTCGGATGTGACATCTAATACATTTAGGTACATGGGTTTACATCTGAAAATGCAACTTACTTTTGTGTGATGTCCTGCTTGGGTCTAAACGTTTGAGATATCACATCTGAGGTACCAAAATAAAGGTTTTGAAAGCACGTTGCACATAAAAGGAATCAGAACAAAGTACGTTGTTGTTTTTATGCAATTTGCCCTAAAAAGAAGGGATGCATTGCCAGTTGACTTAAAAGTGTCAAATGGGAGTCATTTGACCTCCGGATTGCTTCGAATTCTTTACATTTTCAAGAAAATACTTGATAACTATGATAAATGAAGTTTATAAGAGCGAAAAGAATGAAGCACCCACCACGACTATAACATAAGGCACCAACGAGAAACTGCTTCCGAGCTTGGTAGCTATATCTAAGCTGAATCTCTTATGATCAAGAAAACAGCAGATCAAGACCACAATCCCGGTTGACCACTGAAGTATAAGCTACAATTCTCAAGAGCAGAACGAAAAACACAAGTTAATGCCTGACTATATGAGAAAAAAGACTGAAAAGTCAACAAGACGATAAAATGGAGATAGTTGGCCTTACCAGGAGAAGAGCAGAGACCATAAGAGTAAAGAACTTTCGGTAGTTTTTCTTTCCTACACAGTTATTCAGCCACTGCAAAAAAAAATGCATCAAATGTCTTTTCCAAGAAGTCGAAGAGTATTCACTGAATCATAATCCTTATATACCCTGCAATGATGATCAAATCGATCAACGCATTTGTCACAAACTCTACAATGCTTGCTGTATTTGAAAACCTGCAGAAAACCCATCATTTATATGTTTTTAGATGCTAAATCTGATTCTTTTTGGATCAAGTTTATTGCTTTTTATGTGTCTTACAAATATAACATCATTATCTGTTGTAAAATTGAAGAATCAACATCGGTTTTTGAAGTTGAAAACTGTTTTATAGCAAGAAATGCACCTCAACTTCACACAAACTACAGTAGAACATGCCATCTTCGCTTGTTTGAAGTTCAGAAGATTCATCGTCTGGACTCGAGCAATGGCATATCAAAGCACAAGGAACCAAAGCCAAGACGGCCATAGAACAAGACGAATTTGGCGTGTCCTTTTCGGTTTCAGACACATTATCTTCTGTTTTTGAATCTTGATTCTTTGTGTTCTTGATTGGAGATTTCTCTCCAACACTTGCAGCATTTGCATCTTGTATTGATGACGTCGATTCCCCACCAAGTTTGGATTCTTTAACTCTACCACCCGTTTTGTTGTTTGGTGTTTTAAGATATTTTTTAGACTTGAAAACTCCTGGATCTGCTGGATCCGCACCAGCGCACCATATATACAGGCCGAATGCAGATATAATCTGGCAACAGAAAAAGTAGATGAATACTTAGAATTTTTCAAGAAACTTGTAGCAACTTACATTGAACCTGGTTCTAAATGCTACAACTACAAAAGAGTGTTCAATTTTGTCAAAGAAATGCATATTTGATCGAAAACTAGTTTGGCTGACTTCAAAGTCGAAATCTTTATTTGAATCTGTTACATACTTTGAATCATTTATCAGTCTAGAATCAAATTTTAGGATCAACATATTAAGGGTTCTTCTTTCTCTGTGAAAATTTTAAAAATCAATCCCCCAACCCCACCCTTGTTGTTTTATTAGAAATGGAAACCTGTGGTGTGGAGTACAGAGCACTCCAGAAAAAAGGGACAAAATTAGACCTTTTAGATTCAAATAATCAAGGGAGAGAGGTGATGGACACAACCAAACAGATAGCCAGAAAACAAGCAACAATTGCTAACATGTGACTGGTCTTGATGCAAATGAAAATAAGGAAAATTATTCTCAAAAAAAAACCCAACAAGAATATTAGTTGAATTTTAGTATTTTACAGTCAAAATCACAATAAAAACACAAAATAAGAGACAGATCTCTGGTATTTAGCACCAAAAGAGAGTTCAAGAAAACTAAAAACTAAATCAAGATTGAGAATTGAGAATAGAGATGAAAGAAAGCTTACAAGAGGAGTGTAGATCCCCATCACAATATACTGATACATCTTTTTCCCCACAAATGGAGCAAAGAACACATAGAAACCAAAACCCAATGCCAAAAATACAGAAACAGCTACCACCTGTCAAATCCAATAGTTAAATTCCAGAACCCTAAAAGAACTCAACAATGGCAAGCAAAAAGGATGAAATTTTCACAGACCTGAAGAGGATGGTAGGGAAGTTGCCATCCATGTTTCCTCATCTTTGCAATGTTGAGATCAGCAAGAAATTCTATCTGGGTATGTGAGAAAATTGGCAAAAAGACCTCAACTTTTGGGTTCTTTTTCTATCTTCTCTCTTGGCTTAAATTCTTTCCCTCATTTCATCAATGGTTCATCAGAGAACCAAGATGAGGGGATCTCCAAGATCATCATCACAACCACCATAATTTAGTGAATGAAAATGAACAGAAGTCTTAGGAATTCTCCAACAAATAGGCGATAGTAGGCGTTTATGGGATGTTGGTGTTCTTGGTAAGATGAACTTTGCAACAAATCTGTCTGATTCACTCAATCATAGTGAGAGAAATACGGGTGTTTTCTTGATTCTAGGAGAGAGAGGGGGGTAATAAGGGACAGTGTTTTTCTTTTCAACTTTGTGAAATTACAACACTACCCCTGTAGCTTCTTTCTTTTTCACTTCTGTTGGCATTGTTGGAAGGGGATGATCCCCTTTTTTCATGGGCAAATCATGTGTTACAGGTCAGTGGCAAGGCCAGTTGTACATAACATTTCCTGCTTTTGGATTCACTCTTAACAACCTGTATTTAAAGCATTCTTTATCACCTCTTTTACTCCTTTCATTTTCTTTCTCTCTCATCTTTCTCTGTTTTGTTTTTTTTCACATTTCTGGATTGTTTTTCCCTCTTGAACTTTAAAAAGTAAATTACCAAAATGCCCATTAGGTAATATCCAATTGTCATTTTCAGTCCTTCAGAATACTATCTGGTACATAATATGCTTGATAGCCATTTGAGTAAAAGATTCTTACCATTTTAGTCTAATTGAAATCTAGGCTTCATCCATCAAAATAAACATGTGTTTTGACCATAGATTATGACTCTAATCAATTCTCAATCTTAAGAAAAATCTTATTTTAAATCATAAAGGTGGTGTTTGATTTGTTTGAGCTTGGCCTCAAATGTAAAAAGTACTAAGAGGTGTCAGGTTCAAATCCAAGAAGGAATAAAAAATCTCTTTGTGGTCACGGAAGTTCAAATGCGATGACTTCGGGCTATCTGCAAAGCAGGTGGTCGTCCTGTGATTAATCAGCTTGCACAGCAGGTTGGATATCTAGGTTAATAAAAAAATCTTATTTTAATCGAAAACTAAATGCTCGAGAGAAAAATCTCAATTCATTTATTAAGAATTTGTTTATTTTGGTTCCTGTCAATCTAAATGCTAAGGTAAGAGATCTTTTTTAGCACAAGATCAGTAATACATCTGAATCATTAAAATCGTGTTAGTTCTTGTATCT
Source organism: Cynara cardunculus var. scolymus (assembly GCF_001531365.2). Classification (NCBI taxonomy): domain Eukaryota; kingdom Viridiplantae; phylum Streptophyta; class Magnoliopsida; order Asterales; family Asteraceae; genus Cynara; species Cynara cardunculus. The sequence continues at coordinate 3,250,828 of NC_037540.1, forward strand.
GATTGCTAGAAAAATATCAGATTTTGACAAATAAATTCTCACTATTTAAAGCAACCAAGTTATAATGTCATTTTCTATTCCCCGTGATTGCTTGTCAAATTTCATGAAAATCAAATGCTTTTTATTGTATGAAAAAAAAAATGAATAAAACGATATAACTTGACAGTAATATTTTATTGTTTTAGTATTAAAAAAAATTCTTTTTTTAATAATGTGGATGGATTAATTCATGTACTTGATAATTTGAGGTAAGATTTGCTCAAATTCAAACAAAAATCAATAGCAATCATAATAGTATGGTCTTGATGTCTTGAAATGGGCATAAACCATGTGATAAATATGTATAATTTAAGTACATTTTTGTTTTTGTTTTCTTTTTGGTATAAGTAACTAGGGATGGATATTAAAAAATAAAATATAAATTCATTTTTATGATAAATATCAAATGTTTTGATTTTATAATTGTTAAAATATAATAAAAGATATAGAATCTTTTATAGATAATTGATAACTATTTATTTAAATCACAAGAATGATGTCTGATTGGTTTGAGCTTAGGCTTTAAAGATCGAAAGTGACAGAAGATCTCAGGTTCAAATCAAATGAAGAATAAAAATCTCATTTGTATCCATGGAGGTTCCAATACGATGACTCTAGGCTACCCTCAACGCAAGTGTTCGTCTTGGGATTAGTCGGCTTGCATAACGGATTGGATATTCTGTTAATAAAAAAACCAAGAGTTACCAACACCTCGAATATTAAATCTCATGTCTTTTTAAAAAACCGTAGCAAGTGGGTTTACCTTATAATTTTAATTTATTCAAAATTCTGTTGGTAAATGATCTCACCACAATATTTAAATGTTCTAATTATAAGTACGAGTTTGATAATACGATAGAATAAAAATATATAATTATAAGAAAATTATTTTTGATTTATTGTGTCTGAGTTTGGATATTATTCCCAACACTGATGTTGATTTGTCGGTCTTTAGATATAAAAATGTAAAAATTTATATTTTGTATTGTCGAAGTTAATAATACATAAATTGACAAAATTAGTCAATTTTCTCAAACAAATTCATTTTTAGTCACTTTTGGACCGAATTCTCATTTTAGTCGGCGTTTGCACAAATATATTACGTTGATGGAGATCCTTACGTAAATTTTTTTTAACGAAAATATAGATCCTTATACGAATTTCCACAAATTTTTTATCTAAAAACCGAATTTTAAAAACGAAAATTTAATTGAAAAAATAGTTAAAAGAATAAATATAAGTGAGTAGATAGGGTATTTTAATTTAATAAATAATATTATTAAAAATAATAATAATTAATAGTAAATGAGTTGGTTAGGGAAGGAGAATGTTTTGTAGTGTAGTGTTATATATATATATATATATGTATATATATGTATAAGAGAGGGAATCTGTATGCATCATATTTTTGCCTTTTTCCCAAAAAGCCTGTGAATTAGTGTCAGAATGTATTGGCCAAAGGACAACCATCACAAGGTCAAATCTGTAATTTTATATTGCATACTTTTGGCTCATCTCACTTGGATTTTGGTTATTCTTCTCTGGAAAACAGTTTAATAACCTACCTTCTTTGCTTCTTTATAATTTTTCCAACAATATTAAATATGTGATTCTTATTTTTATAATTTATAATTTTTAATTTTTAATTTTGAGGAGTGTCAATGTCTATCGCATGGTGAATACTTTGAAAATTGGAATCAATTTACTTTTCATCAAATGTTAATCTCAATCAATAATTATATATTAGAAGCGTACTCGCGCAATGCAGCGAGAAAGATCGTGATTTTAATATTTCATTTTATTTTTTATTTCAGTCGATGTTATAATATGGTTTTATGTGATTTTAAGAAAGCGATGATGTTTTTATTTTTGAATAAAATATATGTTTAAAAATATCATAAAAATTTGACAAAAATATATCGATATTAGTATCAAATTAACTATTTGAAATTCCTTATTTTTTTGTGTAATATTTTAATTCAATTTTTTT
>NC_037540.1:3259939-3271557 GCF_001531365.2 Cynara cardunculus var. scolymus
TTATGTTTTATTTATATCGATGTTTAATCATTATTTTGTATATATAAGACAACAAAAAAATAAATAATTACCTATGAGTTAGGGGTGACTTCACTTTATACACATACACACCTTCTTCATCTCTTCAACTATTCATTTCTTATCTTTTCATTTTTTTTATATTACATAATTATTAGAAAATAATTGTAAAAAAATCAATAATAATTTTTAAAAAAATAATAAAAAATTAAACATTTACTTATCCAAACATTTATTCTTTAAAAAATTAAAAAAAAAAACATTTTTATATTTATTTGGTTTTTAATAAATTAATAAATTATATTAATTAAATTGTAATAGAAATATTCAAGTACCAGAAATAATAAAAGAATAAGACAACAAAAAAATAAAAATAAAAAATAATAATTATTATTATAATAAGGTTAAGGGTGTAGTTAGCAAGGGTTGGGGTGCCAATACCCCCTCCCCCAATTTTATATCAAAAATGTTTTGCTTATAAATACAATGACAACTAAATTGATATGTTTTTCCAACTTAAATGAAATGTTGATCATCTCCATGGATTCAATCTTCTCTATTATTATGGATGTCCGAATCAGTTTGTGTGTATCTCGAATAACCCCACAAGTTCTTAAGAACAGTTAGAAAAATCTTAAGTGGCCTTGTAGGACTCGGCCCGGTGATCTCCTAAAAGAATCCCAAAATACCCAACTCTTATTGTTTGTTGCATTAACCTCACAAGATTCAAATTTGATGAAATATGAAAACGGAAAAGGAATTAAAGATTGATTTTGTGCTTTTTACATTATCATTGATCATACACACAACATGCATATACATCTGTAGGTAAAACATGACGGTAGAGGGGAAAGTCAATGAAGACGTGGAATAAAACAGTCAGGAACGAAAACAGTCGGTCTATGTGTCAATATGCCTATTTCTTCTTTCTTGTTTTTCTGTTATTTACCATATACTAGTCAGAGGCAAATTTAAGTATATCGGGTATGCACTCTCTCTATCCTGCTGATTATAATAGAAAAAATCTAGTTGTTTAAATCATTTGTCTATCATTTTTATAAATCTTACTTTTTTATAAACACGTTAATTGTTGTGCCCTTACTTGAATCTTTTTCTGGATCCGCCTATGCTATCAGTACTGTTTTTTTCCCTTTTTTTGCTCACACAGGTTTCACATAAATGATCGCTCTACCCTTTCGGTTTGGGATAGAAGCACACTTACATACATCCTTCTCTCAAACCCTACTTTTTTCGTAGGATAACTGAGTTGGTTCGATTTGTTTTCAGGTGTTACCAGATAAACTCCTTTTATATCAGTTTCGTACATCAAAAATATAAGAAAAATGGTTTATATTGATATATGTGAATTGTGGAATTGGTAAAAAAAAGGGACTTATTTTACAATTTGGAAGTTCAATTAAAGGAACCCTTGCATTATATGCTCAATTTCAAAACATAATTTCTAAAATGTTTTTTAAACATGCTTAAAATATGAATTAATCATTTAATAAATTGAAATTATAAAGTAGGAATCTTTATTTATTTTTTTTAAATTTAAATAATAATTATTAATAATTTATAATATTAAATAATAAAATAAACAAAATATTTTTTGATACGTGTGTTAGTTGGAGCTACAAACGTTGACACATGCCTACTATTGACAAATTTTCCATGCTCTATTTTTTGATTTAGATAATGCATTATCATGATAAAACACCTTTTTGAATAATGCATTTAAAGTAGGTTTTAGGATCATATAGCTTCTCCTTTTGAATATGATAATTATGGAGTGAAACTGAAAGGGTTGTTAACTTTGTTTTTCCATTAAATTCTGTATAAATAAAGTTGTTTGTATAAATTGAAAAAGTTTTGTTTTAGAGGGTTTTTTCATAGATGAAATGAACATGTTCTTTAATTGGGAGATACATGTTTGCAAAACACTTAGATGGTATTTGGTTTGTAAGAAGGCGACGGAATTTGAAGGAATTGAAATCATTGACCAAATTGCATTCATTCATTTGATTCATTCTTTGAGTTTTAGTAAGGAATTTGAATTCCATGTACAGTGGAATGTAAATTCCTTGGGTTAACCACAAGGGTGATGCCTGATTGGTTTGAGGTTGACTCCAAATATCAAAAGTGTCTGGAGATCCAAGGTTCAATCCAAAGAAAAATAAAAATCCTGTTGTAGCCACAAATGTTCAAATGCGGTGATTTCGAGCTGCCCGCAAAATAGATGGTCATCCTGAGATTAGTCGGCTCGCATAACAGGTCGGATATTCAGGTTAATAAAAAAAATTCCTTGGGTTATATCAAGGAATTCTAAATCCTTCCCTTTTTTAATGTTTTACTCTTATATGTATTCAATTGCCTTTTATGGCACCATGATGATTGTCACAATTGCCACCGCCACTACCACGTACCACCATTGTCATCGTCATCGTCGTCGCCTCTGTTACCACTGCACATTCACCCACCACCACCACCATCGTCACCACTATTAAACTCGTTAAGTTGCTAAGAAAACACATGCATTTTTAAAACAATTAGATATTATAATCAAATTTTGTACAAAATGAAACGTTACATTTTTTACACAAATAAAATAGTAATCGATATAATTATTTAATTTATGTTTTATTCTCTAGAGTTCTCGTCAAAACTACCAACTTTTTGAGTCGGTATCTCAATTAATTTCTTCCATCAAATATATGAATATCAAATAACTTATTACACGTATTTGATTGAAATATTCAAAACGCTCATCCGTTAATAACGAAAACTCTAAATTACAATCAATCTTATTAATTTTTTATAATAAATAAATAAACAAATTTCTAAATAAATAATAAAAACTGGTATTATTTTAAAACAATTAAAAATTAAAAATAGAGATGTCTTAAAATTGAAGTCATCCTTGTGACATATTTATGGAGTTGTTCTTTTTTATCTTTAGTGTTGTTGATATGCAATTTGGTGTTTCATGTATGCATGTGATTGAAAGCAAATGGTCCACCTTTTTTTTGTATATAAATAATTTTCAACACTACAAAATATCATCATCCATCCAATTTCCTTTTTCATTTCCATGCCCTTTTCACTTATAATATCAACCCTATGGTTTGAACTTATTTAAAATTTAACACTATTATTTACTTATCGGATAAGATTTTAGTCCACCAAAACAAACGTCGTATGCAAATATTTACCCGGTAAGCGTTCACCGTGATGAGTGTCGTCGTCTTTACTTACTGGGTAAGACACTTGATTCTTGTTGCGTTTTTACCGGATAAGATTCTTGGTCTTTACCGTATTCATCTAGTGAGGTAGTGTGACTGGGTAAGGGCTTATCTAGATAAGCACCGTTCAATTACGCAATTGGTTTGAGATCGGGTCGGGTATTGTAATATGAAAAAAAGTGGGGTCCAATGTAATGAATCATGAGAAAATAGAAGGGAGAGGGGGTGGTTGTGTTTCATAATTATGTGACTTTAGACAACCACATGACTCATTTAATTATAACTATCACCATGTTTATTTACCCTGGCCATCATGCTTTTTCCCCACCCTCCATAGATGTCTACTCATGAAACTACTTAAGCTTACCTTTTTAAATTACTATTTTACCCTTCATTTGGAATTTACCCAAAATCTCAAATCAGTCCCTATACCAGAATTGCTTTTTGTAAACGGTTCCGGCCGAAAACATATGGCTCGATCTATGTGTTTTGTAACCGCTCCCGGTCCCTGAGCGGGCCAAACTGGTCCCAACCTCTTTTTCTTCCAAAAATCAAATTTGAACGTAAAAAAAAAACGTGTTTAGATTTTTTTTGTTTGGATGATATCTTATTGAAATACACATTTAAATTTCTAGTTGGGTCATTAAAAGTCCCTTTAAAAATATTTTTGTTTAAATCTTTTTTTACACATATATTTTTTAGATATTTTTATAATTATAACATTCAAGATTTAGTATTGGAACACTTACAAAACTCGAAAAACATCGAAAAGAACTTGAAAAACTTGAAACTTTTGGCAAGAAAAACTTAATTATATCGTAGAGATCTTGAAAAACTTGATATATAAATTTATAAAAACCTACTTTTAAAAAAAATCGGTAGGTCCCGGTTTCAATTCCATCACCAGTCCTAGGCCGGGCCATGAAATTTCCAGAAAAGTGCAACCGGTTAAGGACTGTCGGGCCGGTCCCAGTCCTCTGTCGGTCCCAGGCTGGGCTTGGCCATTTCTAAGCCACATTGCCTTTTCATTGGAATTTTGGAAGCATACCAATCCTCAAATGTTAAGCCCATTAATGGATCTTCAGCCAGCCCCAATGAGCCCTCAAACATGATTGTGTAAAATAAACCAAACAAATTCAGTATATTGCACACGAAAGTATAATCTCTAAGATAGAACGTACACAAACCTTTTTCACGATTAAATTCAGCAAAAACTGAACCTCCTCTGTAACAACTTCCCGAATTCATGGTACCACACAAAATCGACAAAAAAAGGAAAATAGAACTGAAGATTCAAAAGAACACTAGCCAACCATTAAACACACTAACTTTTGTATAATTTACAACAATTGATGGTAGTTCTTTCGGGTAGTGTATATGATATGAACTTTGAACTAACTTCTACTTTTTCTTCCTGTTGTATGACGATCAAACCAGATAGAAACTATAGCACAAATTACGAGGAATCTTCACCAAAAGATGACATAGATTTGGTATGGACTTGTAAGAACTATGTTATCCGTTCTTCTTTAAATTGCAGAAGTCCGCTAGGTGGTGGTGGTTGTTGACGGTTTGGGTATTCCGGTCTTCGGATTAGGGAATGTGTGCCCGTGGGTGCATAATTAGCTGGCTGAATTTGAGAGGTGGTGGTGGTAGCCATATTATGGCTGCTGTTTCTAGCCGCTGGAACATCATGGTTGTGTTTCCCCTCGTATGTGGTTATCACGGCTTTTGGGTCGCTTGCAGCTCTCTCAACATGTTTGCGAACATTGCACCCTTGGCTGGTGCACTTGTAATAACTCCTGCATATATAAACACATCATAATGCTTTTTATGGGTTGTATTGAGATTGAACATAGCAATCAAGGTAGCAAGAAAATATTTCAGTAAGCTGGTCAAAAGAAAAAACACAGCGTCCAAAATTTGCGTTAGATTCTCACAAGCTTTTGACATATAGATCGCATCTCAACTTATCCATGTATAAACCTGTAACAACTTGTCCCACATGGATAAATAATATAGGATTTGTGAGTTCATTATAAGGCTATAAGCTTCAAGTTGTGGGTTACCAATAACTTCAAGGACACTTCAGATATATTTGGTCAAGCACCTATTAGCTGAAACAATCAATTAAGAGAAATGATTACCTTGGATGAGGATTTCCTTTAACAACTTTTTGTCCATACTTACGCCATCTATAGCCATCATCGAGAAGATCAACTTCGCTGGTTGTTTGAACTATGATCCGAGGTTCTGTAACTGCACGGTGGGATGAAACTGGGTCTAAAGCCCCGACCTCTGCATTCCTGCACAGTATGTCAAATGTATGACAACCCACTATAACAACAGTTGCATATTCTACAAAAATTGAACTTTTCACTAGTCGAATAAAAAGATACCTCCTTTTTGCTTGAGGTTCATCTTCATGTCTTTCATCCACTCTAGTCACATCATTACCCACTTCCTCGCTGTCACTTGATCCCGAATGTTCGTATGTAGCTTGGCTAGATTCTTGTTCCTTTATGGCCAATGAATGCACCAACCTCCCTTCCCTTGAATGGCTAGAAGTACCATTCTGACCCTCAAATCCGTGATCATATTGGCTTGAAGTACCGTTACCAGTATCTTTTCCACGCTTGGATTGAGGTGGTTGGTGGTTGTGCTGGCCTTTATAGATAATCTCGGTCACTAGGCCCTCTACAGAACGCTCAACCTGCTTCTTGACAGGACAATTTGGATGAGTGCATTTGTAGTAACTTCGAGGGTATTCACTCCCCTTCACCTGCTTCTGCCCATATTTCCTCCAGTTGTAGCCATCGTCAGCAGGCTTATCAACCACTATGGAGGAAGGTTGACTACGGTTATCGGAATTGGATAAATCAGACGATTCTTTTGCAGTATTATGGTCTGGCATAGCACGTGGAAGGCGTTGGTATGTGGTTGCATTGGAAGTAAAAGAAGGAATTTGTGGTAATGATGAAGATGGTGCTGATAAAGATGGGTAGACAGCTTGTGCTGTAACCTGAGCTAATGCTTGCTGGTGGGACATTCCAAGAGAGCTCTATCCACAAAACCAGAAGTAAGTTGTCGGAATCCAAAATCCAAACACAGAAGGTGGATAAACATAGAAAATTTACACCAGAAAATATCGATTAATGACATGCTTTTCCCTTCATATTCAAACAAAGATCATAAACTAAGGGGATGCTTGGTTGGTTTTTCATTAAGTCCTGTATGGATAAAGTTGTTTGTGTGGATTAATTTGTCTGCATAGATTGGAAAGGTTTTTGTTTGGGAGGGCTTTTTCATAGAGGGAAGGAGTGCGTTTTTTAATTCGGAGGGGAAGGTTTGGAAAGAATTTGACTTTCTGCATAAAGCTCTCCCCTAAAAAGCTTACTGAATAAGCCACTTTCTATATTATTAAGACACTACCAAATAGTCAAGTATAGCTGACCAAATAAGCTGTGAGTCCCATTAAGCTTGTTAAGCTGCTAACAAACAGACATCTAAATAACTTAAGGATAAAAGCAGGTTCTTCAGGTTTAACAGACTTTCATCTAAGATCAAGAGGGGCATCGTCTACTGATAAAGTCAATTTTCAAGGCAAGAATGTGAAGGGACCTTGCATAAAAATGAAACAAATAAGTCAACATTGTACCAACACAGAATCCATGAAAAAATCATTCGTTCTACAGTTCCGCAAAAGTATTTTGGCATATCAAGTGTGGGAGGCATCTTGATCATCAAGCAATAATGGAACAACTTTCATCATGAAGGTGCTGCGTGTCTGTACAGTTCTACATTTTAACACTCATGGTGCATATACTCTTCCTTTTTAAAGTTAAACCATCCTTAGCTAATTGTAGATTAGATATGTGATAAACAAATTCTTATGATCCAATTATTAAAGTGAATAAGAGTTCCTTGCTGTTCTAGGTAAATGAAACACATAATGGAAGGTTTTTTGTTGGTGATCAAATTCAAGTATAAAATCCAAAACACCTAAAAAACAGTTGAATGTCAAGTCTGTTGTTCTTTTCTGGATGAAAGAATAATTCATTAGGAAAAAGAAAAACCCAACTTTGAGTAGACTCCAGCAAACCCAAGCATTATGCCACCTTTTTTCTCTCATTAAGGCAAGTTCCACTAAAATCTAATTAATTTTCTAGTTTCTCATTCAGACCCTCCTAACCAATGAAACCTTACAGTAATCCTTTCTGTTTAATGTCTCACATCGAGTGTCCTCTCAATCTCACTCTTTCATCGCGCAGAATAGACAACATTAAAGACCTTTATCGGTTTATCCTTTTGGAATTTGGACCCTATCTTGCAATTGCGTCGAAGAAGGCTGTGGATGTTATACTATATATGAACACGAAAAACATGTATTCCATGTAGAAAAAGTATATCTAACAAAAGCGGGTCATGACATTCTTTAATTTAGAGCAAGTACAAATTTGAAAAAAGAAAAATCAATATCACACTAATTCATTTTAAAAGTGCCTCTCATGCTGTCATACATACAACAGAAATGAAAATAGTTCAAAAAGAATGAAAGATCTTCATCATTGGCTGTATAGATATAGTTCTTAAAAGGAGTTCTAGAAAAAGAAAGAGACGAGTGATCACCAAGATTTCCTTCCCATTATAGAGCAAGTGATTCTATATATGGTTCAGCCATCATAAATGAAGCTCACTTTGCAGTTCACATTCAATTAGCAAATGGCAGATTTCAGAATGCAGTTTCTCCTCAATTTAAACAATTAAATCATAGCAATATCTCAACTTTAGGAGGTGCCCACCCCTCACCACTTTGCTAATTCTAAAGATAAGGCTATTATTCATAATTTGGAAAACTCATTTCCTTTTGGGAATTAAAACCCTTAATTACAAATGAATCTATAACTACATACTTAACAGTTAAGTTTTTTTGCCTCTTACTTCAAGTGCAATTTTCCATATACATCATGACTTCATTTCACATATATAAACAACTTAAACTGTGGAGGCTTTGTAACCTGAGTTGGAGGAAAAAATCCGGGTGAATCGAGCAAGCTACCCGGAGTCAGACCCGGAGGTATAGTAAACATTGACTGCTGAGTAACCACCAAACTCGAAGGCCGTCCATTGTTGCTAAAATGAAAGTCAACGTTTCCACCACCGCTGCCTCCGCCGTTATCCGACTGTTTGTTAGAATAAGAATGCCCCATATCCAGACCAATCGACGGTCTAGGGTCAGGAATCTCTGCCGGAGACAACATAGCTCCGGACAAAAGCTGAGAGAATGAACGACAATCCGAATCCGGATCGTTCTCCGAGAAGAAGTTTGAAACTAAAGTCATCGGTCCGGGGCTGGCATCCATCACGCTACCTCCGCCGGTGAATAAACTCTCGACCGTCGAACGTGCCGGGAGGGTAATTGAAGGGCGTGCAGACGGTGCCGACGAATATAATCCCCTATTTTCATCCATAATTGAAATTTTTTAAGTTCGTGCGACTATTTGAAGTTGTATAACATTTCCAGTGGAAGTTAATTTCGCCGGTGATGAAAATCTCCGACGCTTTCTCGCTCTAGAAATGGTTTCTCTCTCTATGAGTTGGGGATTGTTTTGGTGTCTGTATTCAGAGGATCTGCAAAATCAGTAAAAAGTCCACGGAGCAGATACGAAAAAGCAAAAGGCTTCCTGAACATATTTCTATTTTTGGGAAATTCCTCTGTTCCCCCCACATGTTTCCTCTATTTTCATTTCACACCCTTCTTTATCGTCAATTTACACTTAGCACCCTCATTCCCTGATTCTAACATTCGGAGTTAAGATCTTTAAGTTATTTGAAGTAATTATGAACCGACAAAAATCATCGATAACCCGTTGGAGCATTAAAATAACGAATATTTATTATTAAGTTTCGTATAGAAAAAGTAATTTTTGTTGTTATTTGATTTTTTATATGAGATAAAGAATCGTGTGAGAATATGAGTTAAGTTTAAAACCACAAAAAAAGAATATATGGACCATTGTGTTTGATACGATAATTCATCTGGTGCAATTTTGGTCTTCAATTATGATTAATCCAATGATGGAGATTCCTTCTTACCCTTCACTCAATAATTTTTTTATTCTTATTAGAACCTAACCTTTTGAATGTACTGATATAATTATAAAATATAAATATGTGATTGTTTAATGTTTATTAAATGTGAAAACTTAAAACAAGAAGGGGGTAAATGGTAAAATGTGGGAAACATATTTTTAGGAGAGAATCCCAAATGGCAATTGGCAGTTGTTTAAATCAAATCTAAGGAAACCACACCACTCCCTTACGTTATTGTGGCCACGACATGTTCCAATCTACACCCGCCAAATGCTCCCATTTTTTTTATTTTTCTTACAATAATTAATAAAATAATATTTTTTTATTTTTTTGGGATATTCCCAAGAAAAATAATTAATAAAATAATAATTTGTATTTTTTTGGGATATTCCCAAGAAAAATGATAGAATCATGGAATTATCCTGTTGAAAAGTTTTGTAGTACACTAAAATAATATTAGATGGGCTTATTTATTAAGCTGTTTGTATAATTAAGTTGTTTATATGGATTAAGCAAAAATATGTTTTGTTTTTTATGCGTTTAAAAGATTGTTGTATCTTTACTGATTGTTTTTTATTGAGGATTGTAAGAATTTAATTTTTGACATTAATGAACATAAAGAACTTTCATTCAACCTTCAATGATATCTAATTACGTCTTATTGAACTTTCAACGACATCCAATTAAATCTTCAACAGCATCTGAAACATCTTATTGAACTTTCAACTGCATTCAATTGAATCTTTAAAAAATCTAGAAATATGTTTCTTAAATTATATTGTGTCCTACGACACCCAATTGAACCTTCAAACCAAACAATCCCTAAAACGAACCATGTTTTGAAGTGATTATTATGATTGATACTTCTAAAATTAATACCATGTACAAAATCAAAATATAAATAAAATACAAATTTACGGAAAAACTGGTTCCCAAATTATTTCTGCAAAAAAAAAAAAGAAGAAAAAACTCTTTCTTTTTATTTTTCTTCAAGTAACTGCAACTCTTGTAATGCAAATTGAAATCTATCATCTTATTATTATGATTATTAGTATTAACAACATGCCAGGAATAGTGGTGATGAGGAACGCATATCGAAACATTGGCACGGAGCAACGAGCAAGGAAAAGTACAAAATCAGAACTCGTTATCTTCTTCCATTCAGTCACCCATAATTGAAATCGTATCGAAACCTAAATCGGAACAGTGGCGAAGAGCAACAAGTGAGTAATAACGGTGAGGAGAAACCCAGATCGAGACCCATCACCTTCTTCCCATCAACAACTCGACACTATATCGAAACCCAAGTTGGAACGTACAACAGTGAGGAGCAAAGACGCCAAGGAAGAGCGGTGAGTGACGGCAAGACGACTAAGGATTGTTTTTTTTTAAAAACATGTGATATAGATGGTTACCAAGGATCGAATTTGAGAGCATGTATTTGAGAGAATCTAGAATACCCAAAAATTTTCACAAAGGAGTAAGGATGAAATTTTGTTAGCTGTGTGGATTAAGCTCCCTCCTACTAGTTGAGCGAATAAATCATATTCTGAAACATTAAGCCACTCCAAATAATTCTGAAGAGTTTAGTAAATAAGTCGTAAACCTAAAAAGGAAAAACCCTATAAACGGGTTCCAGTAAATTTAATTTTTTAACGAACGAAAAAGACATTATGGTTACAGTTTCCACTTGTGTCTTTTATGGGTTCCTTTCTTTAAAGGCATGGACCGATTATAAGAAACGTTGGTATGTAGTGGTTCTATATTTAAATTTTTTTAAACCACGTCGTTTTAATAAAATTTATTTCTATGTTTGTATGCCATATATTATATTCAACTGTTTTTATGTTTATAACAATATTTATTTCACGTTTTAAACTTATTTCGCATATCATATATTATGTATAATTGTTTATATGTTTATAACAATATTTATTTAAAAGTAAAAAATTGCCAAAGATGATTTTTAATTTATTTTTAGTATTTAAAAGTTTATATATTGGATCATAATATGATAATACTGTGATAATCAAACACCAATGATGATCACGTTTATAGTCATCGGATCTGTTTGTTCATTATATGATTTGTAGTTTTTTCCCATTTTAAACCAAATGGTTTTTAAAACGAATTAATAATCAAAACCAACTGGGTTTTTAAATAAATAAATAAATAAAATTGATAAATAATATTATTATAATTATTAATTGAAATATCAAAACATATTTTTCTGTTAATTACACTGTATATTTTCAAAGTTATTAC
>NC_037540.1:3271597-3318430 GCF_001531365.2 Cynara cardunculus var. scolymus
AGTTTTAGATCGAAATCTCTTAAAATTAATAACTTTTATTTATTGATTTATTTAAGCTTTTTATTTTTTTTAAATTACCATCTAAAAATATTTAATAGAATTCGAGAAAAAGAATTGGATTTAGTTTATATCAGCCCATTATTTTTTTATTAATTAATAGGCCGTTTACTTAAACACTTACCCGATAAGCATTTATCGGTAAAATTTAATACTATTGTTTACTTACCGGGTAAGATTTTATTCAATAAAACACATCGTATGCAACAATTTATCCCGGTAAGCGCTAACCATGGTAAGAGTACTCGTCCTCACTTACCGGGTAAGATTCTCGATTCTTGCCTTCGCTCTTACCGGGTAAGATTTTTAGTTCTTGTCATATTAATCCGGTAAAGTAAAGTGACTTAGTAAACACTTATCCGAGTAAGCATTTGGTAAACGGCACCTAAATGCACTTACTCTCACTATTCCATATTTCATTTAAATTTTATTTTTTATTAATTAACCAAAAATTTTTAGTATAACCCACACGACAAAATTTATAGTTTACTCGTGTAATAAATGAAATTTAAGGATAAATTTTTAAAACTCTGTATATCATAAGGACCAAATATGTAATTTACTAAAATCACTTTTTTGAATTTTTTAACTCTCATCCTTAATGGACTTGGACGGGGGACGGAAATGGAAGTAAAACGGAAACAAGGACGAAAAAAAGCAGTTTTTAAATATTAGGGACAGATCATTATAAACATCGAGAAAATCGTAGTTCACTCTTATCTACAACAAGTAATCCTACATGATGTGTACCTAATAAGTCATCAAAATATAACAACCAAAAATCAGATATAATTTTTTAACTGTGTCTTGTTATATTTATAAACCGAACCAATGTCTCTATATACGTATTTAACTTTTTATGGTGTCATGACCATTTTTCGAGGAACAAAATATGATTCGTATGTACATATGTATGTATAAAAAACACTCACTATCTAACATTTTTGTCAAGTGACCATTTGACCTAACGGAATGTGAGCTTTTTGGCTTTCTAGGAGGTAAGAAGTTCAAACCTCATGGAAGATAAAGAGGGTTTCTGAATTTATTTATTGCATTTGACGTATATAAATATTATATACTTAAAAAAACATTTTTGTTAAATGTTTAATTTAAATTAATAATCAATGTTTGCGGTTTTTTAACCTTGATGTTCGACAGATCAAGGATATAATATTTGAGTTTTCATACAAGTTTAAAAAGACCGAGAAATCAATATGATTCAAACATTAAAGATTCATGCATGATTATTTTTGTAAGGTATAAAATCAAGTCTATATACTTGTTAAAACAAAGGTTCAATTTTTTTAATTAATTATTTTAAAAAATGTAACATTTGGACATTCCTGAATTACACTTAATATCATGTAATAATAGTTAATAAACAATTAAATACATTTAATTAAATATTTTTAAAAAATATTATGTTTAAAGAAAATGAAAAGTGTTTGATTTCAGCCCCCTTTACCAAATGCTTACCAAGTCACATCATCTTACCGGATGAATATGATAATGATCAATAATCTTATCCGGTGAGAACGAGACAACGACCAAGAGTCTTATCCGGTAAGTGAGGGCAACGGCTCTTACCACCATAAGCGTTTACCGGATAAATTGTTGCATACGATGTCGTTTGGTGGACTAAGATCTTATCCGGTAAGTAAATAATAGTTTAAATTTTACCAGTAAACACTTACCAGGTAAGTGTTTGGTAAACGACCCCTTAGTAAACATACAACATGTGGAGGTTAGGGAAGTAGCCTTTGAGTTCGCTCCTAGATCATAAGCAAGTTTAGTGACTAGATTTTGAGCTTGCATTCGATGTCAGTGGCCGGGTTTTGGGTTAAAAGAAGCCGATCCATGTCAATTTTCATTTGTATTTTAAACACTTTGCGTATTATCGAAGTTTAGATTCCATTGCTTTGAGACATGAACAACAACAACACATACATAATCGACTATGCTTGGAATCAAGATCCAATCAAGAATAATGAAGGTTCTCACGGTATCGATTTTATAAAAAAAAACCTTTGGTCATGGGGACTACCTGCACAGTATAAATACAAGAAGATTCTCAAAAAGAAATGGGTCATCTCAGTAAAAAAACCCTCTTGTACTTGGAGAGTTACGGCTAGAGTCCATTTGATTTGTAGGATTATTTTTAAGGGATTTGAATTTGGAGTTATTTAGATTTAAATCATTGACGTAATTGGTTTGTAGGATTTAGGACGAAAATGAAATCAGTTATTTATAAAAAAAATTATAAAAATAATTAGATTACATTTTTATTAATCGATTATTATAAAACAAATGTTTTTAACATTTTCCAAACGGGTTAAATGCATGAAATAACAACATACTTTCATAAATTTTCTTATTATAGCATTCTACTTTTGTTTTTCTTTATTACATCAATGTATTTTCAAATTATTTTTTATTAAGACATTGTACTTTAAAAAATCTACCCATAATAGCAATGTGTAACCTATTACCCTTTAAACCGGTTAACCCTCTGACTTTTTTGCTTGTGTGACTTTAATGAAATGATGAGGATGACACATCATTTTGATGACTTAACTAAAATTAAAATAAAAATATATTTCAAATTATTATTAGTAATTTTCATTTTTCATTGCTATGATCTAAAACAATATTTAATTTTTTTTACTTTTTCTTATTAAGTTGCATGCAAATTAAATATTCTTAGAGTAAAATATTTATTAAATAAATATAAAACATTATTTTTGAGATATATTTTGTTTGTAAAAAAAGTAACTTTTCCTATTTTATGTTGTTCAAATAAATACATATCTTTTAAAGTTCTCTTTAAAATGTTAATGAAATAAATTGTGATCTACAATTTTTTAATATTGTTATATTAATAAATAATTAAAAAAAAAATCTAATTAATTTAATATATTTATACGTTAAGTAAAAAGTTTTTGAACAAATATAATATATTCTTTAAAAGATAATATTTTTTTGGTAAAAAAAAAACAATTTTTTTTTCCAAAAAACACATATTTTTTGAAAAATATTAGTGAAATAAGTTATGTTCTACTAGTTTTATTGATATTGGTATATTAATGAATAATTTATAATTTTTAAATTTATTTAATACATTTATTAAATAACATGTAAAATATCTAAATATTAAAACTAAAAATACAATGTTTAATAAGAACTAGTAGATGCTATAATAAAATAATTTTGAAAGTACATGATGTAGTAAGAAAGTTACATCAATATAGTACTTGTGGACAGCCTACGTGGACAATGAGGTGGCATTGAAACTTAATATAATGAGTAAATTTAAATCAAAAGGTTACCTAATGCTATAATGGGTAAATTTTTCAAAGTACAATGTCCTAATAAAAAATAATTTAAAAATATATTGCTGTAATAAAAAAAACTGAAAATACAATGCTATAATAAAAAAATTTATAAAAATAAATTACTATTTTATACATTTTTCCTTTTCTTTTCCAAACCCTTATTTCATACGATCATACAAAATCCCGATAGATATCAAAATCCTATTTTTTAAAAGACTTTAGATCCGTACAATACATCAAACTGAACATGAAATTAGAATGCAAAATCCCCCAATCTATTTCATTCCATCAAACCAGTTGGAAGTTAGGGGTTTCTTGTTCTTAACCCTGGTCTTTCAATCCAGAAGATGGGTCGGGTAATATCTGTTAACGGGTCAATAGTTTTGGTTATTGGGGCAACTGCTCGGATTGCCCATTGTGTTCCCAATGATTCTTTTTATTTCTTTGAAATGGTGTCTTTTGGATTATATCATGTCCATCGTTTGCGTTTAAAGATTCATCGTCATCGGCATCAAGATTAGGAAATTTTGCGGGCTGTTAGTTTCTGATTTTATCTTTCATAGCCGTAGTCTTTAATGGAGATTTTACATTAGTATATGATTATACAATATACAGGTACTTTATATGTCACATATGTACTTCTTTCCTTTTTCATGCAATTTGCATTGTCTTTGTTCAGTTTCTATTTGTTTCTGGTCTTCGAATTCTTGGAATTCGAAGCTAATCTATGGAAGTTAAAGCAAAAACAACTCATGAAGGGTAAAGAAGTATTTACTACTTTGATCATTTATGATCTTGCAGTTTGCAGATAATGAAGAATTTCAATCTGAATGGACAACAAGGAGAAAAATGTTTGATGTGCAGGTTATTGTTATCTCTCTCTGTCTTAAATTAAAGGAAATTTTTACTTGATATATCCCAAGTATATTGACTATGTGTATGTTCATAAAACTTGATGTACTTAAATTGAATGAAAACCACCATATGTGTGGTCCATGGTAATATGTTTAGTCTAGAATAGTTAATTTTGATCAACAAACCTTCTGAAATGAAGACAATCGCCGAATACAACAGATAATTGTTGAATATCATGGGATGTGTCCAGCTAGGTTTGGGAAGAGGTGGAGGACTTGAAGGTACTGCAGGTACACCACATCTATGAAGTGAAGTATATAAATGCACTCTGATTTTGATTTGTTTATTCATACAATTACATAAGTGTACATGAAATATTTAGTATCCATAGGCATAAACGTTCTTTAATGTGATTAGAATGAAGTCTTAATATAAATGTGTGCGTTTATTATTTTGATTTTCAAAGAAGCATAAGTTATACAATTCTAACTGAAACTGTTCTATGGTAGCAAATTGTAACTTTATGTTTCTTAGAATGAAATTGGTCGTACCTTTGATAAACATAATTAACATAATTTCTTGTGTTTAAAGGTCTGATTTGTAAAAGTAAACTTTGTGTTATGTAGCATGAAATTAAGGAAGAATAAGGTGATGGATAAGGGGAGAAAAGGGAAGGGGAGAAGGTGAATGTTTGTGAGCAATGTGGTGTTAGTTTCCGAAGACACAAGTATTTGAGGAAGTATATGCAAAATTTATTTCATTCCCAGTATTTGTGAAAGAGATAGGTTTCTGGTATTTCTGCAAACAATACAAAACTCTGTACGGCCTTAAACAGAATCATAGGAACAGTTCAAGTCTTTCTAGAAACACTACAAACTGTGGTGTATATTAGTTCATTGGTTCACCGAATGTTGATGTATGGTGAACATGGATCTCAAAGGGTATGTTTGGGAACTTAAATGGAATGGAGTTGGTAGTGGATTTATTAGTTGATCATTGAACATGCTGAGCTTCATTTCATATTATCAGGCTTGAAATTTATGCTCCTGACATCACCTTATGGGGTGCCCTATATTTGTTGCTCATGCCATCATATAGATATAGTTTTTACAATTGATCGTTGGTCCACATGTGTGTATTTTCTATAGTTCACATATCTTCTTTCTATAAACAAGCTCCCTCCGGCACAAGGAATATGAGAAATATATAAACCACAAATAACTTATGTGTGGCCTATCGCCAAATGGCGGTGTTGAGATTTTTGCTCTTATTGTGAAGTTAGAACTTTTGTGGGGTCTAATGTTGTATCAAGTAATTGAGATTATATAAGAATCGGATGGATCCTATTATATGAAGCATTGGATTCCACACAAACAACTCCAAAGTCTAGGACCTTTAATGTATTAGCATTGGGTAGGGCCGTAGGGGAATGGGAAGCTCCATTGAACCAACCTCAATCATTTGTTGAAGAATGATATTAGAAAAGTAGGTTCTAGTTCTCAGTTTTTAGTTCTATTTGATGTTGTTTTTCCAATCTCTACTTATTGTGAGATCATCCGTCAACGCGTTCACCAAGATGTCAAGTTGTACCAAGTAATTGAGACGATAAGAAAATGAGAAATGATATTGTTGTGAGTAACGTCAGATCCCAGACTAGAGCTAGACCTGGTTAACTTTTTGAGTGGATGTTGAAGTTAGACGAACAATTATAATTTCAAGGTAACTCAACGAGACATGCGAGGGAATGCATGATGCTCCATTGTCTAGTTGATGTGATGTTCACAATCAGAGGCAATATGTTTGTTTGAAAACATGTACACGGACAAGTGTTCAAACCTGCCTCATTAATACGAAAGCATGAAAATTCTCATTTTAAGTGGCTTTCATCTAATTAATGTTTATCCAAATCCATTAGTCCTTTTTAGTTCATCATTTGTGGTAATATCCTCCCATGAGCTTCATTGCTATCCAATCACATATAGAAAATTCAAGTTATTGTTCAAACAGCTGATTTCCAACCAAGTTACATTGTCTGTTGGAAATTATTTGGGAGATAGCTGTTTATAAGTTCTGTTTCCAGCTGAAAAATGGAATGGGAATAGTTTAAGATGCTTAATAGCTCCAACAAGCACACAAACTGTTGCTTCTTTCTTTCAAGTATAGATAAATATAACTTGAGGGGTAATTCAACTGGTAAGACCTTGGGTTTGCTCCCAAGAGGTCATCAGTTCAAGTTGCCTCATGGCCACTGGAAGGCGACCAAGACGACGAGAAGATACTTGTTTACAAGCATGAAAGCAATGGGAGTCTCGACAAACTTTTACATAGCAAAGATCTGAACTGGATCCAGCGTCTTCGGATTTGCTTAGACGCTGCCCATGGGTTGAAGTACCTTCATGATGATGTTGGACCTCAATATAGAGTCATCCATCGTGATATCAAGAGCTCAAACATCCTATTGGATGATAATTGGAAAGCCAAGATTTCGGATTTTGGGTTGTCCAAAATAGGTCCTGCAAATGTGCCATTTACCTTTCTTATCTCCAAAGCTTGTGGCACAATAGGATATGTTGATCCAGAATACGTAAAAACCGGTGTTCTCTCACAAAAATCTGATGTTTTTTCTTTTGGGGTTGTATTGTTTGAAGTCTTGTGTGGAAGGCTAGCCCATGGTGTACAGTATCAAGATGAAAGTCAAGTCTTGTATAAATTGGTCAAACATCATTATGAAAAGGGCACATTAAAAGCTATCATTGATTATAATCTACAAAAACAGATAGACTCAGTTTCCTTAAGTAGATTTTCAGCAATTGCCTACAAATGCTTGATGAAACGTAGAGAAGATCGCCCAACAATGAGTCAAATTGTGGAACAACTACAAAAGGCTTTGAATTACCAACTAGCAGTAAGTTGTCTTTATTTCAATTGTGATGTTGTAGGTTGTAGTTTCCATTAATCACTTTTTTGTTTAACTTTATTGTTCCATTTATTTGTTTGTTTTTCCATAGGCAGCAAGTGGATGGCCTGGTTCTGCTCTTCAACAAGGACCTTCAACTTCCAAGGACAACATGACACAATCAGGGTATTTATAAGCAGTAGTTTGTAGAAATATTTAGCATGAAACATGAATTTGGAACACTCTACTGGAAATAAATTAATAAATAATAATAATTTGTCTTTCTAATTATATTGCTATATATAAAAAATATATAATAAACAAAAATATGTAACAAACTTCTAACTTTTTTGTATTTAGACTCGTATGATTGTTATAGATGAATTATCTGTTACGTTAGTCGTTTATAAATTTTACCATAAAATTTGAACGGATTGTAATTTCTCTTTGGTATATATCTATTGTTTCGATAAAAAACCAACGATTTTAGCATTAGCTGAATTGTTCTTAGCTTTTTGTTATGGAATTTCCTCAATTATTTGGTTCATTTCAATCGTATATTGAGTTATATATGTCTTTTTGAATACATAGATTGATGCTTTTATACTAATTGCAAACAAATCTACAGATCAACATCCTCGTCGCCTTCTCGCTCCACTCACGTCACTGCTTCTCCATTATGGACTTATGATGTTTTTATCAGTTTTGGAGAACCAGACGCAGACGATACTTTTGTGGATCATCTATACTTGGCTCTTCGACAAAAAGGGATTTACTATTACATGGATGACAAGACACTTGACGGGGATGAATCCATCATCACTCTTTCGCACTTCAAAGCCATAAGAGAATCACAGATTGTCCTCATCATATTTTCCAAGAACTATGCCAGTTCATCTCGGTGCTTGAATGAACTTGCATATGTTAGAGGGAAACGGAAACTCGTTATACCCATATACTTAAAGGTGCAGCCCATGGAGGTCCGTGAACAAAGTGGGGAATTCGGAGAAGCATTTACTATCCACAAGTCCAACATAAGCAAAGTTGAATCATGGATTAATGCACTGATGGATGCAACTTCAGTTTCTGGTTTTATTACAAGTAACGACACCAGGTAATTTTTCTGTTAACTCTGACCTAATTTGTGCATTGATGTATATTTTTTCTCTTTACTCCTTTCATCTCAACAAAATTATTGATTTTACAAGTTGGTAATTTTCAAATTAAATTTTGATACGGTCTCTTTATGCATGCTCATTTATGCTTTGTAATTAATACGATTGTCTTGTATGCATTTTTTTAAGCATAAAATCCAATAAAATCTCGTTTATGTTGGGTTAACGCAAATTCACCCTGGATTGCCTAATCTTAGATGTAGGATATAATAAACCCTATGATTGACAATATGGCTTTGCACGTTTCCGCATAAACTAAATAAATTTGTTAATAACAAAATTTAGCAAAATTAATCGTAACCGGAAATTAAAAGCGAATTGCATGTCATTATCATTGCATTTTTATTTAGAAAAATAACAAATGGTGAAAAAACTCATCCAATAGGTGTTAAGATTTTCATTAATTAGTTTTTTCATCTTAAAAGTTTCTATAGGGATGCTCTTATAGTTGAAATTTTGGAGAGTGCGGGTGTAATTGTGGGTGGCTTGAGATATTAGAACTGTACATATGATTGCAATCACACAATTTTTTGCTTAGTAGATTTTTCTTTCAGACGCCTTAATTTGGTTTTGTCCGGCATGAGTCTTTCACGTAAATTCTTGTTTGTTTTTTTCTCTATTATTCTTATTTGGACAGGTTGTTGGGAAATGTTGAGGCCTATTTTCGGAATATTATGATCATAGTCATAAAGTAGTTGTCTAGTATTGATTTTGTTTGTCAAGTTGGGTTCTAATGTAAAATTTAAGTTTGTGCTTGTGTTTTGTTCTAAAAGAGAAGTAGTTTATGCTTTTGATTGATAGTGAAGTGCCAAGTACTTCATGGCATAAACTACTTTTTGTGTGAATATGAGCTAATTATCCTATGTATGGCATGCATGCCATGCAACATGCTGCAGGACGATAGTCATCAAAAGTATTGTTGACACCATTTCGCCTAGATTGCTTCGCTCAAAGTTAATGTCGAGTAATAAAGCATGTGGAATTATTAGAGGAATGACTCGCATGCAAGATTTGGAATCACACCTACAAGTTGGGTCTGATGGTGTTCGCATGGTTGGAATATGTGGGACTTGGGGTACTGGTAAGTCTACTCTCGCATCTGCTATTCATCACAAAGTAAGTCATGAATTTGAAGGTTGCTGCTTTGTCGAAAATTTTCGTGCCGAATCAAGAATGCATGGTTTGAAAACATTGCAAGAGAAAATTCTCTCAGATGTTTTGAAACCAAGAAAAGTGGTGTTAGGGAGCATTGAAGAAGGAATATCCATGATGAAAACTATATTTTCTAGTACTCGTGTATTAATTATCCTTGATGATGTCGATCACCTTGACCACCTAAAGATGTTAACCGGATCACCAAACTGGTTTGGTCAGGGGAGTTGAATAATTATCACCACCAGAAACAAAAATTTGCTAAACGCTCTCAAGATAAATATGGTAGTATATGATATGAAACTGTTAAACGAGGAGGAGGCTCTTGAGGTGTTCAGTTGGCATGCATTTGGTGCAAATAGACCTGTAGAAGGTTATGAGAAGGTTTCAGTAAATATGGTTTCTAAATTTGATGGGAATCCATCAGCACTTATAAGTTTGGGCTCTTCTCTACGTGGTGCATATATGAGTAAATGGATGCGTACCTCAGCTAGACTAAAAGATATCCCAGATCATGAGATTGTGGAGCTGTTCAAAACTGGTGATGATGGAATACAGAGAGATATTGATTCTTGGTTGCGGTTTTGAGCCTCACCAATGAAGGTAATGGTTAAGCTAGCTTTGCAACATATATTATATGTGTGTGTCTATATGATAGGATAAGTATGGATTAGAATCTAAGGGGCCATTTACAAGATGCTTACCGTAAGAGTCAACACTTTCCCTTAACTTATTGGGTAAGATTAGTCCATTAAAACGGCATAATATGCAACAATTTATCCGATAAGCGCTTACCGGGCAAGTGTTGTTACTCTCACTTACCGGGTAAGACTCGGTCCTTGTCATAGTTCTTACTCCGTAAGGTTCTCAATTCCTGTCATGTTTATCTGATAAAGTAAAATGACCTAACCTGATAAGCGTTTAGTAAACAACCCCTAAATATGAT
This sequence comes from Cynara cardunculus var. scolymus, assembly GCF_001531365.2. Taxonomy (NCBI): domain Eukaryota; kingdom Viridiplantae; phylum Streptophyta; class Magnoliopsida; order Asterales; family Asteraceae; genus Cynara; species Cynara cardunculus. Next base: position 3,282,011 of record NC_037540.1, read on the forward strand.
TTTAGCTATTGATTTGAAATCGGTAGAAAAGAAGTATAAAAGAAATTTTGACAATTAAGATAGAGATCAGAAAAATAGGAGAAAATTTCATCAAAAAGTCAAATAAACGAACCAATACTAAGGAGAGAGAAAAGGACATTTCATCCACCATTTAAAATATTGATGAAACAAAGTTATCAACTTCATCATTTGAAAATCATGTACATGTAAATGGCTGTTATCAAATGCTTATCAAATAAGCATTTATCGATAAGAGTTTATCGATAAGAGGATCACTTTTACTTACCTTGTGGGGTAATATTCTTGGTCATCAAAATGGATTGTTTATAAGCTTCTCTTACTCGATAATCGCTAACGGTTAGAGTCTTGCCCCACTTACCGGATTAGAACCTCGGCTGTTGGCATGCCTGTTAAGGAAAGATCCTTGATCCTTGTCATGTTCACCAAATAAGATAAATGACCCGATAAGCGTTTTATAAACGGACTCTAAACATGGTAGTATATTATCTTAGATGGGTTTGCACAAAGACCATTTCTTGGAATTTTTTATTATTCCTTACGAAATAATGACACGTAAAGTGTCCCCACCAAAGAAATAATGGGTGGTGGAGTCTGGGCCAACAATGGCTTTCATGTTGATGTTGACAAAAACAACACTATTTATTTTGCTCCATAATATCGATTTGATCATAAATCGAAAGATCATGTCTTACCTTAGAGAAGTGGAGCACTTAAAGATTCCTCTCCCGCACATATTATTGGCAACCGACAACTTCGATGAAAAGAATTTCATCGCAACAGGTGGATTTGGGAAGGTGTACCAAGGCCAATCCGACCAATATGGCACCATCGCCGTCAAACGATTGTATCACGGCAGCGGGCAAGGCCAACATGAATTCATGATGGAGATTTCATTGCTTTCTGCTTATAAACACGAAAACCTTGCATCACTTGTCGGATTTTGCGACCAAGATGACGAAAAGATACTTGTTTATAAGCATGAGAGTAATGGGAGCCTAGACAAAGTTTTACAAAGCAAAGATCTGAATTGGATCCAACGTCTTCGGATTTGCTTAGACGCTGCCCATGGGTTGAAGTACCTTCATGATGATGTTGGACAACACCATAGAGTTCTACATCGTGACATCAAGAGCTCAAACATCCTGTTGGACGAGAATTGGAAAGCGAAGATTTCGGATTTTGGGTTGTCCAAAATAGGTCCTGCCAATGTGCCGGTTACCTTTCTTATCTCCAATGCTTGTGGCACAATAGGATATATTGATCCGGAATACTTGACTTATGGTGTTCTCACACAAAAATCCGATGTTTATTCTTTTGGGGTTGTGTTGTTTGAAGTCTTATGTGGAAGGCTAGCACGTGCTGTAGAGTTTGAGGATAAGCGTCATTTTTTATGTATATTGGCCCAAAATCATTACGAAAATGGTACATTAGATGAAATCATTGATTCGGATCTTCGAAAACAAATGAACCCAGCTTCCTTGAGTACATTTTCGACCATTGCCTATCAATGTTTGAAGAAATGTAGGGAAGATCGCCCAACAATGAGTCAGATTGTGGAACAGCTACAAAAAGCTTTGGATTACCAACTTGTAGTAAGTTCTTTTTGCATTTTCATCGATCATTTTCTGTTCTTGTGAGAATATGTGGAACCTTCAGATTTACTACTATCAGAAAGAACCCATTTGAGATGAGAGGAGAAAAGAGGTTCCGACATATACAGAGGCGAATTGGTCCAAGTATAACCGATATGTGACACTATACTATACAGTTAATTAACTTTCAGATCTCATTTTATTGTTTCTTATAAAGATTCAGAGAATCATAAACAGTTAACATAACCGATTCTGGAATCTGTATTCCTCATTCTTGTATATAATCTTTTAATCTGTTTGTTTTCTGATAGGGATCAAGTGAATTATGCGACGATGCATCAAGGGGAGTATGCCACGATGATGCTGTTCACGAAGGACTTTCAACTTCTCTTCGTGACCAAGGACCTTCAGTTTTCGTGATAAACGATCTTAAACCAAGGTATTCATTCTTACAGATGATTAAAGATTTAGGCTATTTATTTTAATTAATGTTTTCTTCAAGTTTTTTTTAAAGTGTATAATATTTACGACGGTAAATAGAACAAATAAACTCACATACCATCCTCACTTTCGGTAAGGTTTGAATCATTGACCTCCTAGGAGGGTCATTAAAAATGGATATTCTTTTTTTCGCTGCTTTGTTAGGGATGATATTTTGTTTGGGTTGGGTTCACGTGAGACTCGTGAGACCACTTTTTTACACTTGAAAGTTCACAGAAAAATGTTGTGAAGATAAAAAAAAAGCCGAACCTTCACAGCAAAGACACTGTAAATGTTACCTTCACAATGTTTTACTGTGAAGTTTCAAGTATAAAAAAGTGGTCTTACGTGTCTCACAAAAACAAACTGGTCTCATGTGATCTCAAGTCATTTTGTTTTTCAAATCATTTTGAAACTTGAGTTATATTATATAGCCAAGGACGTTAATACCATAAATATTTTGAGAAACGATGATATTTAGTTAAATAAATTAAAAAAGACTCCATATTTGTGGTTGCAGGTTAAAGCAGCTTTATACTCTAAAAGGACACCTGGAATCAGTGATAGAGCTTAAGGGTCTTGATATCGAAAACATTGACCAAAGCTACTCACTTTAGAGTCACCAAAAAGATTACGCAATTAACTAATCATGCATGACTGTTTTTAATGGAGATCACCATGACGAAGAATATGTGGGAATAATGTAGCAGACGAGATCTAACTACGGCAAAGTCAATGTATTTTATCTACTTCAGTCTCATGCATTCAAAGAATATACATACTACTATATGTTCGAGTTACGATTGAATCCAAGATAAATAATTGTGTATGCATAAAGTACAACACTTTGAACAAGAAATGAGACCGGGAGATGACCATCTTTTGGAGATCAATTGATCATGTAATGGTCTTGATGAATTCATGTATCATTAACGCATAATCCTTAACCCTTAAATTTGTTTATGATGATCCATTGGTTCACAAGAGTGGTGAATCTGAACAGATTTATTTAAGTTTGACTCGTTTGTTGGTGGTCTATATTCGATAAGTCTCTACTTCACTGAAACTTTGAACTTCTTGAGCTTTCATTTCATCTTACAGGCCTTGAAATTTATGCTCCTGACATCAGAAAAACTCTATATAACTTTTACCAAATGCATTTATTGTATCTTGTTTCTATATACAAGCTCCCTCTGGCACAAGGAACATAAGGAATACAGATACCATCTATTGAAATGTGTCGAGATCTTTGATCTATCGAATATTGATGTTGGCTCTCCAACTAAACCACCTCTACCTTACGCTCGTAACCAACTCGTTATATCCGGCCACCTCTACCTTACGCTCCCGCCCAAGGAAACCTTGTTCCCTACACAAGCTTTGCCCGTGGCTCTGATTCTCATTCTCGCTCTTGCCTTTGAAATTAAAGCCATATTCTCTCACCTTTGAAATTAGAGTAAGAATAAAGGACGCAATTCGTAACAAAAGTAAAACCACATATAATTATTTTATTTCAGAGACCCGATCCAAAATTTTCAAAAATCATTAGTTTACTCCTTTTAATGAGATATTGGCAATGGCATGTAGATTGTCGTCAACCAAATAAAAAACAAAAATACACATGGAATGGAATCCAGTAGCAGACAACAGTAAGTGGTGGAAACAGATCACCAGCACCATTTTTCCTATCCCAAAATGTTTATACATATGTTCCGTTTATATTCATCAATCATACGAATACAAGTAAAAAAACAAAAATAAATATGAATTAAATAAATTTAAAATAAATAAAAATTCAATATATCATAATTTCTCGTTGGTGAGATATGAACAGACATGTAGATTTGGAAGAGAGAGTGAGTTTAATAATAAAATTGATTTTGTTATATGTATAAAGTGGCCTGCTCTCATCTCTTTTACTTCACCCACTACAGAAAAAAGAAAGCCTACATCTCTCCTAAAATCAAACTCCATCAACATAAGCTCCTGCCAAAGGTTTTGAAAATTGTAGCAACCTTTTTTTTCTTGTTTCTAAATTTACACCATAAATCCAACGATCATGGCTTCCCTGAGAGAAGTGGAGCACTTGCAGATTCCTCTCCCACTTATATTATCGGCAACCAACAGCTTTGATGAAAACAACTTAATTGGAAAGGGTGGATTTGGAAACGTGTACCAAGGCCATTCCGAGCAATATGGCACCATCGCCGTCAAGCGATTAGATCATCGCATCAGTGGGCAAGGGCAACATGAATTCATGATGGAGATTGCGCTGCTTTCTGCTTATAAACATGAAAACCTTGCATCACTGGTTGGGTTTTGCGACCAAGACGGAGAGAAGATACTTGTTTATAAGCATGAAAGTAATGGGAGCCTAGACAAAGTCTTACAAAGCAAAGATCTGAATTGGATCCAACGTCTTCGGATTTGCTTAGACGCTGCCCATGGGTTGAAGTACCTTCATGATGATGTTGGACCTCAACATAGAGTTCTCCATAGGCTTTGATACCACTTTGTTGGAGATACACAGAAGAAATCTGCAGAAACTTTAAACAGTTTCTGCACATGCATAAAGAAGGGAGTTTGCTATAACAGTAATTTCTTATTAACACCAACAACTCCACAATGTACAATGGGTATTATCCAACATATATATACATGATGAACAGACACAACCTTTCATCAAACGTTGTATCTGTTAGAAATAACTGCAAGACAAAAACTACCATAATTGTAACTGTCATATGTCTAACTTATTTTTAACAGAAGAGCTCAAACATCTTATTAGATGAGAACTGGAAAGCCAAAATTTCGGATTTCGGGTTGTCCAAAATAGGTCCAGCGAATGTGCAATATACCTTTCTTATCTCCACTGCTTGTGGGACTATAGGATATATAGATCCAGAATATCTCACACAAAAATCTGATGTTTATTCATTTGGGGTTGTATTGTTTGAAGTCTTGTGTGGAAGGCAAGCACGTGTTAGAGGGTATGGTGATGAAGGTGAGTTTTTGTTCAAATTGGTTAGAAATCATTACCCAAAGGGCACTATCAATGTGATCATTGATTTCGATTTACAAAAACAAATGACCCAACTTCTTTGGGTATCTTTTCGGCCATTGCCTATCAATGCTTGGAGACACGTAGAGAAGATCGGCCAACAATGAGTCAAATTGTGAAACGACTACAAGAAGCTTTGGATTACCAAGTAACAGTAAGTTGGCTTAATTTGCAATATCTATATATAGTTTCCATTAATCACTTAATTGAACTTCAATTAGTTATTCCATTTCCGCAGGCATCCAGTGGATTATGGCAGAATGCTGCTCTTCAACAAGGACTTTCAACTTCCAAGGATAACAGGATCACACAATCAGGGTATTTATTCTAAAACATGTTTAAAGATTTAGGCTAATCATTCAGAGAATAATATCAGATTAGGAGAAAATAATTAATTTAACAAAGAAGTCCAATTCAGCTATTTTCGCTAAGTGGTTTTGCAGTTACTTGAATAGTCTGTTGAGGTACATTTGTCCTTTTATATATACTAATTCCAAACAAATCTATATGCATGCAGATTAATGCCATCTCCATCTCCATCTCCATCTCCATCTCCATCTCCATCTTCATCTTCTGACTCCACTCCTGCTTCTTCCTCTCAATCATGGAGATATGATGTTTTTCTTAGTTTTAGAGGAGTGGACACTCGCTATGGGTTTGTGGATCATCTCTATCATGCTCTTGCACGACAAGGAATCAAGACTTACAGGGATGACGAAATGATTGTGAGCCATGAACACATCAATCCATCAAAATTGAAGGCTAATGAAGAATCACGAATTGCTGTTATCATATTCTCTAACAACTATTCCAAATCTTCCTGGTGCTTGGAAGAACTTGCACTTATTATGAAATGCAAGGATGAGAGAGGCCAAATTGTTATGCCCATATTCTATCATGTGGAACCCCAGTACATACGAAAACAATATCAGGAATTCGAAGAAGGTAGATACATGACAAACGTCAAGAAAATTGAATCATGGAGAAAAGCACTAGTTGATGCATGTAACATTCCCGGTTGGTTCGTGAACAACAGCCATGAGTAATTTTCTTGTTAACTTTGACATAATCTTTTGCATTCTACATATATTTTTCTAAATCATTACTCTATTCAGAAAGGAATTGAAGGTACTACAATCTCTGTTTGATGGTTGAGGGTCAAGTCCTTGATGGCATAGGAGTTAATCACCCTATATATGCAATACGCAGGTCAGAGCTAATAAAAAATATTGTTAACTCAGTTTTACAAAGATTGACTTCCTCAAGCACAAGTGAGGATACAGACCAAAATGGAATGAAGACTCGCATGCAAGATTTGAAATCACAACTACAGGTTGGGTTTGGTGGTGTTCGCATGGTTGGAATACTTGGGATCTGGGGTAGTGGTAAGTCTACTCTCGCATCTGCTATTTATAATGAAATATGTCATGAATTTAAAGCTTGTTGCTTTGTCGGAAATGTTCGTGGCGAATCAAGAATGCATGGTCTGAAAACATTACAAGAAAAAATTCTCTCAGAAGTTTTGAAACCAAGACAAATTAGTGATGTTAGGGAGCATAGATGAAGGAATATCCATGATGAAAAGTTTGTTATCTACGACTAGTGTTCTAATTGTCCTTGATGATGTCGATCACCTTGACCACCTAAAGTTGTTAGCTGGATCACAAGACTGGTTTGGCGAGGGGAGTCGAATAATCATCACAACTAGAAACAAAAATTTGCTAAAAGCTCACAATATAAATGTAATATATAATGTGAGACTGCTAAATCAGGAAGAGGCCATTGAGCTCTTTTGTTGGCATGCATTTGGTGCACGTAGACCTGCAGAAGGTTACGAGAAGCTTTTGGTAAATATTGTTTCTAAATTTGGTGGGCATCCATCAGCACTCATAAGTTTGAGCTCTTTTCTACATGATAAAGATCTAAATGGGTGGATGCAAACCTCAGCTAAACTTGAAGATAGCACAGTTGATGAAATTCTGGAGTTGTTCAGAACTCGTGATGATGGAGAAGAGAGCTATATTGATTCTTGGTTGGGGTTTTGAGCCTCCACAAATGAAGGTAATGGTTATTGGTTAAGCTAGCTTTGTAACATATATATGTTGATATCTGTTGATCTCTAAGGAATTTCATGATTGAAACATTATTTTAAAGATCTAAACCTATCCTTTTTATATATTGATGTACGCCATAACCGGGTTGAAAACTGCACCAATCAAATCCACCCTTCGTTGATAGATTTGATAAAAGCAGACTTGTTCACTTGTGTGAACATGAAAATAAATACAATACTAAAATTAAAACCAACCTGGAATGTGTCTGAAGATCAAGAAACTGCATGGATAAAAGTATCCTGTCCTTAAAGGATTTGTGAGTCTCATAATCGCTTATCCCCAGGATTTGATGCAGATTTATTGAACACTAACAACTATAGTGTTTAATCTAATGCAAAGTAGAGGCAGAAAATTCGTAGAAGCACCTTACTACCTTAGAAACCGAAAGTGATAGTCCAGAGAAAGAGAGCAGATTTTCTCTCTCTCTCTCTCATATCTTAGGAGAAGATTAAAGCGATATTTATACTCGGAATATGATTAGATAAGAACCTGATGAGATCCCAAATATAAATACATACAACACCTCCTCACACATACTCATATAGAAGCCGCCAAAACTGTTCCTACACCCATGGCTTCTCATTCTACCCTAACACTATATAATGGAACCCCTTTGGCCAGCCCAACTGATACATGGCAACTGAGAGAAGTCTACAATACTTATCTCTAACCATACTAGATGTTTCTTTTACAAGCCGACTGAAGAACATTGGGCGGATCTCAAACGACTCTTTCGCTACGTAGTGTACACAATTACACAAGGTCTACCACTGCGTCATGATTCTCCTACCACTCTCCATGCCTACGCAGATGCTTCCTGGGCCGGTAATAAAGATGGCTACATTTCAACGACCAGCTACATTGTTTATACTCGAGTCGAAATCCTATTTCTTGGAGTTTACGTAAGCAACACACTCTTGCTCGTTCATCGACAGAAGTCGAATACCGAGTTGTTGCTGCAACTATGGCAGGGGTATTATGGGTCCAAAACCTACTTCATGAGCTAGGCTATCTACCCATCATACCAGTAATATATTGTGATAATTTGGGAGCTACATATGTTGTCGACAATCCTAAGTTTCACTACCAAAGGGCCTTTGGCCTAACGGTATGCGAGTATTTCGCCTCCTAGAAGGTCAATGGTTCAAACCTAACCAAAGATGAGGAGAGTGTGTGGGTTTATTTATTCTATTTATCTTATATAAATATTATATACTAAAAAAAAATCCTAAGTTTCACTAAAAAAATGAAGCACCTAGCTTTTGACTATCATTTTGTTCGTGAGAATCTCCAAAGTAGAAAGTTGTGTGTTTCATATATTTCTGGCAAGGATCAACTAGCTGATGCTCTTACTAAGTCACTTGCAAAAACACGGTTCAATAAATAACATACCTATCACTAAACATTCAGAATTTCTCTCATAGAATCTCTTAGTTTTTTAAGAGTACAGTTTGTTAAATTATTAGGGTTTGGTATCAATGAGAAACGTAAAAGAGATTTCCACCATTAAATGTACATTACAACTGCAGATAAACATAATCAAATACAGGATAAACATCTCATTTTAAATATAAAAAATCTAAAATATAATTAGGATAATCATTGAGTTCTAACAGAATACTTAATTATTATCTTTATAAAATGTTATATTATTAAACCAAATATAAATTATTTTCTTATTAAGGCTCCAGTCATTAACGAATATATAAAAGGAGATACTGGAGTGCATGCATGTCGTTGGAATCAGGGGCATTATATGTTTCTCTTAGATTTCAAATTCCACAGTAGTCGGGCATGATAGATTGAACCGTAAGAGGTTGGCTATCAGAATTCCTTGCGACAATGGCTAAATGCCTACGGTAGACTTTTGGGGGTGACAAAATGTAAACGACAAAAACATATGTAATAAATGAAGTGAATGGATGAAACCAATTTTTCAATAAAGCACAAGGACGATTTTTGTCATTTATTATACTAATACAAAAAATTATAATAAATAATAAATCCAATTGAAATAAACTATGGTAAGATCATGTTTTTTTTATAAATTATTTGATAAAAACTCTTAAAAATTATTTTTAATATTTTAATTATCGTTACTTCACATTATTCTAAAAAAAATGATTCATCATGATAGTGAAGGATAACTAACTACGACAATATATGCATCATTTATTTATTTTAAGGTTAAGATTAATGAAAAGATAAGAAGGAATCTATTTAATAGATCCTATATCGGTTTTATATATGAAAACATTGATTTTTAAATTAAAATCATGTCCAAATCATTTATTAAAATATAAATACAAGAGTTTAATATTAATTGCAAACATGGCTTTAAGACGACTTTGCGAATCCATGTGGAAACCGTTGATCTAATTTTTCTAAAATCTTTAATATTTTTAAAATAATATAGTTGTTTGAGATGTTCTAAAAATATAAACAAATTGCATTTGTATGAATGATAATTGCAAAATCTTGATATGCATAGGTGTTAAATGTTTTAATTAACCTTTTTTTTTAATTTAATGTAAATTACAGATTTCGTCCATGTGGTTATATAAGAATTATAGATTGGATCCTCTAAATGAAATAATTATAAGTATTAAATATAAATTATTATTATTATTTTATTATTATACCCTCTTTTTCTCTAACCTTCCAGGGATGTTAAAAAAAGCTATCACACCTATCAACCTAACTTAAATTGATGAATTAGATATTCTTTTATTTATTGGATTTAATATGATTGTTGAGTCTCTGTTATGTGTATATTAAATAATTACACCATTACGTACTCTCTTCATGTACATATATTTTCAATTTGTTCTTCATTTCTATATATCAACATGGCCAACCCATACGGTTTGAATTGAGTTGGATTGAGATTTTCCAAACCGCAAGCATTAGATTAGATTGTTCAAATGCATTCAACCGCTCAACCTGGCCCAACACGAAACCACCTGTGCGTGAGCCCCATCCCCTGCCATGAAACCCATCTACGGCAACCACCTTCAATCGATAAGCCTTGATCTCAGACGAAACCTCCTCATCAGTCTTCAAGGTTCACCAACCATCATCTTCCACCTACTCATTTAATTTTATATCCTTAAATTCCATTTTATTTAAATAAATATTTATTTATGTAAAGGAGGGAAAAGCATTCATTGAAATCATCCACCTCATATTGCTTTGGTAAATCAAGGTTCCAAGAAAACAGGTAAAAGTTCCATATTTTGTTCTCTCATCTCCACCAAATCAGATCATCTTTCTTTGCTTTTGCAAATGATAAAAACAAGACTAAAATTTACAGTTTCTTATCCTAGCTAGAGACTGATGTGCTTTTTTTATATTCTTAGTTCAAACAATAATCCAACCTCCTTCTTGAACCGACTAATCTTAGGATGACCACCTACTTTGCGGGTAGTCCGGAATTATCGAATCTGAACCTCCGTGGCCACAAGGAGATTTTTATTCCTTCTTGGATTTGAACCTAGGACCTTCAAATACTTTTAATCTTTAAAACTCAAAGCCCAAACCAATCAATCACTAGCTAATAAAAATTACCTTGAGATATTCTTGGTTGGAACAAACAAAAATACACATGTACATAATACAACATGAATTATATAAATATATATATACCATTGTCATAATATAATATGGTATATTTCATTTTCATATACGATAATGTATTAATAAATTTTGGAAGAAAATAGGAGGGAAATGAAAAAAAAAGTAAAATGTTTGTCACGTAACAAATGGAAGTTTAACATACGTTAGAAAGAGATATAAAACCGAGCAAAATGACGAACTATGATAACGAAATTAGAATAGACAAACTATAAGAACGAAAATATAAAATATTGACAAACCACTATGGACCAAATTAAGTTAATCTATACATGATTATATATGAGTTGAAGTTGCCAAGTTGATACACAACTACTTCAATATTTTCAAACAAGACATAACTTTGAATCTGAAAATGGATCCTTGATTTTTCCAAATAAGAAAACGATGTTTAGATGTAGCTCCAGTACTCCATATCATTCAAACCCGACCATCTATTACGGTAATGGCAAAGTGATTGCTTAAGTGACACATAAGCAGAAAATTGTTGATATTACACAAATATAATTAAAAAAAAGGATCAAAACTTCCTTTTATATTTTTCTTGTAAGGTTTGACCTGATTTTGATATAAATAAATGTGTATGTAGCTAAACTCTTAAGAAATGACGTGTTTAATAAATCTAATCTATACTATATTATAAAGCATTTAACAAAAACTCTTAAAAACAATTTTTTTTATGCATAAAGTACTGTTTATTAATGCATATTACTTAAAATTCAAGATTACAAGTAATTTTGCGTAAGTACAACTTATTAAAGCCCCATTTTTAAATTCGTATAACTAACTGCAGATAAATATAATCAAATACAAGATAAACATTAATTTTAAATATAGAAAATCTAAAATATAATTAAGATAGCCGTTGAGTTATAACAAAATGTTTATTATTATCTTTATAAAAAATTATATTGTTAAACCAAAAATAAATTATTTTGTTATTAAATCTAAATTAAATTATAATAAAAAATTGAATTAAAAAAATACATCAAAAAAACGACAACTATTAAATAGTTAATTTGATACTAATATCAACTTATTTTTTCAAATTTTTATGTAATCTTCAAATTTATATTTCATTCCAAAATAAAAACATTATCGCTTTCTCAAAACCACATAAAATCGTGTTATATCGATAGAGACAAAAAATAAAAACTAAATATTAAAATCGAGATTTATCTCGCTGCATTGTACGTGTACTTTTCTAATAAATTATAAAAATAAAAAGTTGGTTTGAAATTGTTGTATTGAATAAAAATAATATAATAATCATAGAATAGTCTAACAATTCTAGACAGAAGCTCAATTTTCCTAACTATGAAAACTTTCCTCATATTTGAATGTATTTAAACAAAATCTATACAAATATATAAAATTAGATTGTGTCGTCACTTAAAAAATATTTATTTCGGAGAAGAAACGGTGGGTCAACCGATGGCATCCATGATGATAGTGACTCACCTCGTTTTTCCCTCCCTGCGTCATTGATTTCGGGGTAAATATACTAAACATATACATTTCTTCCATCGGTTTTTCAAAGTTATTGGTTTTGATTTGTAAAATTCATTAGGTTATGTTTACCATCTAGCTGATAACTTAATTGATGAATAAATTGTTTGGTAAAAACTAATTATAGTCATCAAAATTTAACAAAAAAGACATCTTAAAAATTAGGCGATTATAATATTTTATGATATAATTAAAACAAATTTTTATTATATAATATATTAATATAAACAATAAAGAAAAACTATAAAAATACAATATGTTAATTAAAAGAGATTTAAATTGAATATTGTATATTATAACTTTTGGAATTTCAAAACAGATTTTTGAAAAAATTTACATTAATTTATAATTTTAAATTATAATATGAGTAAAAACAAAATTGGTCAACCTCACATGTCTTAATCAATTAGTAATTTTTTAAAAACTATAATTAATAATTAAATTAGATATTTTATTAAAATTATTTAATATAATTTTATTATCTGTGAAACAAAATCTGCATTAATTTAATTTTTATGTAACTTAGTTATAAACATTGTTAGAATTATTATATTTGTTTTTTGATAACAAATATATTGAATAATAATTAAAAATGATAATATAAATATAATCGATATGGCTCATAGTAATTATTAATAATTAATATTAACGTATAATTAAAATTTAATTGATTTTTATTTTTATTTATTCACAATTAATATTTATTTGTAATTAATGATAATAAATAATAATTAATATTAATGAGAATTAAAATTAGAAAAAGTGACAAAAAAAATTCCTCATAAGTTATTTCACGTAACGTTTCAATAAGCTAGCTTATAATATGTTCGTCTAAACGTGTACCCAATAAATGAATTAGTTTATAAGCTAGTTTATTTTTGCAAAATGATGTCCTAATACAAAATACATATCATCGTTATTATTATTGAAATAGATATTAATTAAATCCTCACTCGTCACCAAACATTTATTTGATGTTACAAGATTGTTATCCTCACAGGCTCACACATTCACGTTCAACTTCGATTTGGTTCAATCTGGACACATAGTCTGCTCGGCTTTTGATATTTTTTTTTACATAACTTCCTTTACCAAGTATTACCAACATATAGCACAATTTACAGAGCTTATTGTTGAATAAACAACTCGAATTTCGAGTTCCAATGGTAAACCCATCATAATCCACAGTTACAACAGCTTATAGCCAAAATACAAGATGTATGGCCTAATATGGCCTTCTAAACTCACACTACTTGAAAGAACATCAAAATACAAATCCAACCATATGTAGACCAGCGAGTTTAGTTAAGAAAAACCTTGAAATAGTGTTTTTTACTCGGTCGAACCTCAACTCACTCGAAGTTAGTTCACTACTAGAGAAAACAGAGTATCAACGATGGTTATTAGCGATAGAAAAAATCTATCGCAAATCAATGACGGATCAACGAGGGATAAGCCAAAAACCAGTTCTCTCGCTAATCCGTCGGTGATCTGCGAGAAAATGATTTTTGGTCTGTCCATCGCTAATCCGTCAATGCAAGTATCTGTCGCTGAAAGGTTTCCCTCACTAATCTGTCGCTGAAAGGTTTCTCTTGTTAATCCGTCGCTAAAATTATCCGTCGCAAATCTGTCGTTGAAACATTTCCGTCGCAAATCCATCGCAAATACTATATGTCGCTGATTTGTTGCTAAAATCCTTCGTTGATCAATTGCAGATGGCATTACCTACGAGTTTTTGACAGACGGACGATCAGTGATGGATTATGCCTTTAGCAACGGATCAGTGACGGAATTTTCCGTCACTGATACTCCTCATTTTTTGTAGTGGTTTCTCACTTTCTCTCTCGTTTCTTCTTGATTTCTCGAAAGGCTTGAAGGATTTTGTTCCTATCTGAATGTTAGTTTTTTCAATATAATTACAGTTCAAAATAGTGCCAACACGAGCGTCATCTAAGAGAATATCTAACAGCTTCTCTATAATTTCTCTGGACTAGAAAACCAAAAGTCAAAATCTTTACATAAAATTGTATCTCACTCCAACAGATTCTTTAGTTTAGAAATTTCCAAATTAATTATATTATTAAAATATTATATAGTTTTATCATCTTAATGCATTTTTTTAAAACAAAATTTTATATAAAATAATTTCTCTTATCTCCCATCATGTTTTTAAGAATTTCTTTTTTCTTGTTTCATTTATTTTAAAAACATTTTAGAGAATCTGTTACAACAAAATCTTTATTTTAAAGAATCTGTTAAAAATGGTTTAAAATCTCAACCGTTAAAAATGGGGATTTCAAAATTCAAAACCTTACCAAGTTGGCAGAACAAGTCCTTTCATATTCACAATTCAATCCGCGTAGATTTCACTTTTTGATCAGGGACATTCCAATCTTTTTGGAAGCCCGACTACATACAAAACTTTTGATTACATTGCAATATTGCATAAATGAGATGACACATAATATATGTTAAGAATAAAAATGGGCTAAACCTAAAACGATTAACAATTTGAAACTAAACCTAAATCATTAATGATTTGAACCTAAAACCAAATAATTAATGGTTTGAACCTAAATAATTTCAGCTATAGTTTTACACAGGTTGATAAAAAGACCCTAAACACATATATTTAGACTCATGTTCAAAATCTCACATTTAACATGTTAAAGGACGACCATGCTTTTGATGCTTAACAACCTTAGACCTTTTTTTTACATAGACCCCTTACAAAACAAACAATTTCCACTTTTAAAAGTAGAATCTTATTTTTTAAGTATATAATATTTATATATGATAAATACAACAAATAAACTTACACACCTTTCTCACTTTTGATGAGGTCTCAACCCCTAACCACGTAAAAACGTAAAGGCTACGATACTGCTATCAAGAAGGAAGTTTTGGGAAATTTGAGAAATATTTTGCTATTAATTTTCGTTCACCTTTTTTTGGTATTTTATATATGCTTTTTAAAATAATTGTTTTATCGATTGTGTACACTCATCGCCAAAACTCACATGTTGACTTATATCCTTAATATATGTCGTATCGTGATCTAAAATTTAAGTTCATGATTACTCTAAACTTAATTTTTTATCAAGCAATTTACCTTTTATACGATATCTGGAGAATTTTAAGTTAAAATATATTCAATAATTGTTCGATAGTTACTTGATGTATATTAAATTTCAATGATAATTAATATTGTATGCTAAATGAGAAAACGACTCCCGACTTTTATTTTAGTGTTCTATGATTGTCTTAATAAACTTTCTATCAGATAACGTACAAAATCGATCAATAAGTTACATAGTCTATTGAGAAATATATAATATATATATACAACCATTTTAGGTGAAACGGGTTTATATTCATAAGAAAATTGAAAAAGAACAAAGAAGCTACGAGGAATAAGATGAAAATGAGTGTACTATTTTTTACTTGAAGAAACGAAATAACATGAAAATGTTTTTAGGGGGTGTTCGGGATCAGGGGCAGAGCTAGAAAATCAGTATAGGGGAGGGTCAAAAACTATAAGAAAATCCATAGTTTCGATGTTGACAATATCACACACACACACACACACACACACACACACACATATATATATATATATATATAGGTGAGTTGTTATGCAACCTTTTACATTTGTACAAGCAATATAACTCAATCTCAACCGTCCATTTAATTTGATAAATACGTGATTTCATAAAAGTTTTGATTGTTTTTTAATATAAAATATTGATCATAATTAATAAACTCTAGTCATTTTCCATAAATATTCAAACAATAATAAATAGACTCTCACCATTTCCATAAAATATCTCAATTGATTAGGTTGCATTAGTTATACAAATAGACATGGTTGCATTTGAAATATACCATATATATATATATATATATATATATATTTGTGTGTGTGTTTTATTAGACGTTTATCCGAATATAATACCTATTGAAATTCAAACAAAATACAACGTTGCATTATTTATAATCACGTTTTACATAATTTATGTTAAATATAAATTATTCAACTAAATTAGTTAACCACGGTTTAAATAAGTAGATTTTTTCGACATCTATTTTTTGCCTACGAAACTAAATACAAAATTACTCACCCACCTCACTACAAAATCAAGTTTATAGAACATCAAAAGTGATTAAATTTCATAATATACTACTTTACAAGACTTGGGTAGAATCAAAAATTTGTGTCATATCAAAACTTTGGGCATCATAACATGTTTTTAGGGCATTTTTAAATCAAAGTGTCATATTAGCCTCTTTATGGGACAATTTCAAAAATTATTATATAAATACATTTTTTTATAAGACATTTTTTCAAACAGTGTCATATAAAATAGTTAATAAGACATTATTTAAATTAATGTCCGATAAAAAGCTTTTTAAGCAGTAAAAAAAAATCATATAAATTTATTGCAACATCTTTAGATAGAACACATGAGTATTTGGTTCTATATACTTAAGTACCATAAAGTAGTCTATTAAGATATTTAAACATTTATAAACTCGATTTTGTTATAGTGCGGCATTTGGATAAAATGTCAAGAGATTTAAAGTTTGATGGCCAACTGCCCCTATTATCTATGCCCCTGTTTGGGACCGCTTATTTAAAGCAACTTATATATATTTTTTAAAGTGATTATCAACTTATATTGATGTCAAATTGGAGTTTTATAAAAAGTGTATGGATTGACTTATGATGATACCAAAACGTAATAAACTGATAAATTATTTTTTAATATTTAACAAGTTTTGCTTATATATGTAAAATGATCAGAAAAAAACTTCTTCTATATTCTTTCATGAATATAATTGAAGAAATCATCAATTGAGGATCAGTATAATACCCAATGTGGGACGTTCCAGAAGTTAGAAAACAGTAGCATTTATCAGAAAGAAACAAGTAAGGATGATGTGACAATTTCATATCAAATGTAATATCGATTTTTTATTAATTTAATATATGATTAATTAATCATAAGCTCCAATATTTCCCGATATAAATTGATTCTGCCTCGTTTACTTCACCTCAAAACAGACAAAATACTCTCCATCTCTCAATCTAATTAATACAATTAGCATCTGATCCTTTCAGAGGTTGGTTTTCATTTCATTGCTTTGACTTTTTTTACTTCTTGTTTCCATCATACATCAAAAGAACATGGACGACTTGAAGATTTCTCTCCCAGATATCTTGTTGGCAACTAATAACTTTGATGAGAACAACATCATTGGAAGCGGTGGATTCGGGAAGGTGTACCAAGGCCAATCCAAGCAATATGGCACCATCGCCGTCAAGCGATCTGATCGTTTCAGCTCCCCCGGAGACCATGAATTCTGGATGGAGGTTTCCGTGCTTTCAGCTTATAAACACGAAAACCTTGTCTCACTCGTCGGATATTGCCACCAAGATGGCAAGAGAATACTCGTTTATAAGCACGAAAGCAATGGGAGTCTCGATAAGCTTCTGCAAAGCAAACAACTAAGCTGGATCTTACGTCTTCGGATTGGTATTGACATTGCCCATGGATTGAAGTACCTCCATGTTGATATTGGGTCTGAAAAAAGAGTTCTCCATGGTGACGTCAAGAGTGCAAACATCTTATTGAATCACAATTGGTCAGCCAAAATTTCAGATTTTGGGTTGTCGAAAATAAGATCTGCGAATGACCCATTTACCTTTCTTACCTCCGATGTTTGTGGCACAATCGGATATCATGATCAAGAATATTTTGAGACAGGTGTCTTCACTCAAAAGTCTGATATCTACTCGTTTGGGGTTGTATTGTTTGAAATCTTGTGTGGAATACCAGCATCCGATCAAGAGTATCTAGGTGAGAGTCGATCGTTATCTATATTGGCCAAAAAACATTACGAAAATGGAAAATTAGCTAAGCTCATCGATCCCGATTTACATAGGCAAATGTACTCGACTTCCTTAAGTACATTCTCAGCGATTGCTTATCGATGCTTGAATGAACACAGAGAAGATCGCCCGACGATGAGTCAAATTGTGGTACAACTTGAAGAAGCTCTGAATGAGCAACTAGTTGTAAGTTGTTGCACGGTTTTGCTTCTTTTTTTATGTTTTCGTTCTTTTGCTAATCACATAATCAGTAAAACCAAGTTTTCTGGTAGATGTGGTTCGCCCTCACCTGAGCACGAAATTAGTGTTTTCTCTTGATAGGAGGGGTCTCCTCCCTCTGTATAAAAAAAACGTTAATGATAATAAATGAACTTTAATCATCTTTCTTAAATGTCTAGATCATAATAAATGAAATTATGTCGTACTAATTTGGTTTTTTTATTATATATAAACATTAATTAACTATAAATATTTATAAATATAATCTTAATTGTTTGTTAATTTGTTTTTTTAAAGGAATCAAGTTTTAATGGGTTACGGCACGATGCACACATTAATGTTAGGGTTGAAGATCATCAAAGAGTTTCAACTCCCAATGACGTCACACATAAGGCAATTCACCAATCAAGGTATTTACTCTTAAACCATAATTTAAAGTTTTATGGTCGTTTTAAATCTTATTTTAAAAAAACCATAAATCGATAAGATCAGTAATAAATATAAAATTTCATATCATATATTACATTAAAAGTCTTGTAAAAATTGTTTTAAAATGATGATATAATATATAAAATTCAATTTTAATATTTTTGAAAAGCCAAAATTGAAAGACTTTTCGAGATGATGATACCGTGTTGAATTGGTATGAATTTTACTCGTTTTATGTTTGATTGTTATGAATTAAAAAAATACGATTGTAATTTGTCAAAAATCATTAAAATAAGATGCTAATAGTTTGAGAAAACGCGTTTAGCTCATAGTTGAGTTGTACCAAAAATATATAAAATAGAAATAAAAAAGAGTAAATTACAAATTTAGTCCTTAGGGTTTAATGAGATCTCTAAATTGGTACCCGAATATTAATAAGTCCAAAAATTTCCCCTTGTAGTTTGTAATTTGTTCTGAAAATAATCATTGACACTAAGTCCGTAAATTAAGAGGTATTTCTTTGTCTTTTTACTCTGAAGAATTTCTATTAAGAATTATAAATATATTATTTTATTTTTATATAAATTATTTTATTAATATACACGCTTTAAACTCTCTCTCTCCTATTTTCTCGACTATCCACTGTCTATTTCCGTCCCCTTTGGGTGACAACTTGAGATCGACCACCACCCGGTTTGCAGTTCAATTGTATAATGATTTGACTTGTGGGTTTTGTTTGTAATTCATATTTTGACCAGACAATCAAGAAGGGGAAGATGTGTCTGAAAAATCAAGAAAAAAGGAGTTCGGGTTCTTGGATCCTTCTACTCTGTCCATGTGCTTGTATTATTTTCCTAAATGTATTCCAAATCTTTTGTAAAGTGAGATTTCACGATAATTAGGTATAGGAATGGGTCCCGACCCTTTGATAGCTCA
The DNA here is from genome assembly GCF_001531365.2 of Cynara cardunculus var. scolymus. Taxonomy (NCBI): domain Eukaryota; kingdom Viridiplantae; phylum Streptophyta; class Magnoliopsida; order Asterales; family Asteraceae; genus Cynara; species Cynara cardunculus. The sequence continues at coordinate 3,301,898 of NC_037540.1, forward strand.
GTCCACTCGTTTCGGTCGGGGATGGGAACGGAGACGGGTATCATACTCCCCGTCCCATCCCGTACCCATTATATATAAATTAATAAATTATATATATATATATATATATATATATATACACATTATTTATTTCAATTAAAACGGTAATTCATATTTTCATATTTCCTGACTAGGTTTATAATCTAAAATTGTTATTTTATGGATGTTAATATGCAATATTTTGAATATCAAGTCAAAATATAATTACTCGATAAGTTTTGTATCTTACTCGATATGGTTTTATATTACTCAATATCTTTTGGTACACGTGACTTTAAGGTTTTTTTTTTTATTAAATTGATTTTTTTTTTGGTTTTGGGTTATTAACTTTTATATGATGTTGTGGTTTTTTTGTATTAAATTAAATTAATTTTGGTTTTAGGTTCATTGAAATTGTTTGGGATTTAAACATGGATGGTCTCTCACATATTTAATTTAAAATAACTTACATAAATGGGAAAAAAAAATCCTCTTTCCCCCCTTTTTCGTTGGGGATGGGGATGTAATTATATTCCCCGACGATGATGGGGACGGGGATGGGGATCGGGATGGGGACGAGGACGAGGACGAGGATAGAGATAAATAATCGGGGACGAAGACGAGGATAAAGATAAATAATCGGGGACGAAGACGGGGATAGAGGTCCCCGCCCCATCCCCATGCCTACTGATAATATGAATCTCCATAGAAGATTTGGCTCATCAAAGCGGATTAGCGACAAAATGATTGAAATACCCATACCTAATAGATTATTGTCCGAGATCATTTATTCAGAATAAACTTCAAGCCACCTTTAAGGTTACGTTTCATACATAGGACGAGATGGGAGAGGACAGGACAGGACGAGACAAAACTCATTGTCCCAGTGTAACATAGGACAGAACAAGAACTTATCGACCCATGTTTGGCGCGACATATGATAGAGACAATAACTGGAACAAGGTAGGACAACATGGGACAAAAGAAGTTTTTTCTTGTTCCTCCAAAATATTACTAATTACCATAATTTGATATATAACTTTAATATGATAATTGTTTTAATGATTATCATCGCTAGTTTTGGCTGCCACCGGCGGTTACGATCGGCCACCTCCACCACCACCTCCACTACAAGAACATCCTCCACTGCCTCGACAACCACCGTCCATCACCACCTCTACCATAGTCAATCACGCGACCACCACCGTTCATCACCACCTCTACCATAGTCGATCACGCAACCACCACCACTACCATCGTTGGTCACCTCTATCTCCTCTTATACTGCAACAACCTCCTCCACAACCTCCACAACCATCGTCAATTGCCACCTCACCTCCACCATAACCACCACCTACCTTCACTACATTGGCCACACAAAAAAAATTAAAGAAAGTATTTTTTATAAAAGATATTTGATTCTATTTTAAATATATAAATAAATTGTACAAATATCCTTTTGCTTCTTCTTACATATATTACATGTGTGTGTATATATATACACCAACACCTTCATTTAAATTTTAGCCAACTTTATTTATCTATTTTTATCATCATGACTGAAACTTTAACAGATTTATACATGTGATGTGATTAAATGTACGTAAACGTTCATGAAAGTAATTAAAGTGAAAATAAATTTGAAAATAAAGATAGAGGAATGTAATTGAAGGTACTTAAAGTGATTGAATACGATTAAAAGTTAACTTATCCAATAACTCGTGAGGTAAGAAATATGGTTTGCTTCTTCCATAATATACCGTAATTCTCCCAATTACTAAAGTCACACGTCCTTTTGAATATATATTACTTAATTCCAGATCAATTTACAATTAACGACATTTCCATCGTTTTCTCTCTCCATTCTCATCTCTTGTATATAGGTCACAGAATCACGATGTTTTCGTGAGTTTTAGAGGAATAGACATTGACAAGACTTTTATGGATCACCTAGAATCGACTCTTCTACAAAAAGGAATCTACGGTTACATGACTGATGAGACACTTCACTGGGATGAATCCATCACTCCTTCGCTCTGCAACAAAATCAAAGAATCAAAGATTGTCTTGATCGTATTTTCCAAGAACTATGCCAAATCATGGTGGTTGTTGAACGAACTTGCATATATTATGGAACACAAGGATGAGATGGGACAAATCGTAATGCCCATATTCTATGACGTGGAACCCCTGGATATCCAAAAGCAACCCGAGGAATTTGAAAGGACATATACTAAAAACGAGTTGAACCACAAGAAAGTTGAATCATGGAGAAAAGCACTGAAGGATGCAGCAAGTATCGTCGGTTGGACACTAAACGATATCATGCATGGGTAATTTTCTTGTTAAGACTTTATGTACATACCGTATTGGTGAGCAACTACGTTTGTTTGACATCCCGCTTAAAAATACTTAATTCCTTGGAAACGGATTATAAATAGAAAAATTAACGACCAAGGGCTTCACTTTGTATCCTCCATCTCTTACATATTGTTCAAACTTGAGGGTTGGGTTTCGATGAGAATGAAAGTTATCGTGAGAATGGTAAAAAGGGATCTCCACTCCTAATCAATCATAATTGAAGAGATACATCAGATCAAATCCCTTCTAAAGCGCAATTCATGGGTCCAAAATCCAACTCCCTTCTTATACTTCTCAACTTAACTCCTATTCTCACACGATCCCTCATCTCAAATTTGATTAGTTGATATTTTAAATATGTATTACTTGACACGCACACACATATATACATATTTATATATAGTTGGATTCCGGTGAAAAAGATAAGAAGGGATCTCCACTTTTGAATCAATCATAATTGAAGATCAACACTAATCCGGTGCACCGAGATGCACTGGATCAATTCTCGTGATAAGTGCAATTCCTGGGACGGGTTGAGATTAAAAGTGATCAAATGTCCAGATTCCTTCTTATACTTCTCATCTTAACTCTTATTCTCACACGATCATTTGTCTATATATATACATATAGGAAAAAGAATTGTGTGAGAAGAAAAGTTAAAGTGAGATGATCACCTTTAATCTCAAACCCACCCGCGAATCGCGTTTGCTATGGGGGTTGATTCGATGCATCCCATCCTAATGTGCATCCAAGGGTGAAGATCCCTTCTTACGCTTCTCGCCTAAACTCTCCTCATTGAGAGAGAGGATCCATTTGTATTATAGTGTTATAGAGTTAGGTTCCAATGAGAAGAACAGTTAAGGTGAGAAGCGTAAAAAAAGATCTCCACCCGTGCATCACATTAAAATGAGATGCACCATATCAATCCTCGTATCAAATGCAATTCGTGAGTGAGTTTGAGATTAAATGTGAACAAGAATCCAGATCATTTCTTACGCTTCCCAACTTTAACTCTCCTCACACAATATTTATTTGAGTAATATGATAATTCCCTCATTTGAAAAGAGTTGAAACTTCTTGACATAAATTACTTCTATTAGCTAATTATCCTATGCAAGCAATATGCAGGACGGAATTCATCAAAGTAATTGTTAACGAAATTTCACGTGGATTGCTTCCCTCAATGTCAATGTCAAGTGCCAGTACAGCCCTAGTTGGAATAAACTCTCGCATGCAAGATTTGAAATCACAACTACAAGTCGGGGTCGGTGGTGTTCGCATGATTGGAATATGCGGGAGTTGGGGCAGTGGTAAGTCTACCCTCGCATCTACTATTTATGATGAAATGCATCAAGATTTTGAAGGTTGCTGTTTTGTCAAAAATGTTCATACCAAATCAAGAATGTACGGTGTGAAAACATTGCAAGAAAAGATTATCTCAAAGGTTTTGAAACAAAGAAAAGTGGTGTCGGAGAACATTGAAGAAGGCATCTCGATGATGAAAAGTAGCTTATGCGGTACTAGAGTTCTAATTGTCCTTGATGATGTCGATCACCTTGACCACCTAACAATGTTAGCAGGATCACAAGACTGGTTTGGTCAGGGAAGTCGAATAATTATCACAACTAAAAACAAAAACCTGCTAAATGCTCACAATATAAACATAATATACGATGTGAAATTGTTGAATGAAGAAGAGGCTATTGAGCTTTTTAGTAGGCACGCATTTGGCACATGTAGACCTGTAGAAGGTTACGAGAAGCTTTCACTAAAGATGGTTTCTAAATGTGGTGGTCACCCATCAACGCTTGTAAGTCTGGGCTCTTTTCTGCATGATAAAGACATGACTGACTGGTTGAGTACCTCAGCTAGACTAGAAACCATCCCCGATGATGAAACTGTGGACTGGTTCAAAACTGGGGACAATGGACTATAGAGGAATATTTGTTCTTGGCTGGGTTTATGAACAAAGATGTGGGAATGGAGATGATTGATGTTTGTGGCCGTTTTAGGCATAAAATGTTGAAGGAAAGTTTCCCCAGTCATCCTTTAGTTAGGAAGGCTGTTGATATTGTTGAGTAAGAACAACTGAATCTCACTTGTATTATAAGAAACACTGTATCTGTATTGTATAAACAATCAGTATAATGAAAACCTACGGCTTTTCCCAGTTACTAAGGCATTTATATAAGTGTTTGATAAGAAAGACATCGGGTAATTGTTTTAAGATTGTTTTCTATGCACGATTTGATGCAAGAAATGAGACACTACATTTGTTAGAGGGAACATCATAAAAATCACGGGTAACTTTGTTTACATTCTTCTCATGGCAACTCTATCATACGGATGTGAAGAATGATTTTTTTGAATGGTGATCTATTTGAGAAGGTATCTTATCTCCCTAATTATGTCCGAAGCTACAAATTCTCAACAGAACCTTGCACAGTTGCACCCTTGCTATTTTTCATCATCTGTTTAAAATAACAATTCATCTTGATATCTTGCAGCTCTGAAAACCTATCCTTGTGGAATATGATATTTGTTACCTTACCATCTTATTACTTAATAAAGGCGATAATGTTGACACTTGTATACTTACATGGCTCACAACTGATTTCTTAGAGATACAATTTCTCTCTGTTAGTAGCCAGGGAGAACGAGAACATAGCAGGAACAATGGAATGGGTACACCCTACAATGCGAGCCCTCAGGGGAAATATGGGTTTGACGGGTTGCTATTGTAATTTTTTCACAAGGTGTGCGATTCTGCCGCCTTCCTAACACTGAAACAAGGACAACTATTGCCCAATCTTGGTGATGCCAAACTTTTCATTGCCCTCCCTCCAAGCTATGCCTCTTGGTTTGGCGTGGGGACAGTGCTAATGCAAAATGCCCACCCAACTGCATTTTACAGATGGTTACTTGGGCCAAGAAAGCACCTCAAATCTATGTATGAAAAGGATTTATTGGCACTTGGCAGCGCAAAAATAGCAATACTACCTTTTGGGGGCGCATGAATAAAAAAAGTGAGAAATTCTTAATGGAGCAACATGAGGTTAGGAATGAGTACCAAAAATGAATGAGCAATCTGTTGGTTTTTGGTTTGGAATTATAAAATAAAACCTGAGACAGTCGATTAGGTTGCCCACGCCTTATCCCGACAGTTCACAAATGATTGAATTTCAGGCATTTATTCAGAAGATCATTGCACAACTCAGAGAGGATAACATGTCACAGTAAGGTAGGCTGATTTTGGTTATTTCGAGCACATCCCTCCTTCATTCCTAAACTGCTCCACGATTATCATGATTCGACATTAGGACACTTAGTCACGTTCAAAACATACCAACGATTATCATCTACTGGGTTTGCGCAAACATGTGGAAGGCCATAACCCAAGTATGTACAAACATGTGCAACATGTCAACAGCAGAAGTATTCCACGACCCATCAACAAGGTTACTCCAATCACTAACCCTTCCTTCCCTAGTTTGGAACTAGCTCACATAGATTATATCGAAGGCCTCCCCTACACCAATGGGTCGTGGTCCGGCTCACGAAGTATGCTCATTTCTTGGGTTTAAAGCACCCTTCTACAGGAGACCCTCTTTGTAAAATAAGTGGTATGACCCAATGGATTTCCTTCCTCCATTATTTCGAAACAAGGTAAGATTTTTGTGTGTTTAGAAAAGTGATGTTTCGAATCCACGTCACAACACTTGAGAGAAGCACCGCCTACCACCCTAAATAAATGGAAAATCTGACGTAGTTAACAAATCTGTGGAGACCTATCTGAGGTGTTCTATTACTCTAGACCTTTCAATCCAGAGAAAAAGCTCCAGGTGAATACGACTCGGAAAACCGATGACCACCTCTTTACAAAAACAGTCCGTTTTGGTTTGACCCAACTGGTTTTTGTGGTCATCGGATTTTTTTGAACACCCCCACAAAAAAAATTTATAACAACTTTAGGATTAAAAAAGAAAAGGATTTTTATCACTGCAATAACTGAACCATGACCTTTAACAACCCACAGGAATTTAACAGGGAATGAGTGCTTAGAGGTTGATTCCTTTTACATAGAATGGTTACTAACGATAGCAAGCAACATCCCATAAAAAGGATTTATCATTTATGAAGGCAAGCAATGACCCTTCTTTGTGATCAAGATTAATGCAAGAGTGTCAAGAATACGGAGCTTACATCTTCCCTAAATGCAGAATTACTACTTCGAACAAGAGAACTTAAGATTATATCCTTCGATATAGTGACAAATACGTGTAGAAAATCTACAAGGAAGAGGAGGCAGTCAATGGACAAGGGTAAGTATAGTATAAATAAAGTTCAATCAACACACTTGCATAACCAAGAAAGACAATGAAATACAATTTTTGCAGAATAAAAGTTCCTAGCAAGCCTGTTGTGAATGTCACCAATCAAGCAAATTTATATTATTAAGATGAATGTCAACCAGGGAAGAGTAGCAAACCTTTGGAGAGGCATGCATTGAGATGAAATAAACAATAGTTCCACCGAGAAGACCAATACAATCTAAAAAGAGAAATAGTGGCATGGTTAGAGTACAATAGAAAATCGTCTAAACATAGAGCATTAGCCACACTGTTTCCCCGACAAGTAACCTTCAGTCAGAGTTACCTAATTTGTCTAGCAAACATAATCGTTGAGAAGCAGCTGCCTCGACGGGTTATAGTTTCTAACACAAAACGATCAAACTCTTATATATGATCTTTTTTATATTTTCTGATTTGTAAGACCTACAAGAACTACATAAAAGATACCTCAGCAACATTCTTAGTGCAGATCAATCATATATGTTGATTTTTCAGCAGTCACGACCTTGCTTCTCATTACACAGAAAATTATATGATTTGTCTTTTATGGTGGCAACAGTACATTAGTAAATGCATTTCAAGATTATCATGATATTATATAAAGATATAAGGGTAAAAAGCATCCAATCTATCAGTTAAACCGACTTTGGAGGTATCTGCTGGTACGAAACTTCCGGCGTGGCGGTGGGCAAGAAAAACTATCAGTGCTACTGCTACCTAGGCATGGTGATTTGCCCCTGATCCGATGGGGGAACCCAGTTCACCAGCCCTGATGGGAACAGGGATTCCCAGTTAAACCAGGTCCCAGAACCAGGGTCGGGTAATGTATTCCCCAACCTGCCCCGTACCCGGCTCATATAGTAACTAATAATTAAATTATATATACACATTATATATAAATAATAATTATAAATAGTTCAAACTTGTGTGTTAATTATGTAGAAAGTAAACTCATGGATAATTATCAAAAAGATTATTGCAAGCAATCACATAGAAAAGCTGCATGAAGTTGTGCAAATCACACAGAAACATAAACATATTCGTGAAATTTTTAACTTTTTAAGTTTGAATTCCACCAGGGACTAATATCCTAATTAATCCTGATTATAACCATGTGGCAACAACCACATATCTAATAACTAAAAAGCTTCAACCCTTAAGAACTCATTTGCTGCTCTTCCTTATCTGATACTCACTTGAACAAAATTACAGAAAAGTGGAAAGATAACACAGTAGGCAACAGCAAGAACATATCAAAAATAAAAACAGAAGACATACACAATAATTATCAAATAAAGATTACAGGAAAAAATATCAAGATAAATTGCATTATGATCTCCCAAGTGGCTTTTTAAACACCTACATGTTGAGTGGTGGCGTATGAGGATAATTATTCTTTGGACCGCTGCATCATCGAATTAGTTGATTCTAGGATACCATGTAATGTTGCATCGTCCTCATGTTAGAACAAGTCGTCAAACTCAAGTAACTAACAAGAAATATCAATGCCCTGGATGACGTGATCTACTTGAAACATAAACAAAAATACAACAAGAATACCATCAGTTATTGGTCTCATTTTAAATAAAGAGAAAAGTACCATCTTTGCAAGAGCAAAACACGTCAAGAAGATTCCCTCCAAGTTGAGAACAATTCACATCTAATTCATACATCTTAGATAACGTGGGTGCGAAAATGTCACAAAAAAGGTCTTAACAGAAACCATAAGATGGCAGAAACATATAGATTTATATGTAAGGAAAGCATTTTCTATTTGAGAGTTGAGTCAAATATGACTTATATGGAAGATAAGCACGTTTTGATGAGGCATGCATGAAATATGATATACATGGAATGAATGCATTTTTGTACTTGAGGTGTATGTCATACACTCATATGTGAAACATGAGATGGACGAAAGCATGTTTTTATTTGAGGCTTGCATAAAATATGATTTGTATGTCATATATCTTAGCTTGTAGCATTGCATTACAGTAAACGTCAATACGTAGTAGCAAGTAAATGAAATGTGTATCTATGGCATTGTGGAAAGCAGGCATTATTTGAAGGATAAGAGAGTTCGATAAGCAAGAGAATCAAGTTCAACTTTATACTTTTTCTACTAAACATATGCATGCATTCTTACTAACTATGATTTGTTGTGAATACAAGATATGTTATGAGCAGAGAAACCATCCAGTGACATACATTTGCATGAAAGATTTAGTCAATTAACTTGTTGTTCCTTGATAAAAGGAATCCGAGGGTTTAGAGAGTGAAGACATAGTGTACCTCCAATTTTGCACTTGATTTTGACAAAGCAATTGCTTCGGATGCTTTTTGTCAATCTACGAACCATTGAGCTTGACTACCATCATCTGTCAAAACCCTCTGTGTACTTCGGTTTCCACATGTGATCTGTATTGTAGAGACCATGTAACAACTTGTGGCTCCTATATGGTGCATGAAGTATTAAATTTGTTAGCATAAGCACTGAAATATAAATCATTGTGCACTTGATGAAGGAATATTTATTAAAAGAGAACTAAAGCGTTCATCATGAAATTAGGCCTAATTGTAGTGCAATGCAAAACCATGAGAATGCTGGTAACTGCTTATATCTAGAGGCAAAATGATATTGATCATTTTACCTTGTTCAAATGCTCTTAGTGCCTATTACCAAGGCCAAAAATAGCAACATTTGAACCTGATTCAACTTTTGTTGTGTTCAAGACTGCACAAGAGCTGAAGGTAAAAGTTTAAAGGAACATCAGAACCATGCGTGAATTTGTCAAAATCAATTCTGCAATGCCTAACATTTTGTAGATCTGAAAAATGGCAAATCATTTGAGGTAGTATCTAATGACCAACACAATAAATTTTCTGAGCAATGACAACACCACCAGATACTAAGAATAACAAAAACCATATTTTGGTCACCGTGGTTTAACAATCAACATAAACGATCTCTGTAAAAGACCATAGAAGATGTCATCAAACATTTTCTAGACATCCCAATAAATCATCACATAGAAGCGGAATTTCAAACGGCAAAACCCCCCTCCACCCAAAAAAAAAAAGATCATACCTGGGACAGAGGATTCATTGCAAGCTGCAGTAAGGATAAAAATTCATCAGCAGAAATAAACCCTGCTTCACAACAGCCCAAAACGCCAATCAAGAAACCTTAAGACTGTTCCTCACTGTTGCTGTAAGAAAACGAAAGAAAGTAAAAGAAAGGATGAATTCTTGCTTGCCTACGGTTTAAGTTGTTTGTTCTCCCTTTCATTCTTGTGTTTCTCATTCATAAAAAAGGATACCAATTCCTCCCAAATCGAGAGACAAAATGAGTTGAGAAGTATGAATCTGGGTCTTATTCAATCAACAAAAAGCCATCTCCTTGTTGCCGGTTATTAGTGGTGATTCATGTAGAAAAGTTGGAAATTCATGATCTTTGCAGCAAGTATATTATATGCCCAGTCGTTTGATCATCAAGAAACCATAACCATAATCACAGATGCCGACTAAGCCCCTTGATCATCAAGAAACCGCATAAAAGAAAATTTAAATTATGAGGCGGAACCTTAGCAAAAAACGATAAGAAGAAAAAGCAAACTAGGGTTGCCGGTAATCCCCTGATCAAACAATCAATAAAACCACAAGAAAAATCAAAGATCACGAAACAATGACAAGAAAAAAGAATTTGTAAAGGAATTACCTGATCGGATGAAAAGATTAGGGATTCAGGGTATGATGAATGTGTAGCGTCGAACGCCAACTTTGTTTCGTCGACCTGCTACCCTTCATGGCGAAAAGATCGCGTGAGTGTGAGTGGGTGCATCATCATTGGTATACGTGGCGGGGATTCACATTCTTTAATCAATATTTATTGATTTAAAAATAAATTACGGATTTTATGGAAAATTCAATTTCGATATTAAGAGGCCTAATGATTTTTTTAATAGAAGAATTAAATTGTCAGAATGATTAAAAGGTTTTTATGTTATAGTATAAAATGAAATATAATTATTTGGTAATTGTTTATAATGGATTGAATGGTTAAGAGAGATCCATAATATGAGGTTTTGAAATTATTAAGAGATAAACTTTTTTTTGTCAAATAAAATTTATTTTTTAACGATTCAAAGATTTTTTGTTAATAAATCTATTAAAAGGTAAACAAATAACCTCTAAAACTTGCAAAATTAGAAAATTTGATGACGATTTGAGGACAACTAAAAGGTTAATGAAGATGATGAATTGGGCTTAGCTTGGGCTTCTATGAGTGGACAACTAAAGGTTAAGGTTGGCTCATTTATTTTGTGGTTGGGCTAAAATTTATGGGTCAAAAGAGAATGAGTGATCCATGAATTAGTTTGGTCATTAGGTTTATTACATGATTTGATATTACTATTTTGATAGGGCAAAGAAAATGTCTCACTTATTCGTATCATGTACATCAAAGATAAGACAACAAGTTCATATTTTAGTACCAAAGGGTCTTTGGCCTAGCGGTATGTGAGTCTTTGGCCTTCTAGGAGGTCAAAGGTTCAAACCTCACCAAAGGTGAGGAGGGTGTGTGAATTTATTTGTTCTATTTGTTGTATATAAATATTATATACTTCAAAAAAAAATTCATATTTTAGTATGTCTCACGTGCCCTTCATATAATAAGATATTAAGCAATGCATTTAATACGAGAAAAGTTAGTAATACGTTGATTAGAAAATTGTAATCAACTCTTTAACTTATGTATGTGTGTACAATACTTAGAGAATATATCAAATATAAACAGTTTATACATTAGAAACTCTATGTACGACTAAGAAGGGATCTCCACCCTTGGATCGATCTCTTCAATTATAAAATGCCCTTCTAAGCTAACTCATGAATTATTTTCAGACTTAATCTAAACCATTAAATCAACAATAGTTAAAAATAATTAAGGGGTGAAATCCCTTCTTACAATTCTATAAACAAGCTTCACACACTTGTATCCAATATGAAATGTGTTCAAGTCAACTAAACATGTCATTGTATTTAAATAGATAGTAATGTTCCACCTACCAAAAGTTGTGCCACATTTCTTTAAGGATAATATGGTTCATGATTAGGGGCAATATTTTCATGGCAAAGGTGTAATAATAATTCACCATTAGTCTTTGTGGTTTGCACAAATTCCATCAATTGACACCATAACAAGTATGATTTATAAGCATTGTTATCTTACTAAATAAATAAAAAGACTATGAGTTTTGATTTATAAACATTGTTATAAAATACATACCATATAGTTGAAATTCGCGAATATTTTGCAAAAACATGAAATTTTGGCTTATTATCTTTAATAGCATCCACCTACCGAAGTTGATTCCATATTTTTTAAAGCCAATGGTTGATGAAGACGTCTGAAGAATAAATCAGCCCACCTAACCGTACATCGCTTTCATATCAAAGTCGTTCACGATTAAAAATTAAAACCTATTTCGTGCTTAAGGTTTCATACATATATGACAAAGCATCTATAAAACCACACACACGTAACCATCACATAATGTTTCTCAATATAAATCGGATCACACGAGAATAAGAGTTAAAGTGAGAAGTGTATGAACGGATCTAGACATTTGATAACTTTTAATCCCAAAACAACCCATGAATTGCGCTGTAGAAGAAAATTGATCTAATGCTTTTAATTTGTAAAACCTGTAAAAACTACTCTCATCCATCGTTAATCTTATAAAAAAATTTCATGAAATTGTTAATCTTGTGAAATTGTTTCATATAATACTTTTTTTGATGAAGTTGTTTCATATGTGGTTATGAAATTGTTTCATATACTACTTAATGAAATTTTAATGAAACTGTTTCATATACTACTTAATGAAATTTTAATGAAACTGTTTCATGTATTTCTCTAAAATTAAAATAATGAAGATGATAATATATGTGATTAACACCCTCCACAATAAAAATGGTTAATCAACCTCTCATAATTACAAAAAAATGAACAAAATGAAAAATTATGATTGGTTGGATGAGGTTTTCACGGTTTTTACAAATTTAGTGGTTTTTATTTGAACTCACCCCTATATATATATATATATATATATATATATATATATATATATATATATATATATATATAGGAGGTTTACTTTGCAAACCATGTTATTTGTACAAATCATACAAACCTTATTCAACCAATCATAGTTTTTTTATTTCTTCTAGTTTTTTTATTTCTTCTAGTTTTTTCATTTTTTTTTTTTTGTAATTATGAGAGGTTAAATAATCATTTTTATAAGTAGGATAAATTCAAAGATGTATATATGTTCTTATCCTTCTCACGGAACCCATCCCTTTCATTAAAACCATAAATAGAAATTGTAATCACGTAAGTCTTAACAAGATTCATTTTGAAAACAATATATAATAAGACAACCAATAGAAACGAAAGAAATAATTTCTATCTAAAAGGACAAAAATAAAAATATAGTTTTAAATAACATATTTTATTTCACCCGGCCGGCTGACTTTAGAAAAAAAAAAGAATGTCGTCTCTCTTCAAGTCTAACACCATTAAGATCAAGTTCTTAATTCCAAGGGTTTTGATGGTTGTAACCCTTGTTCATGTTTCCATATTTACATCATAAATCAAAATATCATGTCGTATGTTCTTAGAGAAGTGAACCACCTGCAGATTCCTCTCCCAGATATATTATTGGCAACTAACAACTTTGATGAAGGTAACTTCATTGGAAGGGGTGGATTTGGCAAGGTTTACAAAGGCGAGTCTGAGCGATATGGCACCATCGCCATCAAGCGAATGTATCATGGTGGTGATCAAGGACAAGATGAATTCATGAAGGAGATTTCATTGCTTTCCGCTTATGAACATGAAAACCTTGTCTCCCTTGTCGGTTTTTGCAACCAAGATGGCGAGAAGATACTTGTCTATAAGCATGAAAGTAATGGGAGTCTCGACAAACTTCTACAAAGCGAAGATCTGAATTGGATCCAACGTCTTCGGATCTGCTTAGGTGTTGCCAAAGGATTGAAGTACCTTCATGATGATCTTGGACCTCAACATAGAATTCTTCATTGTGACGTCAAGAGCGCAAATATCCTGTTGGGCGAGGACTGGAAAGCCAAGATTTCCGATCTTGGGTTGTCCAAAATAGGTCTTTCAAATGCGCCGTGTACCTTTCTTATCGCTCAACCTTGTGGAACATTAGGATATATTGATCCAGAATATGTATATACTAATGTTCTCACAAAAAAGTGTGATGTTTTTTCTTTTGGAGTCGTATTGTTTGAAGTCTTGTGTGGAAGGCCGGCATGTGATCTAGATTATCCGCGTCAAGATGAGCGTCATTTTTTACATAATCTAGCCAAAAAACATTACAAAAATGGCAAGTTAGATGAGATCATTGATCCCAATTTACAAAAACAAATGTGCTCAACTTCCCTGAGTACAGTCTCGACTGTTGCCTATGAATGCTTGAAGAAACGTGGAGAAGCTCGCCCAACAATGAGTCAAATTGTGGAACAACTTGAACAAGCTCTAAATGACCAATCACGAGTAAGTTGTCACCTTTTCTTTTTAATTATTTACGTTTATAAGTGAACATCAAATGTTCATTTCTATATATTGTTTTTACCAAAGATTTAGAGGATCACAATTTTAACCCCTAGACCAGCTTACAATTAACATCGAATTACGAAATCCTTATGATCAGTTCTTGTAATATTTTTTCGTTTCATAGGAATCAGGTGTTGGTGAATTACAACACGATGCAGAAGTTGTTGATGATCTCTCAGCTGCTCTTCACCAAGGACTTTCAACTTCCGGGGACGACTCAAGGTATGATTAGTTGCTCATTTTTTCATATCTTTGGAACATAAATATTATTAACAACCACAAAGGTGGTGTCTGATTGGTTTGAGCTTGACTCTAAAGATCAAAAGTACCAGGAGATTCTAGGTTCAAATCCAAAGATGAATAAAAATCCTCTTGTGGCCACGGAGGTTCAAATGCGATGACTCCGGACTATCTGCAAAGCAGATGGTCGTCCTGAAATTAGTCGGCTCGCATAGCGGGTTGGATATCCAGGTTAATCAAAAAAAAAATATATATATTATTAACTATAAATTAGAATATAATCTTAATTTGTGGTAGCAAGAGGCTAATTAATTTATGCAACTCAATTAATTAGCCTATAGTAATTAACCAAAAAGAATATAAAATAGAATACAATATATTTGAGTTTTGACAAATCATCTTTGCTTTTGTTCTTGATCATAGGGTTTTGACAAATCATGGTTGATTTGAGTTTTGATTTTAGGGTTTTAATTTTGGGTTATGGTAGAACTTTTGTTGATGTTCTTCATCTTATTCGTAGATTTTTAGAGGAATAGACGTTGACGAGAAGTTGAATATTGGAAATTTGATCAAAGTACGTTACATTTTTATGCACTTTGTCATTTCTATAAATATCTCATACGATTGGATTGCATTTGTTGTACAAATGAGATAAGTTGTATCTGACACATCCTCCAAAATAAAAAAACATCACACATATATAGCTTGCTTTTATATACTAATTTCAAACAAATCTACATGCAGACTAATGCCATCTTCATCCTCGTCTACTCACTCCACTCTCTTCTCTTCTCCCCTGTTACAAAACCATGATGTTTTTGTGAGTTTTAGAGGAATAGACGTTGACGAGAAGTTTTTGGAGCATCTACGCTCAACTCTTGAACAAAAAGGAATTCACTCTTGTATGAATGATGACCAGACACTTCATTGGGGCGAATCCATCAGTCTTTCGCTCTGCGACAAAATCAAAGAATCAAAGATTGTTCTCATCATATTTTCCAAGAATTATGTCAATTCATGGTGGTGTTTGAACGAACTAGCATATGTTATGGAAAACAAGGATGAGACTGGTCAAATCGTTGTGCCCATATTCTATGACGTGGATCCCTTGGATGTCCAAAAACAACAGGGGGAATTTGAAATTCCTGAAAACGAGTCGAACATCAACAAAGTTGAATCATGGAGAAAAGCTGTAGAGGATGTTTCTCACCTTCCCGGTTGGGCACACGAGGACGTCATCTTCAGGTCATTTTCCTTGTTAATTTTCAACTAATTTAATTTTGCATGCAATAATTAATCATTTGCTAACTTATTAATTAGCACTAATTTTACAAACACGTATGAGCCTTTCGTTTTTTTTATTAACGGTTAAGATCAAATTGGAGGTTATAAACTGATGAAAAATAAATGAAGAGCAATTTTGAAACAAATTTTGTGTTTTATTTTTGGAAGATAAATTCAGTTATTCTTTCAATTGGATTACTTTTCGTTGGGATTTGATCGTTTGAGAACTTTAAAATTTGTGAGATCCGTGAAAACTTTTACATTAAGATTTTGTTTCATATGACTTTTTTTTTTCTATCTAAGCATGATATTTAATGTACTAATTAACATATATTTGTTTCACATTGTGTTTATTTTATATGTATTTAATTGGTTCATAATGTGATATGTTTTTATGTTTATTTTTTGTTTCACAAACATGTCAAAAAAATTCACTTTATGAGATAAATTATAGAATGAGATAATTAAGAAATATAGTATCACTATCCGGGAAAAAAAAAACAAACCCGATTTGTATAGTTAATACTAATTAATGAGTTAACGGATGATTATATATGAGTGGTTTACATTTGATCTCTCATCTCTCTCTCTCTCTCTCTCTCTATATATATATATATATATATATATATATATATA
>NC_037540.1:3318995-3350919 GCF_001531365.2 Cynara cardunculus var. scolymus
TATATATATATATATATATATATATATATATATATATATATATATATATATATATATTCCTTGTTAGTTGTTACTTCATTTGCCTTAATAGGAATTTATAACAAATTTATAGTATTTTCTCCATCAAATTATCACATACATCACTTAGCTTAACCCTATCTTGTGGCATAACTTACTTACTGTGTGAGTATATGCATGCAGGGCGGAATTTATCAAAGAAATTGTTGGCACAATTTCAGATGGCTTGTTTCCCTCGATGTCAACGTCAATGTCAAATGCGAATACAGAGCTAATTGGATTAGATACGTGCATGCCATATTTGATATCTCAGCTACGAGTTGGGTGTGATGGTGTCCAAATGGTTGGCATATGTGGGACTTGGGGTAGTGGTAAGTCTATTCTCGCATCCTCTATTTATGAACAAATACGCCATCAATTTCAAGATTGCTGCCTTGTGGAAAATGTCCGTGACGAATCAAGAAGGCATGGTTTGATTAAGCTGCAAGAAAAAATCCTCTCCAACGTTTTGAAACAAAAACCGGTGGCGTTACAGCACCCTAAACAAGGAAAATACATGATGAAAAGCACGTTACGACGTACTAGGGTTTTAATCGTCCTTGACGATGTCGATCACCTTGACCACCTAACGGAGTTAGCCGGATCAAAAGACTGGTTTGGTCAAGGGAGTAGAATAATTAATCATCGTAAGTCGAAACAAAAGTCTGCTAAATAATCACAAGATCAAAGTGATATATAACGTGAGACCGTTGTATATGGATGAAGCTATGGAACTCTTTAGTAAGCATGCTTTTGAAGGACTAATTAGACCTGTACAAGGTTTCGAGAAGCTTTCGGTTGATATGGTTTGTAAATCTGGTGGGCATCCATCAACACTCATAAGTTTGGGGACTCTTTTAAATGGTAAAGGTATGAGTGAGTGGAAGAGTACCTTGACTGCACTAGAAGAGACCCCAGATGATGAAATTGTGGAGTTGTTCAAAAAAACTGGTGATGATGGAGTAGAGAGAAGATGTTTGTGGTTTTGAGGAAGAAGATGTGGCAATGGGGATACTTTTGGTCTGGTTTTCTCCCTGCCTTTTTCCTTTTTTGTTTGGAACCATGAGTTTTTGGGTCAACTTATATCCACCGACTAATCATTGGACAACCACAACTCCATGGTCATAAGAGCTTTGGCAGTGCCTGCATCCGAACCGAACCTTGGCTGGTTTTTCCTTTTATAATTTGAAGTTCTTGTGCTGATTAGCACCAAAGAGCTGCTTATTGCAAAATTAACTTAAAAAGACTTGAACTTGCAATATTCTCTTCCTTCAAAAACACTCTTACCATTAATGTGGACATCTGGTTTGTTCCATTTAACCAAAACGGTGAAACAAATCTAATCAAAAGGGTGACACCTTTAAGGGTGCTAAATTTTTTTTTCACTATGTGAGGACAACGAAGGGGTAGCATGCACCACCGTATGTTATTGTACAAGTCCGCCCCTGTTTGTTGGGCAGATTCAAGCTATGTGGTGTTGAATATTTGATCTTTTATAAAGTTCGAACTTTTGTGGGGTCTATTAAAAAACTGTTGGAGAATGTGTTACCATTGGAGCACAAACATAATTTAAAAACTACGAAATCGTAATTTTTGAAGAACTAGAAGGGTACTCGTGTAATGCAGCGATATATATATCTCGATTTTAATGTTTCGTTATATTTTTTTGGTTTTTGTCCATGTTATAGTACAGATTTATGTGTTTTTGAGCAAACAATAATGTTTTTTTTAATAAAATATAAATTTAAAGATATCATAAAAATTTAAAATACATATATAAATTCTCATTTTCTTTGTAATATCTTAATTCAAAAATTTTATTATAATTTAATACAGGTTTAATGATGAAGTAATTTATTTTTGATTTAATAACATAATTTTTATAAAGATAATAACTAAGTATTTAGTTAGAACTCGATTATTATCCTAATTATATCTTAGATTTTTTATATTTAAAATGAAATGTTTATCCTGTATTTGATTATAATTATCTGTTATTATTATACGAATTCAAAAATGAAACTTTGATAAGTTGTACTTATACACAATTTACTTGTAATCTTAAATTTTAAGTAATATGTATTAATAAATAGTATTTCATGTACAAAGAATTATTTTTAAAAAATTTTGTCAAATGTTTTATAATATAGTATTGATATAAATATGTTGAAGAGGTTTTAAATTGCTATATGATGTTGATTATCTTACTATAGTATTACATTATGAATAAAAACCTATGTAAAACCTGAAAACTAAAGGCTCAAAATATTTGGCGTCTGAATGGTATACTGAAGAAGCCGGCTAGCCCAACTAGCCGAAGCCAACTAGCCAACTAAGCCAAGTGACCAAGTCTAAATGTTTGGAATGGGTTCAGATGGCTGAGTTGGGCCTTCAGTAAATGGGTCAAAAACTAAAAACAAACGATTATTTTATAATGGGCAAAATGCATAAAATAGCAATCTACTTTCATAAATTTCTTTATTATAGTATTTTACTTTCAGTTTTTCTTATTACAGCAATGTACTTTCAAATTATTTTTTATTAGGACATTGTACTTTGAAAAATTTACCCATTATAACATTGGGTAACCTTTTGATTTAAATTTACCCATTATACTAGGTTTTCATGTCACCTCATTGTCCACGTAGGTTGTCCACATGTACTATAATGATGTGACTTTCTTACTACATCATTTTACTTTCAAAATTATTTTATTATAGCATCTACTATTTCTTATTAAACACTGTATTTTTAATTTTAACATTTAGATATTTTACATGTTTTTTAATAAATGTATTAAATGAATTAAAAAAATTATAAATTATTCATTAATATACCAATATCAATAAAACTAGTAGAACACAACTTATCTCGCTAATATTTTTAAAAAAATATGTGTTTTTTGAAAAAAGGAAAATAAGAGTTGTTCTTTATTTACCAAAAAATATTATCTTTACTTGACGAATATATTATATTTGTTTAAAAAAATTTTACTTGACATATAAATATATTAAATTAATTAGATTTTTTTGAAGTATTTATTAATATAACAATATTAAAAAATTGTAGATAACAATTTATTTCGTTAATATTTTAAAGAGAACTTTAAAAGATATGTATTTATTTGAACAACATAAAATAGGAAAAGTTGTTTTTTTTACAAATAAAATATATCTCGAAAATAATGTTGCATATTTATTTAATAAATATTTTACTCTAAGAATATTTAATTTAAATGCAACCTAATAAGAAAAAGTAAAAAAAAAATTAAATTTTTTTTTAGATAATAGCAATGAAAAATGAAAATCACTAATAATAATTTGAAATATGTTTTTATTTTAATTTTAGTTAAGTCATCAAAATGATGTGTCATCCACATCACCTCATTAAAGACACACAAGCAAAAAAGTCAAATGGTTAACCGGTTTAAAATGTAACAGGTTACCCATTGCTATTATGGGTAGATTTTTTAAAGTACAATGTCTTAATAAAAAATAATTTGAAAGTACATTGCTGTAATAAAGAAAAACAAAAGTAGAATGCTATAATAAGAAATTTTGTGAAAGTAGGTTGCTATTTCATGCATTTAACCCTTTTATAATTGTGATGTGAGGGAAAAAACCTGTGAATAGGATGGACTAAGTGGGCTCCGCCCGGCCCTACGATGGAGGACCAGAACCGGCAGTATGGGACTGCTTATAGTTTTTGTCAAAAAAAAAAAGATCCAACCCGGTCCGACCCAGGACCAGTTATGGGACCAGTCTGATTTTTCGAAAATATTGTTGTTTTATTACCGATACCTAACGGAATTGATCATTAAGTATTTAATTGATGAAACATTATAATCGGTCAATGTACCTTTCAAATGCCGTTTTTCTTAAATTAAACGCGACATTGTTTAATGAAAGAAAATGATATATAAATGTTGCATCTGTGTATGTATGATATGTATTACAGGGGCAAATCAAATGAGAATCATAAAAAAGTTATAACTCAGGAGAATCAATCTAAATATATTTTTTACATGATTTTTTTCCATCAAATGATAACTTTAAGGTAGTTTTACATGAAATTGTTTTATAATGTAATAGGGTCATAATGTGAAACTTTTTTACTTTTATTTTCCGTTTCACTATGTGAACCATAAAAAAAGTTTCACATGTATTTTTTTAACAATGTGATTACAAACATATGTGAAACGGTACCTTAAATCATAACCTTTGATTAAAAAAAGTCATTTAAAAAATATTTTTATATTAATCCTCAGATGTTTATAATCTTTTTGTGGTTCTCATCTACCATCCATATTATATATACTATTTTATTAAGCAAATTTGATAAATATCTTAAAGTCTTAAAAAAGTACAAAATCTAAAACACAAAATATTTGTTTTTAAAACACACAAGTATTTGTCTTTTAAGCTTTTCCTACATGAATCTAAAACACAAGATGACTTTTAAGCTTTCCCCAAGATACTTTTGACACATTTCACTCATGTCTTCACCTTCTCATATATCTGTGTCTTCTCCCCATCCCCCAAGATGAGATTCAAATTAATATTCACCATGAGTTATTAAAAGCTCTTTCATTCATCTCTCATTCAATTGTTCTAGAACTCTCGGTCTCGCTCTCTTGATTCTTTGCTCTTGGTGTAAATCGAACATATTTGTGGAGTCGTTTAAATATGTTGGATTTTAAATATATTGGATTTTAAACCATCATACAATTTTTTTCATTGATAAAATGTAATTGGAACCATAACTCTTATTTATTCAAATTGTATTAATATGTAAAGACCAAGTGTAATGTTAAATATTTTCTAATAAAATCAGTGAAACTTCAAAATCGTTAAAATTCACAGCTTTCGTGGATACACAACTAGTATATACACACATCATATACATATAATCTTTTCTTTCTTTGTTTTTTCTTGTATCCACGAATCAAAGCGATTATGCTACAACGGTAAAAAATGTATATCAGATAGTGTAGAACAGGTCTGTAAAAGCACCAAGAAACCATCGAATCTTGATAGAGGACTTTGAATCATGTATGATGTTAAATGTCTTGTTCTCTCTATGTTCCTCATCCCAAAATTCTACGGAATTCGTTGTATCTTTTGCCCTTTCTACTAAATCATCACGTTGACTTCTCCTAGGAACAAGTTCGACTTTTACGTAACCATGGAAGGAAAATGAAATGGTAGTACGTGTTGAATTCCACCATGAGGTGTTCCTCAATGAACCCAAGGGTATATAGCAAATGCTATACCCCATCTTACTTCTCTCATCTTCTTCGTAAGATACCTCCAAAACATCATCTTCATCTTCCCCACCCATTACATCCTTCATAGTAATTACGCTACCCTCAAGGAAACGCCAATTAGCGTATATTAAGAATCCACTGCATTCATTGTACCAATTCCATGGAAGCTCTAACATAAACGTTGCCCTTTCAAAGCCTCTTATTGGAATATTGTAAGTACAGTTACGGTAAAAACAGAGACTGATAAAGTAATCTTCAACGGCATTTCCCTGTCATTCAACCATGATGAATGTTATTTTGTTTGGGTCAAAATACAAATATTGAAATTCGACAAGAAAATGGATAGAGCCATACCTGAAGCATGGATTGTAGAATTCTGTTACCATTGTCACCCAACATATTGCTTACTGAAAGTGAGACTTTCCACAACCATTTAAGGTTTGTTGGAAAATCTCCTACAATGTCAAGTGAGTCACACCCTTCTGCGACGATAATAGATATGCTTGATGGGAGATCCGGTAATTCTACAAGGTTTCGACACCATGTTAGGTTGAGAAATTTGAGACGAGGAAGTTGTGAGAGGCTGGAATGCAACCGGGAGAAACCATTTCTACTTAGGTCTAATGCTTGTAAGTTGGATAATTCCTCATGAAAAATAGAGAAGATGTCTCCATCTACCAAATTGCAGTCACTAAGGTCCAACCTTCTTAAGGAACTTGGAAAGCCAAGAAGCTTCATGCTTACCACACCTTGGTGAAGAATCTTGAAGGGTATGTCAGATAAAGAAAGCAGCTGTAAACGACATTCTACATCAAAGAGGCCCTCCGCTGGCATGTTGTTAAGTTGATCACAACCCTTGAGACGAAGCTCTTTCAAATGTTTTAAGAGACGGAAGTTGCTTTCAATACTCTGTAGACATCTACACTCGATCAAATTAAGAGAAACAAGGTTGGTGCAATATTTTCCAATTGATGAGGGTAGACTTTCAATCCCACTTCCTCTTAAATTAAGCTTTACCAATTTGTCCATGTTCATTTGGATATCCGGGAACTTTTGAAGTTGAGTGCAATCCCAGAGCCATAGAGCCTCCAAATTTTTCATCCTGATGATGGGTGGAAAAATTGTAAGGCTTGGACACTCGTCAATGTGCAGGAAAACAAGCCTTTCATGATATCCAATTGAGGGATGAATCTCTTTTAAACTGGGACACATGCTGAGTTTGAACCTTTCAAGACATGGAAGTCCGTCAAAATCCGGTGTCCTAACTAGATCTGAATCAATGATGTCGATCACTTTCAAGTTTGGTAGATGCTGTTGCATATAATAACACACAAATCAAATATATCAACATATTTTTTAATATCATAGTGTATGAGAAGCCAGGATATTTTTTAACCCCCATTCATATAAGTCAGATTCTATGATTTATCATCCAATTTGCTTTCGTCCCTTAATTAAGGAAACAATAAGAATTACCTTATAACCCTCCCATAGTTGCTCTACCAAGCTGTATTCCAATTTTAGATAACAAAGCTTCTTTGGTTGAAATGCTCTTGGCAATGAAGTTGCTGCATATCCATCCCAAGAAATCCACCGAAGTTTCTTCATGTTAGCAACAAGCTCAGGAAGGATAGGAGGAAGCTTGTCCTGATGCCATCCTATTTGTAATGCAGCAATCCTGTTATTTCTCTATGATAAAGAAATGAAATGGTGTTAAGGTTCATATATAGTATATATTTATCTGTATACATGTATATATGATACAATGCATATTTAACATATATCCCAATCTAGTTTGAACACTACCATTGTTGCATCCATATGACATATGTTCAGAACAGCCTCCCTCTGCCAAACCCTGCTGTGTTCTTCAGGATTTTTAGGGTTTTCTCCTTGAACGATGTAGTGTCCCATTTCTTGTAACAGATCGTGCATTTCAAACACTTCTATTGACGAAATGATTCCTGGTGCCACAGTTATCAGAGCCTTTTGTATCAACACCTTTACCCCAATGATAGGATGAAAACCACAAGCATCAAGCACCAGCATTGCCTTATCTTTATCTTCTCCCCTAAAAAAACATGCAATATCTAGGAACAACTCTTTCTCCATCGGTTTAAGTCCATCGTAACTAATCTTTAGCTTTTCCACAATATCAGTATCTGGGACATCTTTTAGTCTGGCCAAGGCACTCATCCATTCACTTATGTCTTTGTCACAGAGAAATGAACCCAGAACTTTAAGTGCTAACGGGAGCCCACCAGCATAAGAAACCACATCTTTTGACAGCATCTCATAATCTTCTATGCGTCTACCATGCCCAAGTGCATGCTTGCAAAAGAGATTATAAGCCTCGTCGTCATTTAACAAACTAATATTGTATATCACATTTACTTTGTGAGCATTTAATAAATGACTATCTCTAGTTGTGATTATTATTCGGCTGCCTTCGCCAAACCTATCATGTGATCCAGCTAATGCCTTTAGCTGGTCAAGGTGATCAACATCATCAAGAACAATCAACACCTTTTTACGGCGAAACCTACTCTTGACTAAGCTTCCTACATCTCCAACTGCTTTCTCTATTTCTAGTTTCAAAACAAGTGAGAGAATTTCTTTTTGCAATTTTGGCAAACCATGCTTTCTTGTTTCTTCCCTAACATCTTTTACAAAGCAGGAACCATCAAACTTGCCAGAGATTTCATCATAAAGAGCGGATGCAAGAGTAGTCTTACCACCACCCCCAAGCCCCCATATTCCAACCATCACTACACCATCTGATTCCATGTCTAACTTTGATTTCAAATCTTGCAGGCGAGCCTCTATTCCAATCAGGTCTTCATTGTCACTAGAAATTGCCACACACAGTCTATCTGAGATTGTGTCAACAATTTCTTTGATGCATTTTGCCTCATGCCTGTACTTGGATATACAAGGATAATTAACATATGCTCTAATTGACAAAAGGGGTAATATGCTCCAAAAAGGAAAAAATAGAATTACCCATTGGCGACGTGCTTGGTTTCCCAACCAGAAAGGTTGCCTACATCAGTAAGTGCTTTTCTCCAAGATACGACATTTTTATTCTCCAACTCATGTTTTGCAAGAGCTTCTCCATATTTCACCTTTTGTTTTCGGACTTCAGAGGGATCCAAGTGATAAAATATGGGCATAACAATTTGGCCTCTCTCGTCCTTGCATTTCATAATATACACAAGTTCATCTAAGCACCAAGAAGAATCAGCATAGTTTTCAGAGAATACAATGACAGCAATCCGCGATTCTTCAATGGCCTTCAATAGCGATGGACCGATGGCTTCACCTCGAGCAAGTGTTTCGTCATCTTTGTAAGTGTATATTCCTTGTTGTACAAGAGCTGAATAGAGATGATCCACAAAGGTCTTGCGAGTGTCTGTTCCTCTAAAACTAAGAAAAACATCATGATTCCACGACTGAGCAGATGAAGAAGATGCCATTGAAGGGTTGATCTGTTTAGAATTTGTACAGAAAAAAGGATTAAAAAGAGAAATATGTGGTTTGAGTAGAGGAATGAAACGAAGTAGATGGATAAGATGTGAAAGGGGGCCATCACATTTAAAAGGAACTTCCACCAACTTTGACTTCTTGACTTTAAAGTAGCCATGGATCAAGTTTGTTGCTTGGAGATTTTTGGATGAATATATTTGATTGTTAACTCATCGCAAAAAAAAAAAAAAAAAAAAAAAAACAGAGGATATGTATCCATCTACCAAATTGCACTCTCTAAGATTCAACCTTCTTAAGGTTGGTAACTCCAATCCTTTGCCTAAAAAGCTTTCAGAAAGCCTATGCTACCAAGTCTTTCACAAAGGCTTTTTGAAAACAGTTAAATGTCATAAGAACTTGGTGATAGAAATTTTTTCTATAAATTAGTCAGATTTATAACTTATCATCCACTTTGTTTCCATCCCTTAATCAGATAAACAATAACCCTCCCAAAGTTGCTTTAGCCAGCTGCATTTCAATGTTAGATAACAAAGCTTCATTGGTTGAAATTCTCTTTGAAACTGAAGTTGCTGGATATTTAACGCAAGAAATCGACCGAAGTTTCTTTATGTTTTCACTGTAAGGGTAGTTGTTCTTCGTGGCTTACAGTAAAATAGCAACTAGAGAACATTAATTCCAGAAACTAACCATGGCTTACCTCTAATTTGTGAGAGAAAAATATGAGCCCTAGGTCGAAATCAGCCGAAGAATCGCTTCACTATCCCGGTGGCTTACTTCATTGCAATTTCTGAAGACACAGAGAGTATTATCTTAATATAGCATAGATATATCTTGATTTTTGTTATTTTTTTTTTTGTCTTTGTTCATGTTATAGTACATATTTATATGTTTTTAACAAACAATAATATTTTTTAATAAAATATAAATTTATAGATATCGTAAAAATTAAAAAATATATATAAAAAAGAAAAAATCTAAAAAAACTCAAACTTTAGTGTTTGAAATGATTAAGTCTTTAGACAATTTTTTGGAATAAATAAACCCTTAAACATTCTAAAACTTGTTAAATAACTCTTTAGACTTTCTAAAATTTGTTATATACATTCTTATGAACTATAAAACTAATTAACATGGTAAAATAATGGAAAAACATCAAATAAAAAGCCAATAAACAATCATATTTTGAATAATAAAGACCCTAAATATTTTTTGAACCAAAAAAATACTTACATCTAAAAAAATTATTAATGAAATTTATTTTAATTAAAAATAAAAGATATTATATCAATAATTTTTTAAATTTAAAAAATATTATTGATTATATTTATTTTTAATTAAAAATAAAATATATTTCGTATATAACTTTTCAAACTAAAAAAATAAAAAAAGTTTAAAAATTATTACTAATGAAATTTATTTTAATTAAAAATAAAATATGTTTTTATTTTTATTTAAAATAAAAATAAAAACATATTCTATTTTTAATTAAAATAAATTTTAACTGTAATCTTTTTAAAAAAAATTTAATTTAAAAAATCATATACGTGATATATTTTATTTTTAATTAAAATAAATATAATCAGTAATTTTTTTTTTTTACTTTAAAAAATCACTGATATGATATATTTTTATTTTAATTAAAATATAAAATAAATTTTATCAAAAATCTTTTTTAAATGCAATTATTTTTTTGTAAATGTAAGTACTGTTTTGTTATATTTGTTTAATTTTATATATCTAAATATTTTAAAAATGTGTAAGACTTAATCGTTCAAAATACGAGTGTTTGTTGGTTTTTTTCGGATTTTTTTTCATTATTTTACTACATTAACCAGTTGTATAAGTTATAATGATGTATCTAACAGGTTCTAGAAAGTCCAAGAAGTTATTTAACATGTTTTAAAATGTCCAAGGATTTATTTGTTCCAAAAAATTGTCCAATGACTTAATCATTCCAAACACTAAAGTCCATTGGGTTTTTTTAGACTTTTCCCATATAAAAATTCTCATTTTTTGTATAATTTCTTTAATTCAAAATTCTTATTATAATTTAATAATAATAAAAAAGTTCCATATGTATTTTCAGATCTAACACAATCAGCATAAACTTCTTGCTGTTGCAATCCTTTTTTCTTGTTTCCAAAAAATTACATCTTGAATCAAAATATCACGTCTTTTATTAGGGAAGTGCAACACTTGCAGATTCCTCTTCCACACATATTATCAGCAACTAACAATTTTGACGAAAGGAACTTTCATTGCCGTGGGTGGATTTGGAAAGGTTTACCAAGGCCAATCTAAACAATACGGCCGTCAAGGTCAAACGGTTATATCGTGGCAGCGGACAAGGCCAACATGAATTCATAATGGAGATTGCATTGCTTTCCGCTTATAAACATGAAAACGTTGTCTCCGCTGTCGGATTTTCCGCTTATATATCATCACCACTACTTTTACATAAAAATTTCATTATCAGATTACAAGTATTGATTAGAAGCATATTATATTTATGAAGTAATGTATTAATTGGGTTATTACAAACATATTATTCTATGACCGTTAGGAGTAGCTCAATTGGTTAGTTCTTGAATGTGCTCCTACTGACCACTAGGGGTTTCAAGTATGTTACCGACTTCAAAAGAATCGCAGGTCATCAAAAGATATTATAGATAATGCATGAAATGAGATCGCCATTTTATAATTCAAACATCACATTAATTCCTAAGAATTCAATACTTTTCGGTTTCTATAAACATTTACTATGTATAACATTTAGTTGTCTATGAAAACTAAAACAAAATCAGATTTATAAAATAAAAGGAACACAAAGAGCATAAATAAGTGAAAAGCTTCATGTTTTCAGCCTAATGACACTGATGTTCAATCAAATCCTTGTTGTACTCCCGTTGATTAATTACTCTGTAAATTAGTTAGATTTGTAATTAATTATCATCATCCACTTTCCGTTCATCCCTTAATTAATTAGAGAAACAATATATAACCCTCTTATTTTCCTGTGATGATAAATGAACAAAATGGTGTCATGTTATGTTAGAGTATAGCTTTATCAATATGCGTATATCATCTAATGCATATATAGCATACATACAAAGTCGGCTCCAACATTACCGTGGTCTCATTCGTAGCACATATGTTTATAACATCTTCCCTTTTTTTAGGATTCTTAGGGGCCGTTTGATTCACGGAATTCGGAGAAATTTGATGGAATTAGAATGACAATTTCAATTCCTTTATGATTGTCACTTTACCAAACTTTTGGTTCCTTTAACTAAATTTCATTAAAAATGTCCGTTAATTCAGTAGCATTTTCGTCTTTTTATTATTATTTTTAATTTTCAAATTAAAAATTAAATAAAAAGAATATTATTTCATTAGATTATATAATAGCCTTATATGCTTAGAATCTAACTTGGTAAAAATTTCACTATCCAACCTTATACTCAGTAAATTTTTTACTAAGTTAGATTTTTCATAAATTTCAAAAACCTCGGGACGTTGCCTCGATGTTCTCTCCTCCCCTCACCTATCACCTACAACTCCTCCCATCTTGCAACTTCTCACCATTTTTTTCTTATTTTTGGGATCCGTGTTCTAAATCATATGTGATTAGTTATATTTAACATATGATCAACTATGTGAATTTTTGTACATATCAAATTTGATCATATGCGTGGAGTATAAGTTATGCATTATCACATATGACAATATTTGCATCACCATAAGATCTATAAATGTAAATCTACATAATCACATATGATTAATAAAAATATCTACAATTATGATATATATATGATTATCGAACAAATTATCGTATGTTATAAAAACCTACAATTAAATTATTACATGTTTTATCCGATTTATTAGTGATCGTTAGAACTCAGTTTGGAAAACAAACTCAATCCCAATTTATTAGGGATTATGCTAATACACAAAATGACAATCATACCTTTTTTTTATAATAATGTTTTGTTTTATTCACTTATTGAATAAGATGTGTGCCTCATATTTCTTCTCGTCTTTTTGTAAAATTAGATTCTCGCACGATTCTCCTTCAGATATTAATGTTATTCAACGTCCTCAGACTTAAGGCATGCATTTGCATCCAGACTTATGAAAAGTCCCAACTTTGGACCTATAGAGTCAAAAATTTGAACCTTCGTGTTCTGCATGAATCTAACTAAGTCATAACTAAAGACCAATGGAGTCAGAAGTTTAAACTTTTGCTTAGAATCATGGCTTGAGTAAATTGACCAAGTCCTTATATAGTCAAACCTAATGTCTTTGCAATCAGTTAGTCTCAAATGGAGTCGGACTTCAATCTTTGAACTCTAATTCAGTTATAATTGTTTTTCAATTTTATCCATTAATGGTTATAACCGTGGTAACTCTTGATCTCTCGTATAAATACATAAAACATTATCTAATGAATATATATATAATGATATTTATTTAAGAATATATATACCCGTTGTTACTGTAAAAGTTCTATACGTAATTTGATCATTTTCTTATTTTCTTTAACCCAAACAACAATAAAAAACCAAAATTGATTCCTAAATTTGTGTAATACAAACAGATCTCTAAAAATTTGTGAGGAGAAGAACAAACGGATCTTTAATCAATCGATTCCCACTTGAAATAGATATAAATTGAAAAATCTAGATCTAGGAGCAGATCTTGAAGAAACCAACCATGACCGGCATCTCCATCACTGTCAAGCCGTTGAATCCATGTTTCTCAACAGAAAGAGAAGAAATAAGGGAGTAAAATGAGAGAAATGGGAGGGTTTTCACCAAAAATGAGGAGTTGGCTTACACAGTTATGGTTGTGTAATTACAGTGATGGAAGTGGGAAGGGGGAAGGAGACGAAGAAGAAGAAGACGACGACCATGGAAGACTTTTGGTTCCCATTATTTAATATAATTTTCTATACCTCTTACTAAGAAATCCCCTCTGTGTTTTCACGCGGTGCCACCTCTGAACATCTATCTGAAATAGATAGCGACGTTTTGTTTTGTTTTGTTCTCATAAAATTCACGCGGTTATTCATATAATTATTGAAATCGAAAGACACACCCAAACAGACTTATTTATTTCAGTTCAGTTCAGTTGATATACTACTCAAACCACATATACCCCTTTCTCTAAACAAGCCAACCCTTCAATGGCATCTTCATCCTTGTCTTCTTTTTCTCAATCGTGGAAATATGATGTTTTTCTCAGTTTTAGAGAAGACACTCGCAAGACCTTTGTGGATCATCTCTACTCGGCTCTTGTACAACAAGGAATCCGTACCTTCTTGTTTGACCAAACACTTCTCCACAGTAAAGCCATTGCTCCATCCATTTTCAAGGCTATTGAAAAATCAAAGATTGCTGTCATCGTATTGTCCAAAAACTATGCCCAGTCTTCCTTTTGTTTGAATGAACTTTCACATATTTTGAAATGCGAGCATGAGAAAGGCCAAATCGTTATGCCCATTTTCTATCAAGTCGATCCCTCTCAAGTCCGAACACAATATAAGGATCATGGAGAAGCACGTGCGTCTTGGAACAAACACGTTGAGTATTGGAGAAAAGCATTTATGTATGTAGGCAGCCTCTCTGGATGGGAAACCAAGCACATGGCCAATGGGTAATTTTATTCTTTGGTTTTTAAATTTTTATGCATAATATGTTGATTGATTGTGGTTCTATATCTAATGTGCAGATACGAAGCCAAACAGATACAATTAATTGTTGATGCAATTTCATTTCAGTTGTTTTATAACAAAGACCGGGTTGAAATGGGAACTGATCACTTCAAGATTCCTCTACAAGACAAACACTTGCCATCTTCATCATCTTCTTCTTCTCAATCGCGGAATCATGATGTTTTTTTGAGTTTTAAGGGAGAAGACACTCGCAAAACCTTTGTAGATCATCTCTATTCGGCTCTTGCACGACAAACGATCTACACTTACCAGGATGAAGTACCACTTCCAAGATTAGGTAAACCCATCACACCATCGCTTTCAAAAGCTATTAAAGAATCACAGATTGTTGTCGTCGTATTTTCTGAACATTATGCCGATGATCCTTGGTGCTTGAATGAACTTGCATATATTGTGAAATGCAAGAATGAGAGAGGCCAACTCGTTATCCCCATATTCTATCACATTGATCCCTCTCAAGTCATAGATCAAAACAGGAGATATGTACAAGGCCTTGCTAAACATGAGTCGGAGAACAAAGACGTTGAATACTGGAGAGAAGCACTTGCAGATGTACGCAACCTGTCTGGATTCATCGCCAATAACGGGTAATTACCTTAGAACCCAAACCTTGGCTATGATGTGCTATTTCAACGTGAAATATAGCCAAGATACATCTACGACCCTTCACCATAATTTGTCTTGTTTAAATGTGAACATATGTTGATCATCCTTCTACTTCAATGTGCAGAGTACATGAAGCAAAACTCGTAGAAGAAATTGTTGATAAAATTTCGTATGAACTGTTTTCTAATAAAGACCGGGTTAAAATGGGAACCGATCACTTGAAGATTCCTCTCGAAGACATACTCTTGGCAACTAACGAATTTGCTGAAGCAAACATCATCGCAAGGACTGGATTTGGGAAGGTGTACAAAGGCCAATCTATACGACTTGGCATCGTTGCCATAAAGAAATTGGATCGTACGTACGGGCAAGGAGATCGTGAATTCATGATGGAGATTGCATTGCTTTCTATGTGTAAGCATGAAAACATCGTCACTCTTGTCGGATTCTGTGATGAAGGTGGTGAGAAGATCCTTGTTTACCGGTACGAACAAAATGGGAGTCTTGACAGACTTTTACGTAGCAAAGATCTGACCTGGATGCATCGTCTTCGGATTTGCTTAGGCGCAGCCTTTGGGTTGAAGTACCTTCATGATGATGTTGGACCTCAATGCAGAGTTCTCCATCGTGATGTGAAGAGCGCAAACATTCTACTGGATGAGAATTGGAAGCCCAAAATTTCAGATTTCGGGTTGTCTAAGATCGCTCTTTCAAACGTGCCGCTTTCGGCTCTTGTCTCCAATCCTTGTGGCACCCAAGGATACATCGATCCGCAATACATAGGACATAGCACACTGACACAAAAATCTGATGTTTATTCTTTTGGGGTTGTACTGTTGGAAGTGTTGTTTGGAAGGGCAGTGACGGTTGCTGAGCATCCTGATAAGAATCATTTCTCAGTCAAAATGGCCAAAAGCCATTATGAAGAGAAAACGTTAGAGAAGATCATTGATGCGGATCTCAGAAAGCAAATGAAGTCGGGTTCCTTGAGTACGTTTTCAGCCATCGCTTATAAATGCTTAAAGGAACATGGAGAAGAACGCCCAAGAATGATCCAGGTCATAGAACAACTGGTGAAAGCTTTGGAGTATCAGCAAGATGTTTGAGCAGTAGCAGCATAAGGCTTTATCTTTATATAAACTCACACATAACAACATCAATAGCTCAAATCATAATTATATGTCTTAAAGAGTGAATTACACCGTTCGTTTTAGTGTCATAAAAAAGAAGACAGTGATTTATGCAATAAAAGGTGAAAAGATCATACATGGTGGAACATGTCCACATAATGATTATGAAGCCATGAAATGCTGATAGAGGAGCTTGAATCACTTATGATCTCAAATGTCTTGTCTTCTTCCTTATCCCAAAATTTTGAGAGGTATGTTGTATCTTTTGCCTTTTTTACTGAATCATCATCGTCTTGACTTCTCTTAGGAACAAGCTCGACTTTTAATAAGGTATCGTAGTTTATGGAAAAAGAAATGGCATTGTGACATGAATTCCACCATGAGGTGTCCCTCAATGAAACAAACGATATATAACACATGCCACTCGTTTTCTCACTTTCCTCGTCTTCATTAGACACTTCCAAAACATCACCTTCATTTTCCCTACCCACTACATCATCTATAGTAATTACTTCATGCATGTACGGAATCCAGTATTCAACGTATACTAAGAATCCACTATATTCACTGTACCAGTTCCACGGAAGTTGTAACGTAAATGTTCCCCATTCACAACCTTGTATTGGAATGTAAGCATCATCGAACTTGATGCTCAAAAAGTAATCTTCAATGGCATTTCCCTGTCATGAGAAACACTATTATTATTTTGTTTGGTTTGATTTGATTTGGGTCTATCTATATATACACATTAATATTGAAATTCAACGAGATATATAAATCCATACCTGAAGCATGGATTGTACTACTCTCTCACCATCACCCGACATACTATGCGTTGGAAGTGAGACTTTCCACAACCATTTAAGGTTGTTTGTTGGAAAATCTCCTACAATATTAAGCGAGTTGCAGTTACTTGCTATGAGAATAGCTATGCTTGATGGGAGATCCGGTAATTCTACAAGGTTTAAGCAATCTGATAGGTCGAGGAATTTGAGACAAGGAAGTTGCAAGAGGCTGGAATGCAATTGTGAAAAATAGTTCCCACCTAGGTCTAATGCTTGTAGGTTGGATAACTCATTGCAAAAAACAGAGGAGACGTCTCCATCTACCAGATTGCAATCTCTAAGATCCAACATTCTTAAGGAACTTGAAATGCCAAAAAGCTTCATGCTTACCATTCCTAGGTGAAGATTCTTGAAAGATGAAAGCACCTGTAAACAACATTCTTTATCAAAGAGGCCTTCCTCTGGTATGTTCTTAAGTTCTTCACAACCTCTAAGATAAAGCCCTTTCAAATGTTTTAAGGGGTGGAAGTTGCCTTCAATACTCCATAGATATCGACACTCTCTCAAATCAAGAGAAAGAAGGTTGGTACAATATTCTCCAATTGATGAGGGTAGAATTTCTATCTGACTTCCTCTCAAACTAAGCTCTACCAAGTTGTCCATGCTTGTTTCAATCTCTGGGAACTTGCAAAGTTTATAGCAACAAGAGAGTATAAGAGTCTCCAACCTTTTCACCCGGATAATGGGTGGAAATATTTCAAGGCTTTCACAGTATTCCATGTCCAGGAAAATAAGCCTTTCATGACATCCAATTGATGGATGCATCTCTTTTAAACTGGTACAGCTTCTGAGCATCAATCTTTCAAGACATGGAAGTCCGTCAAAATCTGGTGTGCTAACTAGGTTTCTTGATTTAGTGAGATCGAGCACTTTCAAATTCGGTAGATGCTGTTGTATACAGTAACACACAAATCAGTTATATCAATGCATTCTTTAATATCATAGAGTGTATGATAACTAACACAAATCAATCATATTTTCCAAAAATTAAAATGAGCCATGGATCGAATTAGGGCCAATGCCCTTGTTCTCTTCCACATTTTGCAGAACTTTTGGACAAGAACGCATATTTATAACATATACAATCAGTTTAATATAAAGATCACAGTAAAATCACTTTTTACTACAAACAAATTAATGCTTAAAATCACTTATATCAAAGATTACATGCTTTAATTAATCATAACAAATTTGATCAAATTAAACTTTTCCCATGGTTGATTAGAAATTTCTACTTATCTTCTAAAGGAGCATGTAATTTAGAGTCAATAATCTACATGTATAAACGAGAAATATTTTGTTGATTATATATTTGGTTTCATAGTTGTTACCTTCCCTGCTTTTCATATCTATGTATCATCACCACTACTTTCATATAAAAAAAATGCAATATTGTTGCAATCAGATTATTCAAACGAAATAATATAATCGTGCTGTTACAAACATACTATTTTATGACCGTTAGGGGTAGCTCAGCCGGTTAGTTCTTGGGTTTCCCTGACTTTAACCTCAAGAGTCAGGACCACCAGTAGATTAGTTGAGATGTGCGTAACCCACGGTTATTAAATAAAAAATCTATCATTATATTACTATTCAGATAAATATTCGTTAAAATCTTGGATCTACTCCTTAATCCCTAGCTATGGTATACTTTCCATCATTTTATTTCAATCCTTGTCAATTCTTAAATAACATTTATTATGTGTAACATTTAGTTGTCTATGAAAATTAGAACAAAATTAGATTTAAAAAGAAAAAGAACACAAACAAACCGCATAGATAAGTTAAAAAGTTCATGCTTTCAGTTATATAAAGTCGTCTATTGACACCGATGTTCAATCACATCAACATTGTACTCCCCTTCATATAAACTACTTAGAAATTTCTCCGTTAATTACTCAAATTTATAATTTATAATGCACTTCACTTTCATCCCTATATTAGAGAAACAATAAGAATTTACCTTATAGCCGTCCCAAAGTTGCTCTACCAAGCTCCATTCCAACTTTAGACAACAAAGCTCCATTGGTTGAAATTCTCTTGGCAATGAAGTTGCTGAATAGCCGTAGCAAGAAATCCACCGAAGTTTCTTCATGTTACCGACAACCTGAGGAAAACTAGGAGGAATGTCTTGGTCCCACTGAAACACAACTTGTAATGCTTGAATCCTGTCATTTTCCTATGATAAAGAAACAAAATGATTATAGTGTTTAGTTAGACCACATATCTTTATCAAGGGTTAGGTTCCGGCGAGAAAGGAAGTTATGGTGAGAAGCGTAAGAAAAGATCTCCACCCTTGGATCAATCCTAATTGAATGTCAACACTAATGAGGTGCACCAACATGCACCGGATCAATTCCCTTCTAAAGGGCCCATTCATGGGTGGGGATGAGATTAAAAGTGATCAAGGTTTCAGATCTCTTCTTAAGCTTCTCACCATAACTTCCCTCTCACACGATCCTTTGCCTCTTTGTCGATATAACATTATATACAATGCTAGCTCCAACATTACCACCATTGCATCCACAGCACATATTTTTAGAACATCTTCCGTCTGCCAAACCCTGCTGTGTTTTTCAGGATTTTTAGGATTTTCTTCTTGAACGATGTAGTATCCCATTTCTTGTATCAGATCATGCATATCAAACCTTCTTGCTTGTGACACAGTTATGAGGGCCTTTTGTATCAACACCTTTACCCCTATGATAGGGTGAAAACCACAAGCATCAAGTATCACCATTGCCTTATCTTTCTTTTTTCCCCTAAAAAAACATGCAATATCTAGGAACAACTCTTTCTCCATGGGTTTAAGTCCATCATAGCTAATTTTTAGCTTTTCTACAATATCACCATCTGGGATCTCTTTTAGTCTGGCCAAGGCACTCATCCATTCACTCATGTCTTTATCACATAGAAAAGAACCTAGAACTTTAAGTGCTAATGGAAGCCCACTAGCATAAGAGACCACATCTTTTGAAAGCATCTCATAATCTTCTATGGGTCTATGATCTGGAGGTGCATGCTTGTAAAAGAGCTTAATAGCCTCGTCATCATTTAACAAGCTAATATTGTATATCACATTTACTTTGTGAGCATTTAATAAATGGTTATCTCTTGTTGTGATTATTATTCGGCTTCCTTTACCAAACCAAGCATTTGATCCAGCTAATTCCTTTAGCTGGCCAGCGTGATCGACATCATCGAGAACCATCAAGACCTTTTTACGACGAAACCTACTCTTTATCAAGCTTCCTACATCTCCAACTACTTCCTCTCTTTTTTGTTTCAAAACAAGTGAGAGAATTTCTTTTTGCAATTTTGGCAAACCATGCTTTCTTGATTCTTCCCGAATATCTTTCACAAAGCAGGAACCATCAAACTTGCTAGAGATTTCATCATAAAGAGCAGATGCAAGAGTAGTCTTGCCACCACCCCCAAGTCCCCATATCCCAACCAGGAGTACATCACGTGAATCCATTGCTAACTTTGATTTCAAATCTTGCAGGCGAGCCTCTATACCAATCAGGTCTTCACTGTCACTTGAAATTGCCACACACAATCTTTCTGAAATTGTGTCAACAATTCCTTTGATGAATATTGTCTCGGGCCTGGACATTGGATATACAAGGATAATTAGCAGATGCTCTAATCCACAAAAAATCAAGGTAATATGTTCCATTTGACAAGGAAAAGGAGTCGTGAGTACCTTTTAGATTTCATTAATCGAATAGAACATTTGTATGAGAACCTAATTTTTATCATGCATTTTCCTTCTACATCGCTCTATACTATCACTTATATTTTCAAACAGCTGATTCCTCCCAAAATATAATGTCTTTTTGCTGGATTTCTGTGTACTACAAGTACAATTGTATGCATAGCTTCTTGTTGTTCTCTATAAACATAAAAAAGTTTTGGTTTTATGCTTTGGAAGCTTATATGGTACAAATATAATTGTGTTGTAGAGTGCAAACACTATAAGCATAATTTTTTTTTAGAAAGAAGAATAAGATTACCCATTGACAACATCTCCAGATAGGTTCCCTGCATCTGCAAGTGCTTTTCTCCAAGATTCAACGATTTTCTTCTTTGACTCATGTTTGGCAAGTGCTTCTCCATATTTCCTTTTCTGATTTCGGAGTTCAGAGGGATCAATGTGATAGAATATTGGAATAACAATTTGGCCTCTCTCATTCTTGCATTTCATAATATGTGCAAGTTCTTCCAAGCACCAAGAAGAATTGGCATAGTTTTTGGAGAATACTATGACAGCAATCCGTGATTCTTCAATAGCCTTCAAAAGCGATGGACTGATGGTTTCGCCCCGGGGAAGTGCTTCGTCATCCTTGTAAGGGTAGATTCCTTGTTGTACAAGAGCTGAATAAAGATGATCCACAAAGGTGTTGCGAGTGTCTTTTCCTCTAAAACTAAGAAAAACATCATGTTTCCACAATTGAGAAGAAGATGATGAAGATGCCATTGAAGGGGTTGATTTGTTTAGAATCGGTACTACAAAAAGGTTGAAAAAGAGAGATCAATGTGGTTTGAGAAGATTAATGGAATGAAGTAAATATTATATGGATATGGATGAGATGTGAGATGAGATGAGGTGTTTACAGCTTCACATTTTAATATTCCTTCATATAGGTTGGTTGACTTTTTCATATTAAACGTATGAATTACCATTTTATTGCAAGTGTTTGTATCAATCAATGCTTTAGTTTTTTCAATTTGCAATTGGTAATACTAAACTCTTAAAATACCATATCACCCTTTATCGAGAGTTGACAAATGCATTTCCGTGTGAGCACAAGACTAATCCTATGGGACCTTAAAGATCTATAAAATACATAAATGCATGCATAAGAAATTATACACAAAACACATATAACATTTAAGTTTATAACTTGAAATACACAGAAATCAACAATAAAAAGTACTATGTCATCAAGTTCACAGTTTCTCAAGCAACTGTTATACAGGAAAAGATGGGTAACTAACAAACCAAAAACACAGTCGCAAAGTATTTACAAGAAACATACTTACCCATTTGCATCTTGTGACTCAGAAGTTAGTTTTGACACTTCCTTTTACGATGGCATGATGATCTGCACTTCATTTTCCGGTGAGGGAAAATAAAAAACAGAGAAAAAGACAACCAGACACAAATAGAACTCATACAATAGCTCCTTCACCAAGCAAGAGGTGTGTGTATATGTACGTGTCAATTCGGCCTCATCCATCCGTTCCTTTAGTATTTAGATGCATTTCTTTTTTTGAAGTTATATACGGTAAATGAAACTCACACACATGCCTTACCTTTGGTGAGGTTGAAACCCTTGATCTTTAGAAAGATTGGGTTACCGGATACAGTTTGGCCAAAGGCCCTTTGGTTTTAGATGCATTTCTCTTGATAAGTATATCCAAAGTGGTCAATTAAGTAGATAAACCTCCCTCCCAAATGCGTATGTGGCTCTCCCCCCATATCTCTGTTACGGTTGTAAAGTGACAAGAAGAACAAACAAATAATTAACCTCTAACCCGTCCTTCACTGCTGCCCAACATCAATAGAGAAACCTCATAGCTGTTCCTATTGTTGTTTAAAAAACGAAAGAAAGTTAAAACAAACCCAATCAAAGGATGAATTCTTACCTACGGCTGTTGGAATCAACAAGATAACTCCCCTCTTGGCTGCCTTTAACATCAAAGATGTAAAGAAAAACTAGATTTCTCAACTCTAGTTTGTTTTCCCCGACTCCTCTGCATTCCCCTAAATCGTGATTTGTATTATCAAGTTGTCTACATTCCTTTGATTGACGGTCATGCATGAATTAGGAGGTGCAGCAATCACTAACAAGAATGACTTAAAAAAGATGAATGAAAGAAATCTGGTTACAGTTTCTTTACAGTTGCAGCAGGCAATGATGTCAGGATCTTCTTCTTGGTCATTGCTTGAAACAGATTGCAGCAAGCGGCCTGGTATTTTAGACACTCTAAACAAAGTTGATGATTCTAAGAAACAACGGGTTTTAGATACAACTGTTTCATTGTTATTCATGGAGTTGATCAGTAAAGAATCTTGCTACTTATTCAGACTTTGTAAATTATGTTCTGATTTTTTGCTGATAATGTGTTTCTTTCATTGCAATTAATTTTTCCAATTGCATGTTTGATTGACAACAACTTTCCTTTTTCTTTGCCCCATGGTTATGAGAAGGCCTCTTTTACTGGCTTTGTTCCATGATGTGAGTGAAAGTTCATCCCAAGTGGCGGATCCAAAAACTTAAGTGACCAGGGGCACAACTAGGAGTGTCAAAAAATTCCGGAACCAAATAACCCACCTAAACCAAAATGGTTTCGAGTTATTCAGGTTTTCAGGATAACAGTTCGGTTAATCGAATAAGGATACCTCATTTGGTTCAGTTTTCGGTTACTTTTTTACTATATCGGTTCAACCGGATAGCACATTATACTATTATTTTATATATTTTCCTACTTATTAAATTGGCCTGAGCATATAGAACAATTAACATTAGATGAATTGGTTTATCTTAAGCTAAAAGAACAAGTGACCAAGAGAGGGAACCTGAGAACCAATCCGAAACAGTAGAGACCCAATTTACAGGCTTATGTATGATTCCATTTTATCAGGCACAACCTCCTTCCTACAACCCATGACTCATTGTCCTTTGTTTTATCAAGAACAACCACATTGTCCACATAAGTGACACAAATCAGATGAAAAGACAGCAATCGTAGCAATTTACATTGTAGCAATAAGCAATTCATCAATAAATTAAGGGTTGTAACAATAACCAACTTATCAACAGGTTGTAGCAATAAGCAATTTGTAGGCGTTAGCAATTAACAATTTGTCAACAAATTAGGGTTTGTAGCAACGAAGAATTCATCACCAATTCATAGCAAAACGCCAAGAAAGCGATTAGGATTTAGGGTTTGAGAAATACCCGAAGAAAAAACGATTCGGGTTTGAGTTGAAGGCTTGTAGAGTACAAATTTAGCGGGTGTTTGGGATGTGTTATTTTAGGTGTTTTTTACTTATTTCAGTTAAATAAAACTGTTTATATTGGTGCCAAATTGGTAATAGGTAGTTTTTGATAAGTTAATTTATTTTGACTTAAAAAAAACTGTTTACTACCAGTTTATCATTTTAACCTTGTTTTATTAATGTTTGTTAATTATTAATCTTATTGATATAAATTTTTATCAAAAATATTATTATAAATGATGAAAAATAAATTTTTACATGTTAAAAAATCAAAATAAGTTAATACCCAATCTCAAACACTCTCGTAAGTCAATAACATGGAAGTCTGTCCTTTTTGGTCATTTTACATATATAAGCAAAATTTGTCAAACACTAAAAAACAACTTATCGGCTTATTGTTTTTTGGTACCGATATAAACTAATCCAAACACTTTTTACAAAACTTCGATTTGATACCACATAAGTTAATAAGCACTTTTACAAAAAAAAAAAAAAAAAAAAACATAAGTTGTTTTAAATAAGCAATCCCAAACACCTCTAAAAACAAGCCATGGATGGGATTAGGACCAACACCCTTGTTCTCTTCCACTTATTGCAAAATATTTGGACAAGAACTCATATTTATGACATATACAATCAGTTTAAAATTAAAATCACAGTAAACAAATGCTTACTATCACACATAAATCAATGATTACATGCTTTAGTCACAACAAATTTGATCAAGTTAAACTTTTCATGAAATAATCCTCGTTAAAATCTTGCATCTACCACTTAACTTATATACTTTCCATCATTTCATTTCAGGTCAATGCGTCAAGAGATAGAGGAGTTTTGGACAAGATGACCGTTCCTAGTTTCCTACCAACATCATGGGATCATTTTTAAAAGTCTTATCAAGTTATTTTTGTCTCTGACTCTAATATATGTACCGACTTCAACAGATATCATAGATTAAAGAATGAAACGTGATCACTGCTTTATAATTTCATTCTCTTGGGAACAAAATTCTCCTCTAATGATGTAGTGTCCCATTTCTTGTTCAGATCATGCATATCAGACCTTTCTTCTTTTGACACGGTTATGAGAGCCTTTACTCCTATGATCGGGTGAAAACCACAAGCATCAAGTCTATCGCCATTGTTTCATCTCTCTTTTCCCCTAAAAATACATGTGATATCTAGGAACAATTCTTTCCACATGGGTTAAGTCCATCATAGTTAATAAAAAAAAAAGGTTTATTGGCGGGGACCTCATGGCCCTGTGGTCCACATTTTGTGAGCCCTACTTGCCATACCTCATAAGCAAGCACCGGAAAAGACAACTTGTCCATCATAGCTAATCAAATCGTTAGCCTTTCCACATTATCACACTCCAAGGTTATCTTTTAATCTGACCAATGCACTGTCCACTCACTTATCTCTTTGTCACATAGAAAAGAACCCAAAACTCTTAAGTGCTATCGGGAGCCCACCAAGGTAAGAAACCATATTTTTTGAAAGCAATCTCATAATCTTTTATGGGTCTATTTTGCCAAGGTGCATGTTTATGGAGGAGCTGAATAGCTTCGTCATCATTTAATAAGAAAATATTAAATACCATGTTTGCTTTATGAGCATTTAACAAATGGTCATCTCTCGTCATCATTTAATAAAAAAAATTTCATTTTGGTGATGGCAGGGACGGACCTAGAATTTTTTTTCAAATAATGGCACCGTTTGACTATAAGAAAAAAAATATAGGAAAAAATTTCAAACGATGACACCATTTGACTATAAGAAACAAGTGTACATAATTTTTTTTTTCAAATAATAGCATCATTTGACTAAGAAAATGATACTAACATGATTCGAACTTGAGTTTGGGGTGAAATAAAAGGCTTGCAAACCAACTGTACCAAATAAAATTTGTTCTCATTATAGTTTCGAAATTCATACAGTGACACACAATAAATTAATACGGTTACATGTAATACGATGGCACGTGTCACCGTATGCTTTACTGTAGGTCCGTGAGTCGGTCACCGGATGATGCGCTTGGAATTAAGTGAAA
This sequence comes from Cynara cardunculus var. scolymus, assembly GCF_001531365.2. Taxonomy (NCBI): domain Eukaryota; kingdom Viridiplantae; phylum Streptophyta; class Magnoliopsida; order Asterales; family Asteraceae; genus Cynara; species Cynara cardunculus. Next base: position 3,345,181 of record NC_037540.1, read on the forward strand.
AACAAGGGGGTACGAATCTTCCCAAAACCGATCCACCAAGTACCAATATTCTATTCTTTTTCCTTTCCTGACCGAATACCCATGTTCTATTCTTCATAACAAACAAGCAGCAAACAGCAATTGACGAAACACACCATAGAGAAGGTTAATGGAGGCCAAGCAAACGCATCTCAAATTGAAAACCCCACTTCGTTGTATCGTCAAACTCGGTCAGACATCCTTTCGTTTACCCCAGAATCTTCAAATTTTCCGTACTTTTCAGTTATTTAGTTAACCAACTCTGTTGCGATCGATTCATCTTTTGAGACTTGCAATGGAACTAATTGGTAGGTTTTTTTCTTGGTAAGGAGGGTTTTCCGATTTTGAAGGAATAAACTCATCATTCACCAATTCATAAACTTGTCAACTCTGCATTCCCCCTTCAGATTGTGATTTTGTGTTATCAATTTATTACTGATTAGTGGTTGTGTGTGGATTAGGAGGTGCCGCAATCACATCCAAGAATGAGTTTGAAAAGATTAATGAAGAAGATCTTGTTAAGGTTTCTTTAGAATTGCAGCAAGCAATGATGTCTTCATCTGGGTCGGTACTTGAAATGGATTGGAGCAAGCGCCCTGGTATTTCAGAGACTCTGAATAAAGTTGATGATTTTAAGGAACAACAGGTTTTAGACTTCAACAGTTTTGTTGTTATTCATGGAGCTGGTCAGTAGACAATCTTGCTATTTGTTCATCAGTTTTGATTCATTCTCTAACCACTGTTCTTTCACTCACATCTCTGGTTATGAATTCGGCTTTTTAGGTTCTTTTGGTCACTTTCAAGCTAGCAAATCTGGTGTTCATAGAGGGGGATTGAATCAACCTCTTGTGAAGGCTGGTTTTGTTGCTACTCGTATCTCCGTAAGCTCTACTTCTTTACCACTAACTTTCCATTGTTGATCTGAATCTATCTTTTAAATGTTGTTCTTGTTATGACATGAGATTTTGTGTGTGTTCTTTGATTTAAGTTTATGTCTCTACTGTTTCTCGTTTGATTAGGTGACTTCCCTCAATCTTGAAATCGTTAGAGCACTTGCAAGAGGTAGAATTCTCGTTACCAAATTAAGCATGCTGTTTGTTCGATCTTATGTTCAATGCTTTTTTGCAGCGGGCATTCCTTCAGTTGCAATGAATCCATTTTCATGTGGATGGTCGACCCGTGAAAGAAATGTTAGCATGCGCTCACAAACCGTCCTTTGTCGCCTTTTGTTTGAATTTTGTTGCTCCTTTTACACAACAACAATAATAAAGCACCATACGTCTTGTGCTTTTGCAGATAGAATCTGCTGATGTATCGACAGTGGTTGATGCCCTTGACTCCGGTTTTGTTCCAGTAAGTTTTGAGTGTCTCACCCTTTCATGCAATTTCCGAATGTATCTCTATAACAATCCACATATGACCTTGAAATTTTTCAAGGGAGATTGTAATGTAATTCTGACGTGGATACTTGGCGTGTAGGTTTTGCACGGGGATGCAGTACTCGATGAGTCACTGGTATGTAATACCTAACAGAATGCTTCTTCTGCGCCATTGACGATTGTTAGCGTCTAATTATCAATGTCTTGTTTCAGGGGTGCACCATATTAAGTGGAGATGTAATTATAAGTCATTTGGCTGCTCAACTAAAGCCTGAATTCGTTGTTTTCCTCGTATCCCTTTCCACAGTTTGCTTGCTTTCTTTTCTGCAATATGAATACCTTGAAACCCAAGTAATATGGACATATAAGGATTATACTCAAATTTTAAAACAACACCCGTGTTTTTAACGGATAAAAGGTTACAGAATTATACATTTTCAGCCAGATTTTAGTGGCCCAGGATGTATGCTTGTTCTTTTCACTGTCATACCATCTGCAAGTTCCTATATAATGAGCAATGAAGACGGACGTTTTTGGGGTATATGATCGCCCTCCTTCAGAACATAATGCCGTACTCCTGAGGGAGATTGGTGAGTACACGCTTTATATTCAGATGTCAAAGCATAATTGATGTTTGTATCATTGTTCGACTTGATCAAGTGATGGCCATAACAGCTGTACGTGAAGATGGCACCTGGTCTGTTGTGAAACCAACATTAGCAGACACGGATAAGCAAGGTTAGTAGCATTTGACTCGACAAATAGTTTTGTACAAGTTTCTAGTCATTACTCGGTTATCTAAAACGCTCTTCCATAATGACAAAAATATCATTTCATATATGATCATATTGCATGAAGCAGTTGAGATTAGTGTAGCATCCCATGATACAACGGGAGGGATGGCGACCAAAATATCAGAAGCTGCAATGATCGCAAAACTTGGTATCGACGTCTATATTGTAAAGGTACACGTGTGTGTGTATAATATTTCGTCTCAAGTAATTAACTCAAACTCACTACGTTCCTCTTAACTATTAACAGGCAGCAACAGAATACTCGTTGACAGCCCTAAGTGGCAAATTGAGAGATAAAATCCCCGAAGGTTGGCTTGGAACAGTTATACGTTATGTTTCATAGAACAGGAGATCCTCGCCATTATGCATCGTGCAACTTTAATTGCTCTTTTGTCAAGAGTCGAGGGGATATTTCATGCCGAACCTTTCGCGGTTGTATCACGTCGTTACTTCTGAATCAAAAAATGAACCCAAGATCTTAGCAGATGGTTGAGAAATTTTTCAGACGATCTTTCGTTAACCAGTTTCATAGTCTTGAATTTACCTATGATTGTAACTTGCTGAAACTCTCCTTTTTTGTTAGGACTCGTGTAAACTTGGATCTACGGGGCTAATGTCGAGTCTTGGATTTCTAGGTTGCACGGAGACAACTGCCCAAAAATTGTATGGTTTATTTGACCTTTGTATCTTGCATTGATTTCATTGTTCAGGAACATCACGTGGTTTTATGAAACCATGTGCTACAGCTCGGATATGTAAAATTTCATATTATTCACTTTATAGATTTCTTATGGTGCAATACGTGACTACAAAAACCACATGAACCTTACAGTAAAATAAAAAAAGAAATTATCATAACTGACGAAACCTACGAGACCACCCAAGAAACAAAATCGGCACATCAAAAGTGGACACAAGTCGCTTCCCAACAGATGAGATGCAACGTGTACAAATCCCCCTTCTCGTAACCAATTTGTCTTGAGACTTTACCAAATCAACCACGAAAACAAAACAAAAATTGTTGAAAACAGAAAACCTAATAACCATCTTCGAATAACCAATCACCATAATTCAAGCAAACGGTTCTGAATCCGCATGAAAACCTTTATATTAAAAAAGCTAAATAATAAGAAAGTCTTAATTGGTCTCAATTCTCAAGTATACCACCAGAAAGAAACCTTGACAAGCTACTTGGGACCAATATCCTTGAGGGCACAGATCTGTTCTTCTCCCATGGCAGACATCACTGTCACAACAAGGTCCTTCCCCTCAGCAAAACCATCCTTAATCTGCACACATTTCACACCTTATTAATATGCATTCCAAGTATAACTCATAAGTTATAATTGGACACATTAAGAGAATAGGCAAATCATTTGTTATAATACAAACCATGCATATATACTTAAACCTTGTACCAAGTCATAAGCTTGCAGTTTCCATGAGATGGGTGTATTAAATCAATAAGAGGTGATGATAATGAAACAAGAATGTTTTTTTTTTTTTTTTGTAAGGGTGTCCGGGCCAAAACCCGACTAATCCCCGGCAAGTTTGGAGGCTAAACATGGCCCCACTTAAATGTCGCCAACACTCCCCTCCCAGGGCTCGAACTAGGGTTCATGACTATGCCATGCCCAAGCCTTTACCACTAGGCTGGAAGGTCTTTGACATGAAACAAGAATATTATATCCACCAACCTGCGAAAGCAGAGCATCATCGGTTGGAAGCTTGAGATCATCCTTAGTACCACCACTCTCAGTCAACAGACTCACCTATACACCCATCAAGTACAATATCAGAATACAGACACTATGACAATAAAAAGTAAAGGAATCAAGAAACAGTAAGAGGCACGTACAAATCCATCCTCGGAAATATCAATAAGCTGGTAGTCGGTACGAGTAACATGTGGAACCTGCAAATCAAGAAGAATGTCACATACATATAACTGCAAAACAAAGAAGTGCAAAACATAGAAAGTTCATTGAAATTCATCACTGATATGCATAAAACGTACATCACAATTATGGGAAGATGGAACAATATCTTCAAGTTTCTTCCCATTGAAGATATCAATTGCAACAAAATGACATTTAGCATGACCATGCTTGCCAGTCTTCGAAGTTGACACTTCCACAACCTGCAAAATTAATTTATGCAGTCGACACATAAGAGAGTATTAAACAAGAAAATCCATCTTATTTTCTTATACATATCAGAAAACACATAATCAATAAATTGCTTTTGTTTTCCAAAAGTCTTTCTAGTCAAAAGGGCAATATTCAAACTGAAAGGTGCATCCACATAAGATTAACCACTCACTCATAGCGACAAGAAACTCGGGGTTGCAACAAGCTTAAGAAACAAATAAGATAATAAGTAGAAAACTATTGCATATAGAACTGTGTGGTAATCCATCAAGAATATGGGTAATTTAACACAGATCTGCACTCTAGGGAACTTCAGACTAATATAAGTCGGTTATGAATTTAAGATACCGATACAACAAATCATATTAAAGTTCCCCCATACATAACAACATGAAACAGGTGAGAATCGATCTATATGTATTCCATTATGCCACCCCATATAGCTCTTAACAACATAAAACCTAAAATCACACATTAGAAAACCGTGGTAGTCCGTAAACAGATGAACAAACTTGCGAATAATAGAACTTATGAGAATCATATGAACCAAGAAAAATCATTAAATCTAAGAGAATTCAATCCATGACTTTGTAACGGAAAAGTTAACACTCATCAACACACGAAACATTCTTCATGCAAATCAACCCTATCAAATCAAGAAAATTAACATAAACCATAAAGTAATGACAAGTCTAGTACGAAGAACATGCACACAACAACAGATTTTCTACATCAATACTCAAAATTAACAGCAACGACCAATAATACCAACTCCAAACAATAACAAGGTAAATAAGATCTATCATTCGAAGAAGAATCACGATAACAATAACTAATCAATACCTTGCAAGCACGATTCTTTATAACAATGTAACCATTTTTCCTGATAGTACCAGCCTGCTGAGGGAAGGTCTTGGATGCTCCTGCATCAGCCTTTGACTCGAATTGATGCTCTTCGTCCGACATATTTTGAAAAATTGGCACGAAATTTCTACAGAGAAAGTGACGAAGAGTATATGTGAAGGTTTGAAGAAATTTGGGAAGAGAAAGGTATATTAGGGTTTTAGCAGCCGTACAAAGATATGCTTTACGGTTTTATAGAGATTGAACTGTAGCCGTCCGATTAGATTACAAACTCTGTTATCATCATTATAAACCCTGTACTTCTTTGTTTATTACTAACATGCCCCTCACTTTTACTCTATGACATATTGCACCCTAATCTTATTCAATTTTCATTTTGAAATATACTTTCAAAAAACACATTTATCTATGCTATATTATAAAGCATTTGGCTAAAACTCTTAAAAACTCTTAAAACTCTTAAACTCTTAAAAACTCTTAAACCCATTCATCCCTATCCGATTTTATCCCATATCTGAATTCGTGTAACTAACT
>NC_037540.1:3352484-3355094 GCF_001531365.2 Cynara cardunculus var. scolymus
TTTTATTCAAAAATAAAAACATCATCGCTTTCTCAAAATCACATAAAGTCATATTATAACATCGACTGAGATAAAGAATAAAATGAAATATTAAAATTATAATGTATCTCGCTGCATTGCGCGAGTACGCTTCTAGTAATTTAAAAAATGTCAATTTTATGAATCTATAGTTTGAAAAATATCTATTTTATTTTGAACACGGTTTTAAAAAGTATATATTCCTCAAACTCAATATATACATATTTTAAACTATAAATTTTTAAATAGATATTAAACTATAGACCTTTAAACGTGTCTTTTAAAAGTATATATATTCCTCAAACTTAATATATATATATACTTTTTTGTAAAACCCATTTTTTTTATTAAATATATAAATAGTATTACATGGGCCTTTAAATATTTTTTTTATTAAAATTAATTGAAATGTAAAATATTTACGTAATTGATTAAGGATTATAAAGTAGAAATCTTAAATAAATAAATAATAAAAAGAAAGACAAAAATGAAAATAAAATAGAATTGTTTTCTTTTAATTATTGGACCAAAAATGTAAGATATTACGTCAGGAGGGGTCTAATGGTAAATGTCAGAAACTTGAGGGGGCTGAATATCATCTTTTTCAAAGATGAGGGACCTGTTTTGCCAAAAGTACATAACTGTTTGAGAAAACGACCCATCAGCCTAAAACTCGTGATTTGTCTGATTTTTTCAACTAATAAGCCAAAACTCTTGGCATATAAATTGTAGAGCTCTGGCTTAGGAACGTTTTGGTTCAAATAACTCGAAAAATCATTGAGTTTTGAGAGAGAAATCTGAGTTTGAAGTTCGGGATCGAAAATCTCGGTTTTTCACCGATTTTGGGTGAGATTCTTAACCAAATCTCTTGATTTTTATGTCTATAGCTTCGTTTTTAAGTACTCTATCAAACCCCAGTAGCCTCATGTCTCATATTTGTGTTTATGTGGTTTGATTTTACGTTTTTAAGTTGTTAAATTTTAGTTTTAAAATCAAACTTTAAATGAGTAAATGGAACTCATTTCTTGATGAAAATTCGTGTTTTTTTATGTCAAAGTGTTGGTAAAAATATTACCAAGAGTTTGGCGCAAAAAGAATGAAGAAAAACGATTAATAAACGAGCCATTTTCAAGCTCAAAGAGCTTGAAAACGTGCAGCCCATAGCTGCAGTTTTCGTCCTTTGCTTTTTTTTGTTTCCCTTAAAAATTACTTGGAAAAAGAGTGTTCAGGCTGGGCTTCGAACCCGCGACCTCACACTCATAGCCCAACACCTTAACCAGCAAGCTATATGAGATTTGTTACTTTTTATGCGTTCATGTTTTTAATATATTGTATACATTTGAGTTTTAGAAATTAACATTTAACAACTGCATTCTCAGAAATTTAATTTTTCTCTATATAAATTTTATAAAACTTTCATTAAATTTATTTATATTTTGTAAAATGCAAATTTTGACCAAGTTTTGATTATTTATCTCATTTAGTTACCAAAATGACCCTATAAGTGGGAAATCGGTATTTTAACAATACTTTACGTATTTACTTCAATAATTTACCGAAATAACCATRTATCTTGGGGATTGGTTTATGAGCTTCATTTTTATATTATTATTTTTATAAAATTACCAAAACGACCTTATATTTGGAAATCGGTATTTTTGCAATATTTTACGTATTTGCTTTATAAATTACCGAAATGACCCTATGTATTGGAATTTGGTATCTAAGTGTTATTCTGAATATAATCCCTATATAATTACCAAAATAATCCTACAACTTGGAAATCGGTATTCTAGCGATACTTTACGTATCCGCCCTATAAATTACCGCAATGACATTATATCTTGGGAATTGGTATCTATGCTTTATTTTGATTATCATCTTTATGAAATTACCAAAATGACCTCACAATTAGGGAATCGGTATTTTAACAATACTTTGAGTATTGCTTAATAGAATTACCAAAATGCCCCTATGCTTGGGATTGGACTTTTAAGCACAGTTTTAATATTCGACTTATAAAATATACCAAGAATGTTCTATATTAGGGAATTGGTAAAGCTATACCTTTGGTATTCGGCTTCTTAAGATTTACCAAAATGCCCCTTAGACTTGGAAAATTGGTATTCTAAACATTATTTCGAGTATTAGTTATGTTGAACTTTAAAGTTATGAGATGACCATTATTTATATGGGTGTGACATGTTGTCACCATTATTCACTTATAAATTTTAAACGARACGTTTTGGTCGCAAAACATTATTTACGTTGCGAACTATTTAGTTTAGTTATTTTGGTATAATATTTATTATTCAAGAAAATGTGAAGTTCTATAAAATGTACGAGCAAMAATTAATGTTTTAACGAMGTCACATTATTAATAATATTTCAAGAAAATATTGGAGTGAAACATGAGATATGATGTTATCGGGGGTTGACCAATAAAAGGAAAAGTCGTGTTAAGATTGTTAAGGAATGGTAATCAATTTAACTACGATTATTTAMGATGYTTARGAATGGTATAAATTATCWTGTAGGTTGCCGTTTTTGAGAGAAAGACCTATCGAACGTTAACGATTCAAGGTGAGTACA
>NC_037540.1:3355640-3366749 GCF_001531365.2 Cynara cardunculus var. scolymus
ATTGATTATGTTAAAGTATTTTACGCTTCCGCAATTATGTAACGAATTATGTTAAACATATTATGTGTGTTTGGAATTTTAAGTTCGTATTTTTGTTCATGACACAAGTTATTAAGAATGACGTCACGACACTCGAATGGAAGGAAAAAAAAAAATCGGGGCGTGACACTTTTAAACTGTATTTTTTTTAATAAACAGTAAATCTTTAAATGTATCTTTTGAAAAGATGCAGTCAAATTAAAATACTTGCTCATAATTTGTTCTTGTGGGATAACTATTTTCATCTTTACCAATATTTTTCTAGAGTTCATATTCACTTCCAACAAAAAATATGCACAGATATTTATGTACAAAAAATAAAACCGACACACATCTCATCCTTAGTAAAGTTAGAACCTTTAGATAGTTGGAGTTATATTTGAGAGGCACTTTTTCCAAAGCGGATCCTAAACAATCTAGATGCTTAAATCTATCAACTAGAAATCAGCCAGATACAGCCTTCGGGTGTGTAGCTGAGTTGGCAAGGTAACGGAGTGACTTTGCTCAAATATTACATGATCAAGAAGAATATTTGGCTTGCCACCAACAAACACGAAGAATGAATACAAACTACCAAAGTGTCGTTTTCTGCATTCGCTTTCAACCCGAGGTTCTTGAATTTGCATTACATGGCTGCAATTGATGAGTTAATCAACCACTGCCACATTGGTTAGAGAAGAACACGAATCCGGCTTCAAATAATAACGTTAGGCTTTCAAACAGAGAACGAAAACTAATCGTTTGTTTCTAACAAGCGAGTGAACGAGAACCTGCAGCAACAAAAACCAGTTGTTCAGAAGAACAAGTAATGTTGACACAATGACACCCTGCAAAACTAATATGATGGAGAGGAGAAGACATTCATGCCTTAAAGATTTGATCTTTGTGTTTATGTAAAAATCACCTATTTTGAACCTCCAGCTGAAAAAGAACCGACGTATTTGTTGTCCATTTCATGTATATATATCCTTGGAGGTATTTCCCTGTAAATTTTAATGTTAGTTAAGAAAAATGGGAGATAAAAAACGATGAAGATTATAATTGAATCATATGTACTAACAATTCATTTGCTTCTTGGTATGTGTAGCTTGAAGCAACAGCCAGAAATTGTCCTCCATGGTTGTATGATAAGGAGGCGATACTGTTTTCGAATTTCGGCATCTGAAAGGATGACAAGGTTAAAACTGAAACCAAACCAAACCAAACTAAACGAACCCACACAGAGGAGGATGTCATTATCGGATTATGTAAAATACCTCAAGTACTCTCTTTTTACTTTGAGCATTCCATATGGTAACATAACCATCGTTATTACCAGTAACGAACGCGCCATAAATCCTAATCACAAAAAGATTATCAAAGTAAACCTCTGTGAATAATAATTTGTTGATGAGTAGTCAAAGAAAGACGTACGATGGACTAAAAACAATATCGTTCACAGCTGCAAGTTCATGCCTTTTCTCCTTTGCCTTTGGATGACATCGAAAAGCATACCTGCACAAAAGAATGGTGGCAATAACATATAGTTAATATTCGATATATTAACATGACAAGAGTACTAGAAATGGAAAATGCATGTTATTTTAAAGCTTCAATAGAGTATCATGTCCAGTTGCAAGATGCATAAACATACCCATCATTGTTTCGGTTGGATGGATTAAAATACTTCAACGCTACGCGTCCATCAACTGATCCAGCCGCAAATCCTGCATTAAAATAATAAATAAACCCGCCTAAAACTTTTGTAAACAACAACTGATTCATGTATAAATTTCCACAATGGTTTGTATTTTGCATTCTTTGTAAAACAATAGGTCACCTACATAATTATTCAATTGTGCAATACAGTATCAACCAAACAGACCCAGTATATCCTATCTGGAGGTATGGAATTGCACAAGATAGAATATCTTAATGAAACAAGTTAAAGATAAAACTTAAAAAGGTGAGCATCGAATCAACATCATAAATTTAAGAAACTAAAATAGCATTAAACATCAATAATAAGTACTACGAGGGTCATGAAGATTTAGTATTGAATACCTTGATCCAGATATGGCCGGACACAATTAATTTGGATGTCCACGCATTTGCTATAAAATGAATTGTTGAACTTGCGTAAGTCATACATATTCACTGATAAGCCAGCAGCAACCATAACAACGAACCCATAGAGGGACATAGATTCAATTCCCACACTAACAGTATGTACACAGGAAAGATCCATCATTGAACGTGAATCCCAGCACTTAATCTTTTTATCCCAACCAGCAGTAATAACTTGACCTGGGAAGCAAAAAAGAACACCAATTTCAGGAACTCAAGATCAGAGAGGCACAAAAGTGGCAAGTATAGAAACAGTTCAGATATGATTAGTTTTATTGGCATTAAATGTATTTAGCTGAACCCCGAAGTACAAATACGCTCTTATAATGTTCAGAGGACTAATCATATGCAAGCTCGGTTATTTATTTAATATGTTTACTTATTTTCACAAGACTTCTTAACTAATCTTTCTACATGATCCCTATGCATACTTGATAAAGATAGGCGTTTGCCTAAAAAAGATTATGGTTGTTCATCCTTGCTCAAAATTGATTAGCTATAAGCTTGGAAGTACAACTGTTTATGGTTTACCTGTTTCATTGGAATATTCAACACAGGTTGCTAAATCATCATGATTTCCAAAACTTTCGCTCATTCCTGAATGCAAATCATACCTACAAAAAATTTCAATACAAGGGGTCATGCGTAGATTAAAGTTAAGAAGAAGACATCTAAACTATATTTTGTTATAACCTAAAATCCACTCAGGAGCCGAGACAATAGAAGGCTATTGCTTGAACCAAAATTGGCATGATTAAAATGAATATGTGATGGATGAATTGAAAACTGAAGAGTGCAACAAAAGAGCACATAATCATTAAAAACTAGAGAGGTTAACACCTAAAATATAAGTTCAGTATTCACTACCAACAAAGTACATAAAGGGAAAACAAATTTGAAAGTTTTAATCAATCATGTCTTAACGAATCACTCTACCAATAAAATTTACCTAATATATTGAGATGCCTTCAATCTAACCCAAATGAGGAGTCCCTGTTGATCTGTTTAGTACTCAAATTCTAAGGGCATGTTCTTTGGCAGCTAAATGAGCTTAATGGAACTCATAGCTTATTCGGTTAGTTATACATGATTGTTTGGTAGTTGCTTAATGAGATAGAAAGTAGCTTATTTAGTAAGCTTATAGGGGGAGCTTTATGCAGAAAGCCAAGTTTTTTCCGAACTTGTCTCTCAATTAAAAAGCACGTTCCTTCTATCTAAATAAAAAAACCCTCACAAACAAAACCTTCCCAATCTATACGGATTAAATTAATCCACACCGGTAGCTTTATCCATACAGGACTTGATGTCAAACCAACCAAACAGCCCCTAAGATGAAAAACCTCCCACCAGTCGGTAAAGCTAACCTTGAAGCAGGGGGCAGTATCTTTGGTTGATGGATATTTGGTTTCCATCATCCATCTACATTTCAAATTTATCTTACACTTGTATTAAAGTCCGTATATATTTTGACTGTATTAAGATCTGGCACATCAATTTCCCTTTCATATTCTCTCTTCTATACTGTTTTTTCCATATAGTTAAAACTCACTCAACCCTATGTGTCTGATTGTTCATTTTTGCTTGGTTACTACCCACAACAATAGATGGTATCTAATCATAGTGTATCTTTTCACTTAAAGGAAAAACGTAACATATTTGCCCAAAAAGTCTAGCAAACTTGTTCCTGTCTCCAGAGGATCTCCAACCATATGAAAGTGGCACAAAATGGATGTTGTCCTTCATTTAAAGGCTATATATTACTGCCTTTTAAACTCTAATGCATTCAACATAACAAAAACCAATTTTCCATGGTATTTATGTATATGTTCTTACTAAGAAACTTCAAGGGTACACAAAGATATCATAAGGAAAAGCTATGCATCACTGAAACTTGAATATTGAATCATGATACAGCATCAAAATTCACTCCTTTTCCATAGAAGACTTAACTTTGACCTTCAGGAGAATAGGCATAAATCCTGTATTGATATCTGAAAATCAACTCGGTTTTGTTTGGGGGTTTGGGGGAAATCAACTCAGTTACATTGAAGACAACCACAAATTTATAGCATTAAGGCGAATTCCCTAAAGAATATCTTTAATCAGAACCCAACAACACATTTATTTCGAGATTCCAGAGTTCACATGTCCAGAGTTACCATTTCAATATAACTATAAGTAAACAGCAGAAGCAAGAAAACAAACCTAGTTATGGAACAATCAGAAGCAGCAGTAAACGCAGCTGACTCCCCTTGGAAACAACAATCTAGAAGCGCAGCTTCACTAGAAGCTTCAAAAACCAGCTGAGATGTATCCACATCGTACAATCTAAGATTCTGCGCTTACAATATCTCAAAATTCAAAACATGCCCAATTGTAGTATAAACAGTTGCGCGCGCGCGCGCACACAGGCACACAAGCAAAGTCGCGTAAGAAAAGGTTACTTACAGAATCCCAGGAAGAGATGAGGAGATTGTTGGATGCTGGGGCGAAGCGAATTCTGGAAATAGCGTCTTGAATTGGGTTTCTATCGAACTGCAAACAATTTCCATTCATCGTCTTAATCTGAATATGGTTGAAGCCTTGAAGTTACTGAGCCCTAAAGTACATGAGGGTTTAGAAAGAATCAGAGAAATAAGAAGCAAGTTGAAGTTTTTTATATCGGAGCTTTCCCGCTCGCTGTTCCTGTTCAATTTTACAAGAGAGAGGGGTGTTGACTTTGTAAACCATATTAATTATTTAATTTATTTAAAAATGCAATTTGATAAATTAATCCTTTATTTTGATTAATAAAAACTAAGGAGTCATTTAAACGTTTATCCGGATAAGCGTTTATCAAGTCACGTTAATTTACCGAATAAATATGATAAAGACCAAGAATTTTATTCGGTAAGAACAATGAGAGTCTTACCCTCTAAGTGAGGACGGCAATTCTCACCACAGTAAGCGTTTACCGGATATATTGTTACATATGATGTCGTTTTGGTGGAATAAAATCTTACCCGGTAAATACATAATAGTTTAAATTTTACGGATAAAAGCTATTTTTTTATTTATGTATAATTTAAAATAGTACCCAAATAATTAACAATAAAATACATTATGCTTTTTATCTTTTAAGGGTTAAGTTAAGATCATTATTCCAATAGTAATACAAGATCACGAGATAATTGTTATAAAGACTCCAATTTAAAGCATATGAATATTTACAAGGTTTGCTATAGATTATAACAAATTCCAACCATCAAACACCACCTGACCCAACAAATTTCATCCCTTCTTTTCCAGATTCCGTTCTCCGGTCACCGGAAAAGCTAAAAATCATTCACTCGGGACGTAGAAATCAAACTTAACATCCATCGAACCAGAAGTCGATCCATTGTCCTTGTATTCCACGTTCATAATCGTTCCCTCCCCGTCTTCTTCTTGATATTCTGCTTTCACGCGTCGCACAGGCACCGTCACCGAGTAGATCGTTCCGAGTGCAGGGTCCGTAGACACGCTGAGTTGGACTTTATCCTGTGATTCAATCACCACAAAATCCGAAAGGGCGTTGACTATATTGCTGACTATCTTCTGTTTCGCTTCCTCACTAACTGCACATCGGTCGGAAAACAGAATCATTTTCAACCTTTGTTTAGCAACATTCGCATTTGAGTTCTTGATCATCGATGGAGATGGGAAGACGATCCGCCATGCCAAACTTAATCGCTCAAAAAAACTCATGTTTATGGCGTTCAACAAGAAGCTTTCCGCATCTTGGTTAACGGAGCTTGTGGACATCTCGTAGTCGCTGATGATCCCGAGGGGTCGTTTAGCATGGCAGCGCGTGGTCTGGGCATGGACCATTGAAGCTGGCCACTTGGGCATGTTTTCGGAAACAATCGATCTTCCGCTTAGGAAATTAACACAATCCGCCTGTATTCAAGAAGAGTATTTGTTTCAGAAACACACATCATGATGTATAAGAAGAACACTTATCATTGGTTGGTGATCAAGAACCCAATGACACACAAGGAAAATAGCTTAGGCTAATAGTGTCTCATAGTTAGGTTACCAAGAGTTCTAAGTTAGACTATGGGTGTAGTATTCTTACATTTGGCTATGTTTTCTTGTACATGCTTCTGTCATTGTTGTTGCTTACTTCTATCTAACTTTTCAAAATTTAAGTTTTTATTTTTTTAATCTTCTTTTTCTTTATATTTACTGAAGAAGGAGCAAACTTTCTCTTTCTTCAAATATATTTCACAAGTTATGGGTCTTCACGGAAAGAGAAGCTCTATTCACCAGGGTAGAGGTCACGTATGCATACATCTCATACCCCCCCTTTTCAGGGTCGGGTATACTGGGATTGTTTGTTTTGGATTTGTACATTTTTAATATGAAGGAATAATGAAACACTCAAAAACCTTTCGGTTTTTTAGATAAGTAACGGAATCGTCAAGAAAACCTACGAGCATCCAACGACCAACAACCTATTCAAGTTGCAGCTATGTAGTTACACTGTTTAGAAAGAAGCAAACTTGTTAGTTAGGCAGCAATCCCTGACCTTTACAAAAAGAAAGAAACCAATGATCCAGGAACCGGCATTGGCACTGAATAAATATTCTCTCCAGCATATACCATTTGTGTTCAAAAATATAACTTGCCCAATAACCAGCCAGGAAGCCATAAACAAAACAAATATAAGAACGCACTGTCCTTCTATCTTTGCTGCGTTCCTTAAAAAACGAAGTACAAAGAAAATACTAGGGACACTAAGGGCCTGTTTGTTAATAGCTTAATGAACTTAATGGGACTCACAACTTATTCAGTCAGCTATACATGAGTAACATGACGGTTTGTCTGTTTGGTAGTAGCTTAATAATATAGAAAGTGGCTTATTCGGTAAGCTTCTAGGGGGAGCTTTATACAGAAAGCCGAATTTTTCCAAACCTGCCCCTCCCATTTAAAAACACGCACCTTCCATCTATGAAAAGAAAATCTCCCAATCTATACAGACAAATTAATCCACAAAGTCAACTTTATCTATACAGGACTTGATGGAAAACCAACCAAACAGCCCCCAAGGATCTTCGGTTAAGAACAAAAAGAAAATTCTCTATAATATCTAAGGGCTCCAACTCCAGGAAGTCGGATCATACAGGATAAAGGTGTTATATATGTATAATGTGTAAAGGTCTGAATTGTTGCATATCTTATGTAAAGGAAGATCTTATAGGCTTATAATTGATCACAATGGCTAGTTAAAGTTAAACTGTAAAGGAAAAACTTATGTGCTCCATTCTACATTAACTTTGAGAATGAATGTGCAATGGGAATCAAATAAATACAAAACCACATGGAACATTACCTAACCTGTGACAGCAAATATGGCTGGTTAAATTATATGCTATCTCCACCTCGACATAAAGTAACAATTTATGAAGCAAGTGGTTTAACAGTAATGTCTGGCCGTTGATCATATATCCAAAATGTTCCTTAAGGATCACTAAATATAAGAATCTCATGGACCATATCTTCACTAAATAAAGGTAACATTCTTTCAAACTGATTCAGTTTGGTTCGGTTCGGGATTCTGGTACTGACCAAAACCTAAATAAACCGAACCAAACTGGTTAATGCATTGATGAAGTTAATATACTTTTTGGAAATATTACCTTGTTTAACTTTATTTTTATTTATTAAACTTGATTTAAACCATCAAAACCAACCAATGTAAAATGAAACTGACTGGTTCAATTTGGCTCGGTTTAAGGAGCTACATGGTTTGGTTTGGTTCCAAAAATTAAAAAGCCACCCGAATTGTTGCCTGTACCAGTCTCCTTCAATCGCTCAGGGTATGCTAAGGCATGGCATGCATGGTTCTAGAAATATAAAATCAAACCAATTCACTTTCAATCCTCCACCAAAACCACCAACTAAGAGGTGTAAAAACAACTACACATAAAACATAAGTGCTCATCGGAAAAATACTCATTGCGTGCCAGATGAAGTGTAAAAATCACTATAGATAAAACCTAAGTGTTCATAGGAACGCCAAATGGATCAAAATGAGGACACTCCCAGATTCCAACACTTGCCAAAACCTTGAATATCTACAAGAGACTAATATCAGAGCAACCGGATAGATCGCATCCTCTCAAATCCGCAAAAACCCCTAATTCCAAAACAATACGTGGATACATCGGGAAATGTTTAAGCTTCAACTTCATCAAAATTTCCCCAAATTCACCCAACAAATTACCAAAGCAACATGAAAACCAACAATAAAATTTAAACACCGATCCTAATTATCAGCACCTAATGTAGGCATTAACAGACGTCTCTTTAAATTTACATACACAAAACTGAAATGCAACCAAGAGAGAGAAGGTTTTAGAGCTCAGACCTTAGGTGGTAAATTGATGCGGAGGATGTTCGTAGGAGAAGAACCCAATGCAGCAGACACCCTAAAATCACCAGAAATCGCCATTTTTCTATTTCCTTGGTTCTGATTGTGGGGTTCGTGTATTTGGGTCTTGCCGTCTTGGTTTAGGGCTTGTTTCCCGATTGTATCGATAATTTCAGGTACTCGACAACGGTACTTGCTGAAACTTTACTGTTAAAGCTACTTGCGCTGTTACCTGCTACGACGTCGTATGACTTAAGAGCGTAACCTGCACAAAAAAATTACTTTACTAACCCCTTAACTATATCTTTTGCTCAAAAAGAACCTTCCAGTTTTATTAATGCCCATCAAAGAGCACAAAAGCAAACTTTTTTAATTCTTATCCATCGGTATGCAATTACTCCATTCTTTTTCCTAGTTACGTATTTCATATTGTCTCGTTTGAGTTGCTAATTGGCCTCTACTTGTTAGGAATGGGTAAAGGTAAACCCACATACGTTTTGAAGCCGTTTGGGTAGCCGGAGAGTTGTTAAATCAATCAAAACGTTGAAATTATTGTTTTCGGTAAAAATTGAAACTTTAAACTGTAATATCTTCCTCAAAACTCGATGTTTTTGAGTGATTCTTGCTGCTAGAATATGAGGAATCGAAGAACTAAAATTTAGAAAGAAAAAAATCATCAAAAACGGATGAAAAACTTAGCTACACAGCCCAAAACAAGGAGATCGCCGGAAAATCGACAAAGCCGCAAGAAAACGGTGCCGTTAACACTCCGGCGGGGGATGGGTCTTAGATAAGGGGTATTGGGCCTGATCTGGTTGGCCTTTAGAATGGTCCAAATAATTATAAATTTATTTATTTTGTCTTAAAAACCCCAAAAGTTTGATTTTAAATTAATTAATTGTTCGATAATTAATTTAATTTGGTAAGGGTTTATTAATTAAATAAATTACTGAAATTTATATATTTAATTAGATATATTCTTTTTAGTATTATTTAATTATAGAATGGGTAACACTAAATTATCAACAGATCTCGAATTTATTTAATTGGGACATCGAGATTTCCTAACGTTAATAATTTGACGCAAATAAGTTTGATTGGTTAATTTTTAATTTTAAGTGAGCAATAAGAAGTATAATTAAGGGTTGATCGAGGTAATCGTTAGTTGACTTTTAGGTTGTCATTGGAGAAAATATAGACGATAATCGATATTATTGCGTCTATAATTGTAGGTTATTATTTGGAGAGAAGTTCTAGCGAACCGACACTATCAGATGAGTTTTTCACGAGATTTCACTAGAATGTATACATACATACAAACTATTTTTACATGTATGATGCGTGATATTATATGTATATTTGTTAAGGTGTTAATTACACGTTATTTGTAATTGGTGAGTTACATGCATATGATTTTAAATTATGGTGCATGCATGCTAAATTATGTTACATTTATTATACATAAATCGCATGCATATGGTTTGGGGGTTCGAGTTAACATGGTGTGTTAACCAGGGTATGGGATATCAGCTCGATATGTCACATTTAGGGGATGCACGACCCGAGATCGGTGGTTAGTTCTTTGTGAACCTAAACGCCCAGGTAATTTCTACATATTGTCCAAAAAGTTGTAATTCAAAAAAAATAGTAAATAAAACATTGAAAAAAATAGTATTTTATAGGATCCAAAAAGAATTTAGTATTATATTAAGGATCCAAACATGTATTAATTAATTACATTAGAGAAAATAATGTATAAATAATTAATTGATCGTTCATTTTATTGTATTGTTTTCTTTGAAATCAATTATATGGTACCAAAATTTAAAACTACTTTACCTGAAAACCTTGATAGATATCCTGTCATTCATATCCCATTGACTCTTTTGATTCTTTCATCTATGAATTCTATTTTTGTATTAAAATATAGTAGATTTCTTGTTATTAACTAAGAAAACTCCTATCTTTTGGAAAAAAAAAATTATCAACCATATAAGAAGATCAAACTTATATCTATATTTAGGATTTCAAAAATACTCTTGTTTTTTTGTATATTATTGACTCATTGTTACTTAATATTGAATGCATGAATCTTAATTACTCTCTAAAACAAAATAAGACATCAAGCTATAATCAATATGTGGCTTTGGATTCGAAGATTCATGATTCCTAAAAAAATTGTTTTTTAACCTTAACAATTTAAAATGGTGATGAAATATTAACATGAAGCGAAATGAAAACCTAACTGAATTATACTGATTTATATAGAATGTTATTTTAAACAGGTAATATTTTGACACCAAATTATATCAAAATATATATTAAAGATATATGATCGGATGTTTACAAGTAATAATTCATTTCGATACATCTCATGATTATAAAATCTTATATTTGATTTCTATTTGGGGAAGGCTACTGGCATGCTAGGGCACCCCTAAGCTATTGCAATTATTTATTTATTTTTTTGCTTTTTTGTTTTTTTTTATCTTTTGTTGTTTTTATTTTTTATTGTTTTCTTGTTTAAATTAATTTAAATCATTAATTAATTCTTATTTTTAATTTTTCTT
>NC_037540.1:3367221-3381109 GCF_001531365.2 Cynara cardunculus var. scolymus
TACATACATACATACATACATATATATATATATATATACATACATACATACATATATATATATATATATAAAATAAAAATTATAACAATAATTAATAATAAAATATAATATATTACTTTTTGAGTTTGGCATTGATGGAACTTAAAGTAACTTCAATTTCTCATGCATTCAACACCCTTGTTAGGGGTGCAATTAACACTCCCTTTCTATTTAATGTAAAAAGTATAAATAAATAAAAATCAAGTGAAAACAATTTTTCCTTAATTATATGAATTCTACAAGCAGCAACCAAGAAATTTCCTTCATGATTTGCTTGCTACTTTAAACTTTAAAGTAAAAGTGGAGGGACTTGATCGTATGGTGGAAATTTCCTCATAAAGGTGATGGATGGCCTCGTCTCGCATTCATTCATTTACTTCATTTCATTCATCATCTCAAACCACATTCTATCTCCTTCTCAGCCTTTTCTATAAACAAATCAACCCTTCAATGGCAGCATCATCATCTTCTCAGTCGTGGAATCATGATGTTTTTCTTAGTTTTAGAGGAACAGACACTCGCAAGACCTTTGTGGATCATCTCTATTCAGCTCTTGTACAACAAGGCATATACACTTACAAAGATGACGAAACACTTGCTCCAGGTGAAGCCATCGGTCCATCGCTATTGAAGGCCATTGAAGAATCACGGATTGCTGTCATTGTATTCTCTGAAAACTATGCCGATTCTTCTTGGTGCTTAGATGAACTTGCGTATATTATGAAATGTAAGGACAAGAGAGGCCAAATCGTTATGCCCATATTCTATCACATGGATCCCTCTGAAGTCCGAAAACAAAAGGTGAAATATGGAGAAGCTCTTGCAAAACATGAGTCGGAGAATAAAAACGTCGTATCTTGGAGAAAAGCACTTACTGATGTAGGCAACCTTTCTGGATGGGAAACCAAGCACATCGCCAATGGGTAATTGTACTCTTAGCTGTCATATAAGTGTTTTTTTGGGCATATTACCTCTCAAGTTTTATCTCAATTAAAGCATCTTTTATTAATTACAAATCCAATGTCCAGGCATGAGGCAAAATGCATCAGAGAAATTGTCGACACAATTTCAAGCAGACTATCTGCTGCAATTTCAAGTGACAATGAAGACCTAATTGGAATAGGGGCTCGCCTTCAACATTTGAAATCAAAGATGAAAATGGAATCAGATGGTGTAGTGATGGTTGGAATATGGGGGATTGGGGGTGGTGGTAAGACTACTCTTGCATCTGCTCTTTATGATGAGATCTCTAGCAGGTTTGATGGTTGCTGCTTTGTAGATAATATTCGGGAAGAATCAAGCAAGTCTGATGGTTTGCCAAAATTGCAAGAAAGAATTCTCTCTCTTGTTTTGAAACAAAAACAAATGGAAGTAAACAGAGTTGTACAAGGAAGATGCTTGATCAAGAGTCGGCTTTGTCGTAAAAAGGTGTTGATTGTTCTTGATGATGTCGATCACCTTGACCAGCTAAAGTCGTTAGCTGGATCACACGATTGGTTTGGTGAAGGAAGCCGTATAATAATCACAACTAGAGATAACCACTTATTAAATGCTCATAAAGTAAACGTGATGTACAATATTTGCTTGTTAAATGACGATGAGGCTATTAAGCTCTTTTACAAGCATGCACCTCGGCATGGTAGACCCATGGAAGACTATGCGAGGCTTTCACAAGCTGTGATTTCTTATGCCCGTGGGCTCCCGTTAGCACTTATAGTTCTGGGTTCATTTTTGTGTGACAAAGACAAGAGTGAGTGGATGAGTGCCTTAGCCAGACTAAAAGACATCCCAGATATTGATATTGTGGAAAAGCTAAAGATTAGCTATGATGGACTTGAACCAGTGGAGAAAGAGTTGTTCCTAGACATTGCATGTTTTTTTAGGGGAAGATTTAAAGATGAGGCAATGGTGATACTTGATGCTTGTGGTTTTCACCCAATCATAGGGGTAAAGGTGTTGATACAAAAGGCTCTCATAACTGTGTCGGAAGAAGGAAGGTTTGATATGCATGATCTAATACAAGAAATGGGACACTACATCGTTCGAGGAGAAAATCCTAAAAATCCTGAATTACACAGCAGGGTTTGGGAGGAGGAAGATGTTGTAAACATATGTGCTATGGATGCAACAACGGTAATTATTAATTAATCTAGCATTGTATTTGTATAGTACATGTCTTATATAGGCATATTGATCATGAAGAATAACACCTTTATCACAGGAAAATGACACGATTGAAGCATTACAAATTGGATGGCTTCAGGACGTGCCTCCTAGTCTTCCTGAGGCTGTTGCAAACATGAAGAAACTTCGGTGGATTTCTTGCTATAAATATCGAGCAAGTTCATTTTCAAGAAAATTTCAACCAACGAAGCTTTGTTGTCTACAATTGGAGAGTAGCTTTGTAGAGCAACTTTGGGAAGGTTATAAGGTAATTCTTATTGTTTCTCTGATTAATATAGTAAATGTTGTTTAAGAATTGGCAAGGATCGAGTTCTTAGGAAGTAATGTGATGCATGAATTATAACGTAGTGATCACATATCATGCGTCATCTATAATATCTTTAGAAGTTCTGATGTCGAGAAATGTGTGAAAAATGATCCCATGAATATGATGTTGTTAGGAATCATCATGTTGGCTCCTCTCTCTGCTGATACATTGACCTCCGTATATGTATTGTTTCATAGATGAAACAGTCATGTGAAAAACAAACCAAAACTATCCAATGAATTTGATTTCATGCTAATGCTATGATTCATATTGTTTTCGTGTTTGTTCTTTTCTATGTTTTTGTATATGAGCTTCTCAACGCTCTATGTTATTGAAGAATATATTGACATCTTACTTGTGTGTAATTGTGTACAACAGCATCTACCAAGATTGAAAGTGCTCGATCTCAGAGGTTCTAAAAACCTTATCAGGACTCCGGATTTTAAAGGACTTCCATGTCTTGAAAGAATTATACTCGAGGGCTGTACCAATTTAAAACAGATTCATCCATCAATTGGACACCATGAAAAGCTTATTTTCCTGGACATGGAACACTGTACAAGCCTTGAGATATTTCCACCCATCATCAAGATGAAAAAGTTGGAGACGCTTATACTCTCTAATTGTACTCAACTTTGCAAGTTCCATGAGATCGAATCGAACATGGACAGTTTGGAAAAGCTTTGTTTGAGAGGAACTAAGATAGAATACCTGCCCTCATCAGTTGGACGATATTGTACCAAGCTTCTTTCACTTGACCTCAGTAGTTGCTTCCATCTAAAGAAGATTGAAGGCAACTTGTGTCTCTTAAAACATTTGAAAGAGCTTCATCTCAATGATTGTAAGCAACTTAAGATACCTGTGGAGGGCCTTTTTGACGTAGAATGTTGTTTACATGTGCTTTCTTTATCTTACATATCCTTGAGGAATCTTGATCGTAAGCGTCTTGGCTTTTCACATTCTTTAAAAAGGTTGAGTCTTGGATGGTGCAAATTGGTAGATGGAGACATGTCTGTTGTTTGCAAGGAGTTATCCAACCTACAAGTATTAGACCTAAGTGGAAATGATTTCTCACAGTTGCATTGCAGCCTCTCGCACCTTACTCGTCTCAAATTCCTTGACTTGTCAGATTGCAATAGACTTGTACAATTACCGGATCTCCCATCAAACCTATCTATTCTAAAAGCAGGCAGGTGCAAGTCGCTTAAAATTTTAGGAGATTTTCCAACAAACCTTACATGGTTGTGGAAAGTCTTACTTCCAACCAGAAACTGTAACAAGGAGAGGGTATTGCAATCCATGTTTCAGGTATGACCCTATCTTATCTTCTTGTTGAATTTCAGTATTTGTATATAGACCCAAACAAATTAATATTTGTCATGATCGATCGAATGACAGGGAAATGCCTTTGAGAACCACTTTATCAGCCTCCATTTTGTTGATACTACATTTTCAACAAGTGACTTTGAATATACATTTTCAACAAGAGACTTTGAACATACATTTTCAACAAGTGACTTTGAAGGGGGAGCATTCACATTACAACTTCCTTGGAACTGGTATAACGAATTCAGTGGATTCTTAATACAAATTAATGGTTATCCCGAAAATCAGGTAATTACCATCATGGATGTAATGGATAATAGGGAAGATGCAGTTGAAATTGATGAATATTGGTTGGAGGTAGCTGATGAAATTGATGAAGATTGGTTGGGGGTGTGTGATGATGACATTGATGAAGATGAGTTGGAGGTGTGTAATGATGACATTGATGAAGATGAGTTGGAGGTGTGTTATGATGACATTGATGAAGATGGGTTGGAGGTGTGTTATGATGACATTGATGAAGATGGGTTGGAGGAGTGTTATGATGACATTGATGAAGATGGGTTGGAGATGTGTGGTGATGACATTGATGAAGATGAGTTGGAGGGGTGTGATGATGACATTGATGAAGATGAGGGAAGGGAGAGATGCAGTAGCATGTGTTATATATCATTTGGTTCATTGAAGCACACTTCATGGTGGAATTCGACTCACACTGCCATTTCGTTTTTCTTATTACAACAAGAAGATGCATGCCTAGAAGTTGAACTTGTTCCTATCAGAGGAGGTAAAGGCGATTCAATAGGAAGCACAACAAATTATTGGGATGAGGAAGTTAAAGGTAGAAAGACATTTGAGATCGTACATGATTCAAAGTCCTCTATCGAGATCCAATGGCATTATTTTTCATAAAAATGGTTGTATTTTATTTTATTTTCTTGAAAATAGTAAAATTCCCTAACTTTTTTAAATGTAAATATATATATTTTTTGTCTGAAACCTATTGGTTTTCTCAACAAACTTTGCATTGTTTTGACATTTATTTAATAAATACAATAACATGTTTGTAGTTTTTTTTATTAAAATAAGATACAACGTTAATTAATCTCAGAACATTCACAAACAAAAGAGATACCTCTTGAAGCCTGCTATTGTGGTATTGTAACACGTGCATGATCGAATGTATGTGTGTGACAATGTGTTGACTCTTAAGAGCGGGTAAAGAATTACCATAATAACTGCAGTAAAAAAATAATGAACCATAGTAGAAGCAAGACCCACAAGATACGAGTAAAACCTCCAAATATCTCCTCCTCAGGCTCTTCATGGAAAAGAACCTTATCGTCTCCCTCATCAACACCCACTATAACACATTCGCCGGAAACTTCCCCCTTCACCGCCGATTTCACAATCTCTTCGCCACATGCTACCTTGCATTGCACATACAGCACAGTGTTCGCTACAACATAGTACAAAATCATCGCTGATGAGTACAAAGAAATGAAAGAAACGTTCAAAATCGAGATCCACTTTGGTGCAGTTCCGATGATCGGGAAAAAAGCAAAGTTTGACAGCATTGAGCCGATAACAAAGGCAGAGACAAATACTATTGAAAATGAATGGGATCGAAACTCGGTTGATTGATTTGCGCTTTGTCGTAGAGGCTGGAGGCCTGATTTTAGTTCTAACACCGCGATTGCTGGACCAGAACCCCAAATTACAATGAAGAATACAACAGTGAATGCTAGAGCATAAAACACGATTGAGTTTATGAAGATCGAAAAGATGCTTAGATCGAAAGGGAACCCTAAGGCTTTGATGGCTTCGGTGATGGCGACTGGGGAAAGTGTAAAGAAAAAGGAGAGGAGGATTAGTTTTATCGATCCGGCGATGACTGTGGAAAGAAGGGGGATGTAAGAACGCGAAAGCGATTTGCTGGTGGAGGAGAAGGTGAGATGTTTATGGTAGATAGCCTGGTTTGTGCTGTACGTGATCAATGCTATGCCGGCGACGGCGGGGAGGATGACGATGAAGGTGAAAGCGATGACAATAATAAGGGTTTTGAGAGAGAGGAGGTTTTGAGAAGAGGCGATTATGGTTTTGATGAGGAGGAGGGTGGGCGGATCGAAGTAGGTGGTGGCGCTGATGTCCGGTGAGGAGGATTTGTATAATTGAATGGAAACAGCGGCGGAGAAGGTTAGAGGGAGGAAGAGGAGAGAGATGGGGATGAAGTGGAGGATGTTGGCGTTGAGGATTCGGAGTGTTTTTGACTGTAGAGCTGTCGGCGATTGAGGGTTGTTTGGATGGTGGAGGAAGACATTGTTGAACGTTAAGTTTTTGCAGAGAAGGTAGAAGGAGAGGTCGGAATTGGGATAATAATAATAAGCTCCATTAATGGAGTCTGCAAGTTGAAATGTTGACGTTCAACTTCCCTGAAGATTTCTTCCGTTTCGCGTGTGGAAAGATAAGGCTGAAGTGTCATTTTCTTTTATAATTTAAATAAACTTAATTCTTTATTTTATTTTTAAATTTTAAGACAAATTACATATAAAAAAAATTAAAGTATTTTAACTTAATTCTTATTTTAGATAATATACTTTCTAGTCTTTCATTTTTTTATATCTAAAATGTAAGATTTTAAATATTTAAATGATCGGGTAACCGGTTGAAGCATTAATCAGTTACCTATATTGATACTGATATGGCAAGTGTTGTGATATCCAACTTAGTATTATTTGCTAAAACATTAACCGAATATCACATCATTGCCACATCAACATGGTAATCAGTTAATGTTTCAACTGGTTACCTGAATACTTAAATGTTTAAATCTTTGCATCTTATGTACCAAATGAAAGTTTTAAATATGTGTTACTCAAAATATGAATAAAGTTAAAGTACATTATTTTTTAATGCAAAGAATTTACAAACAATTTGCATACAAGAGAATTTGTGATGTTATCATTTATATTATAAAAACTTTATGTAAAATGCATTCGTTGTTTTGTTGGAATTGACTGTTTATGGTAAGTGGGATCGAAAACAAGCGAAATATTTTGGACTTGTTAAACTTATTTGGTTTGTTTAGTCGGGTAAACATATATTCAGTACAAACATGAATTCATGTAAAATTTAATGGAGAGATCAGGATTGAGATAATAATAAGCTCCATTAGCGGAGTCTGCAAGTTGAAATGATGGCCTTGAACTTCTATGAAACCAAAGAGAAGAATGAGGGTAGAAGTGATATGAATCAAACCCTGAGTTAAGAAATATATGGTTGGTTTTGGGATTAACTTTCAATTTATGGGAACCACAAATCAACAAGGGAACTTCGGTTCTGCTTGTTCCCCCACTTGAAGAGCTTAACAAACGAAGTTATAGCCTCCAAAATGGCTTTATACGAATGAAAAACGAGTGAAATATGACCAAATGAAGAAAAAATCACTGGAAATTGGATTTTAAAGCTCTACACTACACCCCATGATCTTGCATGTGACCTTAGGTTGCATGGCAGGTCGCGTGTTATAGCCTAGACAGACGCACAATCCGAGCCGCGGCTTGGGCCGTTGGCCAGGTTGCATGGACCGTCCCCTTTGCCGCGTGCCGGCTGTTCCACGACCATCTTCCCTATCCATTATTTAACAATTATTTTAATGGCGACAATTAAGATATGGATGTTATAATCTCCAATGGATTCTTCAAATTTTCTCCAAAATGAATAATCGAAATTCAAAATCTCTCTAGAAAATTAAATTTAACTCCAACAAATTTTCCATTTTAAATATTACTACATTGAATATATCATTAAAACATTGTATACATGTAATAAATTATTATTTATCTCTCATAAACATTTATTGGTGGAAATATAATAAAAAATGTTTATCTTTTATGATAATCATTTTTGAAGAGTTCTTTATATTCGGAGAATTTCACACTCTCTTTTATAGTTCTACATTTTGGGATTTTTTTTTGGAATCTGTTGGAGCAAAAGATGCCCAAAATCTGTTTTAAAAAGGGATCTGGACCATTGGTCATTTTTATTCTCATCCTAACCTCATGAATTACGTTTGATATTATGCATTTCATTATTGTTGATCTTTAATTAGGATCGATACAAAGGTGGAGATACCTCTCACCTTTCTCACCATAACTTTCATTTTCATTGGAATGACGAAACCCAACCCATTTTAGATATTGTAACAAATATTATATTACTAAAAATATTATTTTTCTTAACAAAACATTTAATTTCAAGATTTTTTATTGCTGAAATAAAACTAAAAATTATTACTCTCTCATAGTAATTATTTATAGGGAGTTTTGATTCTACTGTAGTAAAAAGTTCACGAAAAATTTCCATTTTAAAGAATACGTGATGCTATTATTTATATCAGAACTTCATATAAAATGCATTCGTTTTTTATTGGAATAAACTGTTTATGATAAAGGGGATCGAAAACATGCCAAATTTTTAGAACTTGTTAAACTTATTTGGTTGATTTACTCACGTGAATATGAAGAATGACTTCATATAAACTTTTAACGTAGAGGTCGGGATTGGATCAATAATAGTGACCTTCAACTTCCATGAAGATTTCTTCTACCAAGCACATTGAAAGATAAGGCTGACGTGGCATTTTCTTTTTCAGTTTAACTAAACTTAATTATTTATTTTCTTTTTAAATTTTAATTACCCAGCATCCAGATTTCTCGTTATGTTGACAGGAAATATATTTTTTAAAATTTCTTTAAAATAGAAAATCGAAATACAAATTTTTTAAAAATGAAATTATATTTAACTTCAATAAATTTCTTATTTTAGATGACGAAAAATTGTGTGAGAACGGGAGTTAAATTAAGAAGTAAGAAAGACATCTAAACCTTGATCACTTTTAATATCACCTTCATCCAATAAATTGAATTTTTTTTTTATTTGTACTTATCGAGGGCCCGTTTCATATCTTGTTCAGGACCTATAGAATATCAGGAACGAAAATGCGAGAGTGATTTGACGGTGGAGGAGAAGGTGAGATGTTTATGGTAGATGGCCTAGTTTGTGCGGTAAGCGGTCAATGCTATGTAGGCGACGATGGGAGGATGATAAAGAAGATGAAAACGTTGTTGTTTAACGACTTTTTCCAAATACATAACAGGCCTTAGGTCCGGGGTTCGATCCCTGATCCCCGTTTAAGGGAGCTCAAAAAACCAACCAACCCGAACCCCCCCCAAACCCCAAAAAAAAAAAAAAAACTCAACCCGATATCAAATACTAGACCAACCCATAATTAAATATATTAAAAATTGCATTACAATTTCAACCGTAATTTTATTTTTTTTATTTGCATAAACTTTCAACGTTTTTTTTTTTTAAATTTGTTTGTCTTTTTTGTACGTTCTCATTGTAATTTTACTTTATTTAAACACAAACATTTAGGGGTTGTTTACCAAAAAATTTATTAAGTCCTGTATGGATAAATTTGTCTGTCCAGATAAATTTGTCTGTCTGGATAAATGGGTGTTATTGTTTACTTTTTTGTATCTGAACCAACAGTTTGAATAACATAAATGACTGATTTACCCCCAATATTATTTATTTGAACATCAAAACAAAAAATCATAAAGAGGCCGGAGATGGAGTGTCTCATATGGGAAGGAGGCGGTGCTTTAAATAAGGGGTAGGGGTGTCATTTTTGTATCTGAATGGGACAACAAATTATTTCTATATGTGCGATTAAGCCATGTTATGTGTGAATAAGCCGTAAGTAAACAACTCAAATGAGCTGTGCGAATAAGCCAGATAGACCAATAAGCCTAATTAAACCGCAAGTAAACAACCCTTTAGTTAGATTCTAAAATGATGTACCAAAGTTTCAACCCTATCAACTCAATCTACATGGTTTTGGCTGAGTTGTAGTTTTGCTTGAGTTGGGTTAAGAATTCTCAAACCGTAACGTTGGGTTGGTTTGTTCAAATATCTTCAATCCGACCAACTCAACCCAACCCCTATGCAACCCTACCCCCGATAGCCTCAGCCGGTGAGCCAACAAATGCCCATCACATTGATTCTTTGGAGGCGGGTTTCGTATAAGGTCGATTGAGGTTGCCGGTAATCAACTTTTTGTCCAAATTTTATTATTATTAATTCATAAAAATATTTAATTACACCAGTTTGAACTTTGAAACATTACGGTGGTTAGTTTAACGGTCAGAGCCATGCAATTACAAAGTAAGGATCCAAAGTAGATAAGAGACCCACAAGATACAAGTATAACCTCCACATCCCTCCACTTTAGGCTCTTCATCGGAAACATTATCGCCTTCGTGATTAACAGCCACGCTAACATACTCGCCGGAAACCTCCCCCTCCATCGCCGTCTTCACAAACTCTTCGCCACATGCTACCTTGCATTGTATATACAACACTGTGTTCGCTACAACATATCGCAAAATCATCTGCGATGAGTGCAAACAAACGAAACAAACATTCAAAATCAAAATCCAGTTTGTTGTTGTTCGGCCGAAGATCGGAGAAAACCCAGAAATAAAAAACATCGTTAGGCCGATAAAGTAGCCATAGCTAAACAATATGAAAAATGAATGGGATCGAAACTCAGTCGACTGATTTGCGCTTTGTCGTAGAGGCTCGAAGCCTGATTTAAGTTCCAACACTGCAATTGCAGGCGCCGATCCCCAAATTGTTATGAAGAATACAACAAGAACCAAAAAAACGATCGAGTTAACTAAGAATATCAAAAAGATGGGCAGATCGAAAGGGAACCCTAAGGCTTTGTTGGCTTCGGTAATTGCGATTGGGGAAAGGGTAAGTAAGAGGGAGATGAGGATTAGTTTTGTTAATCCGGCTATGATTGTGGAAAGAAGGGGGATGTAGGAATACGAGAGCGATTTGATGGTGGAGGAGAAGGTGATATGTCTAAGGTAGATGGCTTGGTTTGTGGTGTAAGTGATCAATGCTATGCCGGCGACGGTTGAGAGGATGACGAAGAAGGTGAAGGCAAGGACGGTAATTAGGCTTTTGGGGGAGAAGAGGGATTGAAAAGAGGAGATTATGGTTTTGATGAGGAGGGTGGTAGTTGGATCGATGTAGGTGTCGTCGTCGATGAATTCGAAGAAGGAGGAGAAGTAGAATTGAATGGCAGCAGCGGCGGAGAAGGTTAGGGGGAGGAAGAGGAGAGAGATGGGGATGAAGTGGAGGAAGTTGGCGTTGAGGATTCGGTCTGTTTGACGGTAAATTTCACGGCGGTTGAGGGTTGTTTGGGTGGTGGAGGAAGACATTGTCGAACGTTAAGTTTTGCAAAGAGGGAAGGAGGAGATGTGGGATAATATAAGCTCCATTAATGGAGTCTGGAAGTTTGAAATGGTGATGATGGTCACGCTTTTGACTATTTTAGCCTTGACCAAGTTTGCATGAAGATCTCCTCTCTCTCGCCTGTCGAAATAAAAGTCTGACGCGACAATTTCTAAAGTAAGTTGTTTGATAGGTGCACCTCGTTGATTTTATGGGCTGTCATTAAATATTTAAATTATATTATAAATTATTTTTTATATATAAAATATTACTTATTGATGCATATTACTTGAAATCAAATATTACAAGTAGAATTTGAATATGTACATCTTATAATGTTTCAAATTATAAGTAGAATGTGCATCGATAGAGGCAAAATATATAAAACGAAACATTAAAATCAAGATGTATCTCGCTACATTGCATGAGTACTATTTTAGTTGTACATAATACTTGTTCAATCGATTATGACGAATGAGATAGTTTGATTAACATATTATATATGATAGATTTTCTCGTCAAATTTTATTTTTTTATATTTTAATTTATTTAGGGTCCGTAGCTGGCGTAAAGCATTTACTTAGGTCCTGCAATATTGTTTAAGAAAATATTAACGACAAAAATTAACTCAGAGCCTCAAGTACAATTAAAAGCATCTATATACATATTAAAGAAGAAACCACATGTAATGATGTGACCTCTTCTCAAAACAAAAAAATGTTTTTTTTCTTTTCTTTTTTCCAAGCTTTTCCTACCTCAATATTCAATTTTGATTTTTAATATTCACATTTAAGATCTTTTAATTATATTGTTTCAACCTATTCATGTTCCCTCTAATAATTACTCTTTTAACTCTCATTATTTTTCTCTATTTCATTATTAATTTTCATCTTCTCTTCATGGTACACATCTATAACAATCTCTCTATTAATCTCTCTATTCTTCATCTCTATTCATGTATAATTTTGTGGTACACCTCTATGATAATCTCTCAATTTTTTCTCTCTATTCAGTTATAAATTTGTGGATGTGATTTGCATTTTTGCTTATTTGAGGTGTCATTCAATAAGACAAATCGTGGTATGAGTTTTTGTTTATGTAAGTATAATATTTCTTTTTTTAGTCGGAGACATTCACATTATAGTTGGAATTATGTAGGCATATGAATTTCTTTTTTGTGTGGATAAAGTGGCATATGAATCATTGAAGAAACAGTTTAACATTGTTTAAGCATAATATCTCTCTTAACCTCTTAATTCTTCCACTATATTTCAGTTTTTTTGGAGGTAATTTGCATTTTTTTTTATTTGAGGCGTCATTCAAGAAGAGAAATACGATATGAGTTTTTGTTAATGTAAGTATATTATTTTCGTCTTTTAATTGGAGACTTTCACACTAAAATTGGAATTATGCAAGCATATGAATCTCTCTATTAATCTCTCAATTCTTCCTCACTATTCAGTTATAATTTTGTGGAGACGATTTGCATTTTTGTTGATTTGAGGCGTCATTCAATAAGACAAATCATGGTATGAGTTTTTGCTTATGTAAGTATAATATTTCGTCTTTTAGTTGGAGAATTCGCACTAAAGTTGGAATTATGTAGGCATATGAATTTTTTTTGTGTGGATAATGTGACATATTAATCTTTGATGAAATAATGTAGCATTGTTTAGCATAATAATCTCTCTTAATCTCTTAATTCTTCTTCTTTATTCGGTTTTTGTGGATGTGATTTGTTTTTTTATTGATTTGAGACATCATTCAAGAAAACAAATATGATATGGGTTTTTGTTGATGTTGATCGGTCTATTATGATTTTTCTTCTTATTTAACTTTGAGCTTGAAAATTATTTTATAATATTTTTAATTCTTTAAGAAGAAACCAAACATAATGAGGTGTTATCCTCTAAACATTAGAAAGCCATTTTTTTTCTTAGATTTTTTATTTTTAAAAATATTTGGTATATGTAAAAGACTTTTTTATCCCTATATTTTAAAATATGAAATTCATGAGGATAAGGTTGTTTTATCCAAGAATGAAAATGAAAGGTTGAAAGTTAAACTTTTTAAGATTACCAAAACAACATTATCCTAATGAATTTAATGTTTTAAATATATAGATGAAAAATTCAGGTTTACTACCGTAATACTAATTTAGGTATTATTCTTCCTCCCTATCACTTGATGTATTATTCATTTTTCAAACCCTTTTTCTTTAACAATTTATTTTTTCAGGTAATCTTTTATTTTCTTTGTTCATCAATTGATTTGTTCTTTCATTTTTTTAACTTTATTATTCAATAAGATCATTTTCAGGTTTACTATGAGAATACTAATTTAAGTATTATTAATGATTGTTGTTGGGATTTTAGAGTTTATTTATTTTTATTTTTTTCTTCTATATTTTTCTTAAACTTTTTCAATGGGATTGATGATTTGTTTTTTACAGCAGTTATAGAGTTTTGATGGCTACAACGGTTCGATAATTGAATTTTGAATGTGTATTAAAAAATATATGATATAACCTCAACAAACTTCAATATTTTCCTTTTCAGTTGTTCTTTTTCTTCTAGATTAATACAAGAAGATTAATCTTACATTCTTTTTTGACTTTTGTTGGAATTTTAGAGTTCTTTTTTATTTTCATATTTTATATTTTTCCTAAATTTTAAATTTTACTAATCATTTTATTTACATGACACTTGAATATAATAATAT
>NC_037540.1:3382496-3393029 GCF_001531365.2 Cynara cardunculus var. scolymus
AACAACAAATAATGATAAGTTATATTCATATATCAAAGGTAATAATATTGATTATTATTAGTTTAATATATAAATGTGATCATCGACTAATTTAGCTAACTTCAATAAATTTTTAAGAATTTTATTGTCATCGCACAACGTGCGATGTCAAACACTAGTTACTATCAATATGTCAAGACAATTATTTTTGTTCATCTTTCTCTCATTTTGATTTTTTTTTTCTTTTAAAATGTCATTCATCCTAAAAGCTGTCGTTTTTGTCTCGTTTTTAAGGAAACACGTACTTATTTTAAGAATCAAGGTCGATTCCATTTGAAAATGTATCTTATTACATAAATCGACGTGATTGACTTTTTCCTATATCAAACTGTGTTGACCTTTTCCCCAAGTCAACCAGTGAATAGTCTCAAATAACAAATAAAAACTAATGTCTCAAAAGTCTTATGAATCATTTTTTTCCATTAATGACATGAATAGATATGAAAGATTTTGAACTTGAATTAAATGAAGTAAAATTATATAAATTTTGAATTTATCTTAGGGGCTGATAAGCATTGATTATTCAATGCTTAAAATACCAATTTCTTTACTTATTAGGTAGATTGTTTTTTTTTATCTCAACCTTGAGTCATTTTTATTACTTTATTTTCCATTTGTTGTACGTTGGAGCTAAAATGAGTGATTAACTTGTCTTTACAACATTTTGAGTAGATGTAATTTTAACTTGGAAACACTGTGCTTTATGCTGCAGCATTCCAGCATCATTGATCTGTTATAAAACGGCCCCTTTTGGAGAAGTGCTTAATGATTCAGCTGCTGTATTGGAGTGAAGACAACTTTTTGTTATTCCAGTGGATAAAGACTTCTACAGCTGGTATATATATATATATGATAGTGCCGACATGACATTTCTTACTATAACATTGTACTTTTAAAATTATTTTATTATAACATCACCAATTTCTATTATACCGTTATACTTTTTTTTTTATTTTATCATTTAAACATTGTAAATTTTATCAACTATGTTTACTAAAAATTATAATAAAAAATATTATTTAAGATTATAATATCGTTTTTTTATTTTGTTTTTTTTACATATTATATAAGGTAAAAGACACTAAAATCGATAACTTTTTTTTAGCATTAACGTATTTGCAATAATATATCAATCAGTACATGAAATTTTATCTTTTTTTTATCATTATGTAAGTTTTTTTGTTAAATAAAATATTATATTCTTTTAAATAAAAAACACTCTCTTTAGAACTTGCAAACTAAATCGAAATAGTTAACATATACAAGCATCATCAATACAACTTAATATTATAATTTTTAATAAATATATTTGATTAAATTTACAATAGTTAAATGATAACAATATTAAAATCAAAAGGTTGTAATAGAAATTGGTGATATTGTAATAAAGTAATTAGGCAGGGCAACGGGGCGAGGATTGGGGGGGGGGGGGGGGGTTGTAATCCCCGGCCTCGGTTTGAAGTAACATCCCCCGGTCCCCGGCTGATATGGGGATTAACATCTCGTCCTCGATCAAACCTTTATGAACTCCCGGTCAAATCTCATAAATAATATCATTTAATTTGATTCTACCGGGGATCCCCAGCCCTGACCCAGGTTTGAGTTATATCCTTTGGCCCCGGACTCGGGACCCATTTTAGCGTGGAATCCCCGTCCCCTTTCGGGTTGGGTGAACCGGGTTCCCCACCGGGTTGGGACAAATCACCGTCCGTAAAAATAATTTTAAAAGTATAATGTTATATGTCAGCATTATAATACATGTGAACAGTTTACGTGGATGATGAGTTGACAAAGAAAGCTGATATAATGGGTAAATTCAATTTAAAAGATTATTCAATATTATAACGAACAAATTTTTGAAATTACGATATCTTAATAAAAAAATATTTTAAAAGTTATTGTTCTAATAAGAAAAACTGATATTTGAGTAAGGTAATTTATAAAAGTAGTTATTATTATTCCTTCAAAATTTCTAGAAGAAAAAACTAATATTAACTGAATGTCAAGAAACAAGAGATTGATGCGGAATGAGAATGTTATAATCATTTCAAAACCGTTGGTTGATCGATGAGTTCGATTCAGATATTATTGTTTGTGTTTGGTTTGCTGATGTTCAAATACAAGAAGTCAAGAATGCATAGATTCGTATTTTTATCAGCTATGGCGGAGGGTCCGCATGTGGCGATTCCATTGAGGTTAAGCATTGCGACCGCTTGGCCTCTAAAACCCAAACTCCATAGGTATACATACACTTTTGATTGATTTTCGTTTTTACATGTGTAATGTTTGAATTATTAGCATCATGTCAACGACCATAAGTCTAGTGTTATTGTGGTGGAGCGGTTAGGGTTTAGTCGGAAAATTTCAAGTAATGAGGATCGATAATTGAATTGAAATTGAACAAGCGGTTCGTTTCCAAACGTTTTGAGAAAATTCTAAGTTGACAGTAGTGCA
Source organism: Cynara cardunculus var. scolymus (assembly GCF_001531365.2). Lineage (NCBI taxonomy): Eukaryota > Viridiplantae > Streptophyta > Magnoliopsida > Asterales > Asteraceae > Cynara > Cynara cardunculus. The sequence goes on from NC_037540.1 coordinate 3,384,990, forward strand.
GTACACCTGTGACAAAGGGCTGTTTCTTTTTTCGTTTTGAAGCAATAGGCAAATAGGTTTGATATCAAATTTGGAGCAATTAAAGCTTGATCCTGAAGTACATGCTATATCTTGAATTTGGAAAATAAAATGCAACCTTTGAGAGTCAATAAATGGGGCGAGCTACTCAATTGCTAAGCATCTTATCCTTCGACAATTCAAGGATGGGTGACGGATTGAAGTTCATTGACATTTTTAGGGATATAGTTTGCCTTCGAGCAGTGCAAGGGTGGGTGATGGATCAAAAGTGGACCATTCCTAAGTTGTTTGTGGTAAAATTAGGCTCTCAGAAAGTGTGTTCTAAACATGCACCTGGGTCTCTTCGCTTTTGGCTTTCCTGTGTCTGCCTTTATAAAGTAAGACCTTGTTATTGATTGCCAAATTTGGTGACCCTTTCTGCTTCTAATCTTTGGATCTTGCAAAGAAAATCTAACACAAACACTTGGTTGGAGGTGTATTTTTTGTCTTTTAGGATGGTTTGTATACTGATCTGTGTCTGTTGAGATCGTTAAGTTGGATTATCTATAAGACAGCTAATTTTATCTTTGTTTTTAGAGTATATTTATTGATCCAGGTGACATTTGGGTGTGTTTATTGAGAAGAAATTCCAGTCGGAATAGCAACAAGCCGTTAATCCTCTACTAGTTAAGGTATGCTAAAAAATGAGAGCATCAACGTGGGATCTCACATAAGGCAACCTTTGTTCCCCTCCCCAACCAACGTGGGATCTCACAATATACTTATACTTCATGTAGACATTTTCAAGGTGTTGTTTCTTTTACATAGGCTGGAACTGTTATCTCATAGCCGATGTACCATGTGCCCTTTTCCTTTGTCTTCTTTCAGCTTATCAATCTGCTCCATATGCACTTAGTAATCTGGTCCATATGCACTTAGTAAAGTGGCTGAAAGAAAAGGTCTTTCTTTGAAACCATTGTTTATTAAGATGGTGTCCTTCAACTTTCATGTACTATTTCATTTGCTAATAAAAAGACTTGCTCATTAACTTTCTAAATGTAATTAACTATTCTCTTGGTGTCACTACTCACCAACCTTGTGTTTTCTACACAAATTTTATATTATTAGTTTATTACCTATTATCCCAAAGCATTATAGGGTTTGTGGTGTGGAATTCACATTAAAATATTGATGACATATGAATATTGAAGATTTGATCTCAGCATGCACTTCAAATTTCCAAAATTAGCTGCATCTTTCTTGCCTTGAATCTGAGTTCTGGTCATAGGAGGTTCATCTTTGATAGTCACATTCCTAGTATATACACCTTATACTAGAGCAATCTACTACCAATATTTGAAGATTTTTATGCTCATTTGCATGAGGGTTAAATTGGGGAAAGCATCAAGATTTTGAGCATCCTTCCCAAGGACTCATTCAAACATTTTAGCAGCATATTCGATGTTGGCTTTTTGTTGATTCAGTTTGGTTCTGCACCAGGTACTTGGACAAATTACAATTCATATATTTTGTATCATTGTTGTCTTTTTCATTAAAAAACCTTGGGTCCTCACAGATTTATGTCAATGTTAACTAGTTGTCTCATTATATTATATTTGGCCATTGAAAGCAACATATATCTATACAACTTTCTTCAAGATAGATCTTTGCTTAATATAATCACTGCCAATAACGTTTGGTCTTCTTGGTGGTGATTAGAATATTTATAATAAATGTAGCAAAAGTGCTGATATTAGAAGTAATCACATGTGTCTAACCACTTGATTCCAATTTCTAAATATATGATTTTAGTACCCAACCTAGAAGTTACCTACCTGGCCACTGATAGGTGAAAAATACTTTATTTTCTTTTTTCATAGTTCCAGTTGGGAGATTGGGTGTCTCAAGTTGTAAAATTAAAGAACGAATATGAGGTCTGACATGATTTCCACCGAGACTTGAAAATGCATAAGGGTTTTTAATTGTTTATCTAGGGACAAGGGCAATCTTCCAATCAGCTTATATATATATACGACTCAATGTATCTTTGTGTGTGTATGTATATGTTGTAACAGATGTGTGACTATTGTATTTTAGACAAGTGACTATTTACGTGAGGGGATATGCATATGGAGGATAAAGATTCAAGGTGGTTCGATGTCGATTTTGTACCTGATGATTACATATTCTTGCAGGAAGATAGACCACAAAATCTTGATGATCCAGTTTGTGATTCCATTCCGGTTATAGACCTCGCAAAACCAACGGCCGTACACAGTCATATCCAGCCAGTTGAAGCAATCTTGAAGGCTTCTAAAGAATTTGGTTTCTTTCAGGTACTTTACCCAAAAAAGATTGTTGCTTTTTGTTATCTCTGAGGTGGGTTTCTAATTTCTATTAATAATTATAACCATTTTTATTATCATAAATCATGAAACAGGTGATCAATCATGGAGTCCCAGAAAAGATAACAACTGATGCGATGAATGTTCTTAAGGAATTCTTCAACTTGCCATCCAAGGAAGCGATAGAGTACGTCCCACATACAAAGGGTTGGATTCACACAAGCAGTGATTACACAAAAGTTGGCGCCCATTTATGGAGGGAAAATCTTAAGCATCTTTGTTATCCTTTGGAGGAATGCGTTCAACTATGGCCTAACAAACCAGCCAGATATCAGTAAGTTTTCCGATCTATCATTTTTATTACGTAAGCATCACTTTAACCGTATCCACCTAAGCAAAAGATTGCATACAGGGAGGTGATTGCAGCTTACATACTAGAAATACAAAAATTGAGTTCGAGGATTTTAGAGATGATATGTGAAGGACTAGGACTCGAGCCAGGGTACTTTAAGGATACGAGTGAAGTTCAGTTATTGTCATCAAACTTCTACCCACCTTGCCCAGACCCAAGTCTAACCTTGGGAATATTAGCACACCAAGATCCTAGCCTCATAACTCTTGTGTATCAAGGCAATTCGCCCGGTCTCCAGGCTCTGAAGGATGGTCATTGGATAAACGTTGGTGCCGTTCCTAATGCCTTTGTTGTTAACATAGGCAACCAACTAGAGGTATGCGAGTTTCGTAAGTTAATTAGCCAAAAGTGTAGGATTAATGCATCCGGAGGCCACTGTCATCTTTTAAATCTGAAAAACTATTTCACATAGGTCAAACAACTTAAATATTGCATCTATTTAACTTGATCTGGCCAAGAAGTCGCTCGAATTCCCTTAAATATAGATTTTACGTGGATCCTAGCTAATGTTTGGCTGAGATGATGCTAATTTGGCATGATACTTAGGTTGAATCACCTGTTTAAAACATTGCTAAGCAACTGAGAGATCCAGAAACACCCGTTTTACACTTTTACTCTCGGGGTAGAGGCTGGCTCAACGTACTTTTTTGCCCTCTCCAGACTTGGTGGGAAATAATGGGGTCATTTGGTTTTTTGACTGAGGGATCCGGATGCATTATTCCTGTGGTTCTTGGTACGCTTTTCGCATCAATGATTGATGGTGTGAATTTGTTTTTGTGAGTGCAGATTATCAGCAACGGGAAGTTTAGAAGTATGGATCATCGAGTAGTGACTAGTCCACACGAAACTAGAATAAGCATCGCAACCCTTGTGAACCCGCCTCTTGATTGTATCGTTGAACCAGCAAAGGTTTTGGTGAACGAATCAGAACCATCACGCTACCAAGCTCGTCAATATAAAGAGTATGTTCACCACAACAAGGCATTTGGCGACCACACTGTCACGATACAGAATGCGATGATTTCGGAAAGTTAAGAGCAATAGTTGTTAACAGGATGCTACCAGAAACCTCTCAGTTTGCTGTTGGCATTTGCTGAAAAATCTATCAGAAGTGTGCATGAATTGTTGTATCTGATGTTGTTCATGTTGTACCTTCTGTGCATTGGTCACTTGTATTATAATATGGTATAAGAAAAGAGTTTGCTGTTTGTGATTTTGCTGAAAAATGAAAATCCTACCTAAAGTGTGCATCAATTGTTGTACCTGATGCTGCTCATGTTGTACCTTTTGTACAGTAGTCATTTGTACCATGGTATAATAAGGCATCATGCCACTAAGAGACTTGTATCATAATATGGTATTATTTTATATATAAATTAAAATTTAAAATTAAAATTAATATAATTTCGTATTAAATAATAAAATTTATGTTTAGATTTTTAGAGAAAAATGACATGACAGATAAGTGTAGAAAGTCTAAAACCCCCTTCACTTAACGGGTTCTCTTAACATCGTAGAGAGGGATTAAATCTGGTTGTTTTTTCAAATCACAATGACTATTTTGTAATTTTAAAATTACAAGGATGAAAAGTGTTATAATCACCAAAAAACAGGGACCAAATTTCTAAATATTATAAGTGTAGACTGTGTAGTGGAAGTGTGCTTTATGGCAAATTCAGAAACTTCATCTGCTTTCCTTTAAAAGATAATACATTGTTGTTGCGTTTGCATATAAATGTCTGATATGCATTTTAGTTTTTCTGTTTTTATACTTCTTTTGGTTGTTGCGTTTGCATATAAATGTCTGATATGCATCTTAGTTTTTTTTCTGTTTTTACACTTCTCTTATTTATTTATTTACTTTTACATACATAAATAAATAGATATTTAGAAAAATGTTAGGGCAATCTTAATGGTGTTAAATGTTACCAATAAGCTCAAATCGATTCATATAAAAGTAATAAATATAAAATAAGAGTATAATATGTTATTTGGTTTAACCGAAATAGTAAAAAGAATTACAGAAAACATGAACCGTTTAACTTAAAAACTAAATAACCTGAAACCATTTAACTTCAGATTTTGACTTTTTTTTTCCTTCAAAACTTTCTGTTGTATAAAGCATATGTGTTTTTGTTAAATGTGGACATCCGAGATCAAACCCTTGGAGACATCCAACATCATGTCTGTACATATTTTCTTATGAAAAACTGCTCTAACAATGTTAGATCATTTTAACATACAAAACCTAAGAAAAACTTATATTTCCTCTCGTAAAACTGGTTTCTAAAAGATCAAGATTTTTTACTTCAAAATAGTTTATGAACAAATCTTCAATTTATTTAAATTTATAATATATATATATATATATAGAGAGAGAGAGAGAGAGAGAGAGAGAGAGAGATTTGGGATCATGTGAGACCAATGATTTTTCATGAGACCCGTAAAATCAATTCTCAACATTTGGATTAAATCTACAATCTAATAATTTGAACATTCATAAACGCCATGAGACTTCTCAATAATCACAAGATTGTCAACGTGCAACTTTAGACCATTATATCATTATCTTATAAAGTTGATCAATGAACATAAATTGGCCTTACATGTCTCACGAAAAACTATTGGTCTCACGTGAACCCAACCCTATATATATATATATATATATATATATATATATATATATATATATATATATATATATAAGACTTGTAATTTATAAAATCCATTTAATGAAAACTTGTGACACTTCTTTTATAGAAAGTCATCTAACTTTTAATTCTCATTAAATATCCATTATGTGACAATTGGTATGGTTTTGATTTATTTTATATTTATTGCTTGACTCAAAATAAATATATTCATTAAAGCAGTGTTGATGAAAGCAGCGATTTTTAATGGAGCGGCTAGGGTTTAATAGTGTAATAAATGTATTTATGTCATTTACATATTTTTAGATGAAATGTATTTTAATTCCATTCGTTTTCGTAAGAAATGGTGAATTCTTCAAATTTGGGAATACTTGAAATTCAATTCAATTATATGGGTAACCAAACGTTGAAATGAAATTTGGTCAACGGTATTGACCATTCATATTCCATCAGATTTCGGGGGATTCCGACGAACCAAACACTCCCTAAAAGTTTTTAAAATACCAACAAAAATATTATTTCATAAAACAAGATGGGTATTTGTTAATTATCAAAACATTAAATTGTAAGTTTATCTAATTTGTTAAGATAAAACTGCATATTTATACCAACAGGTATTTGATATGATAATTACTAGTTACGAGAATTATTTCAAGTAGTTATGCCTTAACCATAAGTCTGTTGTACATTCGTACAAAATCAACTTTTTTCTTGGCCATTTTGTGCCCATGTTTACTGATTGTATCTAAGCTCCTTGTCATAAATACTTGATTTTAGTCGACTTTTTAAAAAAACAACTAATAAAGATATAAAATCAACTTTTACAGTCACTAGGCAAAAGATGCACATTAACACGATTGTAGATGAAACTACCACGTTAATATTACATACCTTCTACATTGACATCAATATAACGTGTGTCGTAACAAGATCCATGTTATAACAGAGTTTCTAAAATGCAATAGATAATCAATGAGAATGAAAATAAAGAAACTGTTTGATATTATATAATACAATGGGCTCATTCCCTTATAATGGACATATTTTCATTCCATATTAAACTAAGAAAACGAAAATTCATTTTCATTTTCATTATGTGGCATAAACCAAACAGCCCCAAATATTTTTATGCCATTAATTAAAAATGCATTTCGATAATATTTTTTTACAATACAAAATTGAGAAACTTTTCATAAACCACAATCAATTGGGTAAATATGTTGTCATTCGTTTTTCGTTACTAATATTAGAAGGGTACTCGCATAATTCAGCAAGATGAATCTTTATTTTAATGTCTTATTTTTATTCTTTATCTCTTTTGATATAATACAATTTTATGTGGTTTTGAGAAAACGATAATGTTTTTATTATTTGAATGAAATATAAATTTGAAGATAGCATACAAATTTAAAAAATAAAATAAAATCGATATTAGTATCAAATTAACTATTTAATAGTTATCATTTTTTGGTGTAACTTATTAATTCAACTGTATTATAATTTAATTTAGATTTATAACAAAGTAATTTATATTTGGTTTAATAATATAATTTTTTATAGAGATATATTAAAACTCAATGATTATCTTAATTATATTTTAGATTTTTTATATTTAAAATGGATGTCTATCCTGTATTTGATTATGTTTATTTGCAATTAGTTACGCGAATTTAAAAATGAAGCTTTAATAGGTTGTACTTACGCAAAATTACTTGTAAAATTGAATTTTAAGTAATATACATCAATAAACAGTACGTTATGCATAAAAAATGGTTTTTAAGAGTTTTTTTTTCGAATGCTTTATAATATAGTATAGATATATTTGTGGCAAGTGTAAGTTACGGGTCCGTTCAAATAAAAAAAGTAAATTACGATTTTCGTTATGTGGTTTGTTAATAGTTTTGGTTTGCATCCCTTTGGTTTAGAAATTGCGATTTTCATCCCTATGATTTGCATTTTATTGTTATTTTTGTCTTTGATTAATTCCTACCTTTAAACTGTAAGGGATCAAAACCGTTCAAAATTGTAAACCATAGGGACATAAAACAACAATAACATGTAATTCATAACCATAAAAAGATCAATTAATTACAACCCATAGGGACCACAACCACAATTTCTAAACCAAGCACGAAAATTGCAACTTTTAACAAACTACATGACGAAAAATATAATTCACTTAAATAAAAATGATAAATATCGTGAAAAAGTAACAAATAAATATTAATGTGTAAATCATTAAAAAAAATCATTTGAGAATGCATATTTAGCTGACGTTAGGCATGAGAATGAGACCCGCCTCATTGGAAGACCCAGTGTATTCACCTTGATCAGGTTAAGGATCCTTCACAAAAACGAGGATTGGGGATGAGGACGGGAATCCCCAAAAGTTAAAAACTAGGGATAAGACRGGGGKGGGGSSGGATAATGTGAWCCCCAACTCCSCYTCCGYGGTCCTCGTATATTAAATATAYTAKAWRAKWAYTMKTRMAWKTATTGTATATTTATTACTATATATATACACTATATAATAAAGCATTTGACAAAAACTCTTAAAAACCATTTTTTATGCATGAAGTACTGTATATTGATGTATATTATTTAAAATTCAAGATTACAAGTAAATTATGCATAA
>NC_037540.1:3393347-3407544 GCF_001531365.2 Cynara cardunculus var. scolymus
TTTTAAATAGTTAATTTGATACGAATATCGATTATATTTTTGTCAAATATTTATGATATCATTAAATTTATATTTCATTAAAAAATAAAAATAATATCGTTTTTTTTCTTCAAAATCACATAAGATTATACTATAACATCGATTGAGATAAAGAACAAAATAAAATATTAAAATCAAGATATATCTCGTTGCATTGCGCGAGTACCATTCTAGTTATTTATAAATAATTAGATATAGTATCTTTTAGATTTAGAAAAAGTATTTTGACGTTTTTCTTATATTGTTAAAGCAGCTCAATTTCGTCCAACTTGTAGTTACTCAGAAAGAAGCATCCTCGTGTGGATATAGATTGTAGATCAGCTTAGCCATTATCTCCTAGATGATAGCTTCTTTTAGCTCAGTCATAATTATCTTCTAGGTAGTATCATCATCTTTGGTTTTTAAATCCTTGTACTGATAATTTATACGTGGCGTCAATTCCATACGTCTTGACCCAAATTTGAGAATACAACGATAATAATTTTCTCTTAAATCGAACATATATACATTTTTTCTAACTTGTTTTATTTTTTATATGATTATATGGATATTTGAAAATGGTTGATTAAACAATTACGTGTGATGTTGTGATTTTGTTAACATTGATACTCCATCAAAGCAAAATTGTGGAAATATGTAAGATTTAAACTGGACCATTTTGAACAGATTGTTAATTTTTAACACATTTGATTTAAAATATTTAATTTAAACGAGAAAAAAGTCCTCGATTCCCCGTTGGGGATCCGTGTTTCCCTATTGGGAACGAGAATGGAGATGTGATCACATTCCCCGACAGGGGTGGGGATGAGGACGGGGATGGGATGAAGATTGGGGATCATAGAAGGGGACGGGAATTGGGGTCCCATTCCATTCTCATGCCTAGCCGACATTATAACTCATTAATATGAGTTAACATACGTATCTTGAGGTTTACTTTTTCAATAATTTATGTAAGATTTGTTTTTTACTTTTGTTACGATAGTGGAGGAGATTGTTGTAGTGGAGGAGAAGTTGGAGGTGGCCAATGGCGGTATTGTTGTAGTGGAAGATGAGATAAGGTGGAGGTGGCCGCCGGTGACAGCCGGTGATGGCGACGACCGAAACTAGCGGTGCTGATCATTAAAATAAATACTATATTAAGATTACATATCAAACTATAGTAGATTGGTAATATTTTAGTTTCTGACTCATTTTTGTCTCATCTTGTTCCACCTATTTTGGTGGAACAAGAAAAAACCTCATTTATCCCACCTCATTTAAATAAAAATGATAAATATCATGAAAAATTAAAAAATAAATATTAATGTGTAAATCATTAAAAAAAATCATTTGAGAATGCATATTTAGCTGACGTTAGGCATGAGAATGAGACCTGTCCCATTGGGAAACCCAGTGTATTCGCCTCGATCAGGTTAAGGATCCTCCACAAAAATGAGGATCGGGGATGGGGACGGGAATCCCTAAAATTTAAAAACTAGGGATAAGACAGGGTTGGGGCCGGATAATGTGAACCCCAACTCCGCTTCCGCGGTCCTCGTATATTAAATATACTAGAAGAGTACTCGTGCAATGCATCGAGATACATATTGATTTCAATGTTTCGTTTTATTACTTGTTTATGTCGATATAATAAAGTTTTATGTGGTTTTGTGAAAACGACAATGTTTTTATTTTTGAATAAAATATAAATGTAAGAATATCATAAAATTTTAAAAAAGAAAATATCGATATCAGTATCAAATTAATTTTTTCAAAAGTTCTTGTGTTTTGGTGTAATTTCCTTAATTAAATTTTTTTAATTATAATTTAATTTAGGTTTAATAATATAACTTTTAATAAAGATAATAACTAAGTATTCTGTTATAACTTAATGATGATCCTAATTATATTTTAGATTTTTTATATTTAAAATGAGATGTTTATTCAATATTTGATTATGTTTATCTACAGCACTTTATGCATAAAAATGACTTTTAAGAGTTTTTGTCAAATGTTTTATAATATAGTATAGATTATATAATAATTATTAAATGTATTGTATATTTATTACTATATATATTATTTATAAATAATTAGATATAGTATCTTTTAGATTTAGAAAAAGTATTTTGACATTTTTCTTATTTTTTTAAAGCAGCTCAATTTCATCCAACTTGTAGTTACTCGGAAAGAAGCATCCCCGTGTGGATATAGATTGTAGATCAGCTTAGCCATTATCTCCTAGATGATAGGTTCTTTTAGCTTAGTCATTATTATCTTCTAGGTAGTATCATCATCTTTGGTTTTTAAATCCTTGTACTTATATTTATATGTGGCGTCAATTCCATACGGCCGACTCAAATTTGAGAATACAACGATAATAATTTTCTCTTAAATTGAACATATATACATTTTTCTAACCTGTTTTATTTTTTATATATGATTATATGGAGATCTGAACGCAGTTGATTAAACAATTACGTGTGATGTTGTGATTTTGTTAACATTGATACTCCATCAAAGCAAAACTGTGGAAATATGTAAGATTTAAACCGGACCATTTTGAATAGATTGTTAATGTTTAACACATTTGATTTAAAATATTTAATTTAAACGAGAAAAAAGTCCTCGATTCCCCATTGGGGATCCATGTTTCCCTATTGGGAACGAGAATGGAGATGTGATCACATTCCCCGACAAGGGTGAGGTTGAGGACAGTGATGTGATGAAGATTGGGGATCATAGACGAGGATGAGAATTGGGGTCCCATTCCATTCTCATGCCTAGCCGGCATTATAACTCATTAATATGAGTTAACATACATATTTTTTTTTTATTAACTTGGATATCCAACCCGCTATGCGAGATGACTAATCCCAGAGCGACCACCTATATTGCAGATAACCCGGAGTCACCGCATTTGAATCTCCGTGGCCACAAGAAGATTTTTATTCCTTTATGGATTTGAACTTGGGATTTCATGGTACTTTTGACCTTTGGAGCCAAGCTCAAACCAATCAGGCACCACCCTTGTGGTTTAACATATGTATCTTGAGGTTTACTTTTTCAATAATTCATGTAAGAAACTTTTTTTTTTTACTTTTGTTACGATAGTGGAGGAGATTGTTGTCGTGGAGGAGGAGTTGGAGGTGCCTAATGGCGGTAGTGGTGGTGGCAATGGACGGTGGTGGTCAATGGTCGACTGTGGTAGAGGTGGTGATGGATGGTGGTTGTGGAGGCGATGGAGGATGTTGTTGTAGTGGAAGAGGAGATAAGGTGGAGGTGGCCGTCGATGACAGCCGGTGGTGGTGACGACCGAAACTAGCGGTGGTGATCATTAAAATAAATATCATATTAAGATTATACATCAAAATATAGTAGATTAGTAATATTTTAGTTTCTGGCTCATTCTTGTCCCATCTTGTTCCACCACAAGAAAAAACCTCATTTATCCCATGTTGTTCCACCTTATCTCAGTTCTTAGACAACGAGTTTTGTCTCGTCCTGCCCCGTCCCATGTACCACGTAGCCTAATGGCCGGAGAAGGCGATTGAAGATGATGGTTTGTTTTTATTTATTTATTTAAAAATGAGCTAATGACAAAAAAATAGCAATTGACCAAATTGCCCTCATTTAACGGATGTTTTAAATGGTCGTTAGTGACAGGGATCAATGTATTACGAGAATTCAAACTCTAGGGTCTATTTTGGAATAAACAAATTCTGGAAGCAAATCCAATTGGAAGCCATAGTAACCAAATGCTTAATTTAGTCAAACTATAAATACCAAATTTAAATGGGAGTTGATCTTCAATGTCGTATTTTACGGAAAATCGGATCAATAATTAAATTAAAAGAAACCATCGTATTTAATAATTCGCACCAAGATTTTGTGCTTAAAACCCCCAATTTTCCTTGTTCAAATCGCCCAACAATCTCCGACGACCACCCAATCTCCGGCGACGGTCTTCTTCTTCTCTTCTCGTCTCATATTCCGGTTGAAAGATTTGTCATTGAAGATCTTCCTGCGGAAAACGTTTCAGTGGTTAGTGTAGCCTCCTGGACGCAATTGAACTGTTTATTAGTTTCTGCTGCAAGTTCATTACGATCGGTTGACAATTGACCTCATCTATAAGATTCATACTCTGTTTAGTATGGTTTTGGCGTGTTTGCCATGATTTTAGTTGGATTTACTCCATGATGTTAAATATATTTTTGCTATGTTGCTACTTGCAGTTAACGAGTTCTTCGGAATGTGAATTTTATGTCGTTTGAATTGGGTATCATGAAACCTGAATATGATTTTTACTGTTGTATTTTTTGATCACTACTATTCAGTGGCGGAGCCACATGGAGGGCAGGATTGGCCTTGGCTTACCTTCATACTTTGTACATTTCTCTCATTTGTTCACATAAGCCGCTCAAAAGATAACTCCTACCCCTGCCTCCTCTTTGAAAGACGGCTTCCTCTTAGATCAATCTGATCTCCCTATCGCTGCTCTGGCAAATTTCTCCGGTGGACTACGGTCCATCTTCTCCGGTCGACGAATGCAAGCACCCTGGTTTGCCATCCTCCTTTTTATTAATTTTCTTCAGGGTTTCATAAAAAACCCTTGGAGTCGATCAAACCTCACTAAAGAACTTCAGAAGAAATCGAGTTTTGAATAGTGAAAACGACGCTCGAAGGCGACGGTAGGCGCACCCTCACCCAGTCTCCCCTCGGTCCAGAAACTCTCGCCCTCTCTGTCCCCATCGCTACTGCTCTGCTGCTAAGTGAAGTAATCCATCTTTTTTAAAGTTGAATTGTTGAAAAAAACCCTTTTCTTATATTATCTTTGTTTTAGGGTTTAGTGATTACAGACCTTTATGATCCATCGATTAAACTTTTATGCTGTTGGATACTTGGATTTTAAATCACTATAGCCTACAGGAAGCCTCACTCACGGTAGTGATTTTGCAACTGCAAACCTAATTCAACTTCCTTGAGTTCATAAAGGTCGGTAATAAAATCCTGGATATCTGGAAATGCTAACTTTTTTTTTATTTCGTTTGTTCTTCATTGGATATGTGAAAAGCGTGACCAAAATTTGCTTATAAAAAACCATAAGCCATGACCTTCTCAAGTTTGCATTTCCTTCTGCTACACCARCTTGTTTTTTGTCCAAGATTGTTTGAAAGATTTATGTTTAAGGTTGAAAAACTATGAGCCATGGCATATCACTGTTGTTCTTCATTTGTTCTTTATGTTTTTCATTTTATTAATTTTCTTATCTTATTTGGTTGTAATTTGATTTGCCTGGAAATTGGTTAGATTGGATCATTGAGCTTGAAGGTTGGGACTCAATCAGAGGCTTCATCATTTTTGATGTAGGAAATTGACAAATTGTTTATATTGGTGGACATTGTATTTAAATTCGACTCTTATTGATCTGATGTAGACCGAGGGGAAATAGTCATTTCTGTCATTTAGACTGCATATTCAGCCCAACAACCAAACAACATTTTAAGTCCAATCTATACAAACAACTAAATCCTTATAGACACCTTAATCAATACTGGATTTAATGAAATACCAATCCAACATCCCCTTAGTGTGAGAAACCTGTATAGACCCCCCTCGTGGCGGTCTACCACTGAACCTTTGAAATGTCCTACACCCGTCACTGTAGCCTGAATCCATGAACGCTCACCTCTGTATGACTTATATGATTTTAATTCGGTGTATTCTAGATCGATAATGGTTTCTTCACTGAATCACTTGTCTTCTTGCTAGTTTCTACTTGCTAATAAGTAATCTGGTGGTAACCTGGTTTATATAAATTAGACTGAAACCGTTTAAATACTGAAAGTGTAAGTTATGTCAAATCTCTGTTTGTCTTATTTCATATGCTAAAATTGTCTATATACTGCATTATGATCTGTAACAATGTCAAGATGCACATTTTTGCTCTCTTTGCATAATTGTGTCTAAAGTCTTGTTCTTTGTTTATATGAATACCATGGCCCTTGTGTAGTTGTTGTGGATACATGATACTTTCAGTCCTTGCCATGTTCCGTTCTCCGAATTTCAATTTCAAGTTTAGGATTTTTGGGTGTATTTAACTGGTCTCATATTAAGCATGCACAATGGAAAACAAGTTTGGCATTTTTGGAAGTGTTGTCTTTGTTGAGTTTTGTTATTATTGTGTCAAATTAATGTTCATTCAAGAAACACATTCCACAACTTGTTGGAAAACTTTCCGTATGTGATTGAAATCAAGCGATTTGCTTTTCATACATCCTGTCTTCCTTATGATTTACATCTTTCAATGGCCATCTGAGCACCCATATTCAAACTGTACTGTTCGCTTCATATCAAGACACTTTTAAAGCTTAAAATCTATGTCAACGATTTTTATTTTAAACATCACACTATTTTTTTACCACTTGAAGCAAAAAAATTAGAGATTTTTATCACGTGAGGAATGACTGAATATTTCTACCTGTGATTTTGTTTCCACTGATAGAAAAGGTCCTCTCTTGTGATCTTTCATGTGATTAATTTTTAATCAATGAAATCCATAATAGGTTCCCTTTTGAAGTCCATCTTTGGTTTCATCTTGACTGTGAAATTTCACACATTGACTTTTGAACTTTTCTCCTTTACGGCTTTACTCACTCATGGTTGTTCACTTTCTGATGTGCATTCTTTTTACATCTGTTAGATTTTATGGTCAACTTCAGGAGTCATATAATTACATTTAATAAACCACCCTGATCGAAATCCTTCCACCCTTGCTCCTTTTGGAAAACTTATTTGGTAATGTTTTTGTGTAATTCTGCATCTGTCATGATTGTTTTTGCCATATTGCAACTTACAATCAAATATGAATATAAAAATTGAACTTAATGTTGTATCTCATTGTAGGGACAATTAGACATCATGAAATCTGAATATGATTTTATGGTTTTCTCTCTTGATCACTTCTATTAGAAAACTTTTTTGTGAATTTGCTTGTTTTGCTGCCAATGTGATAACAAAAGCTATACTAGATTCACTTTGAACTGAATTCATGCAGTAATGATGGAGCTTGGACACTAACTATGAAGGTAGCACTATATGGCAACGAGATAAATACAGAAATTGTTTATTCAGTATATGGAATTATGGATACGTAACTACCTCTTGGAAATAAAATCATCCTATGTTTATAGTTCTACAATCCGTTCTTTATATATTAGTGTATGTTGTGTAGTTCACTAGTTTCTGTTTCTCTTGTGGGTCGGTTAACTAAAAGCATTTTATTTTCACTAACAGGTCCAATAGGCTACAGGAAATTTGGATTCTTGGAAATTTGGTATGGATGTTAAACAAATAACTCAAGTATTTGAGAGTTTGGCTAGTTTTGCAAGGAAATGTTTTTTTGGCATCCTTTCTGTAGCTGCCACACCTAATCATATTGCCTTCATAATGGATGGCAATAGAAGATACTCTAAGCAGCACAATTTGATTGATGGGGCTGGACATAGGGTTGGGTTTTCATCATTAATGTCAATGCTTAGATACTGCTACGAGCTGGGGGTGAAGTATGTGACAATTTATGCCTTTAGCATAGAAAATTTTAAACGAAGTCCTGAAGAAGTCCAATCTTTGATGGACTTGATGGAGGAAAAGATTGAAGGGTTGATAAAAGAGGAGAGCATAGTTAACCAATATGGTGTTAGGGTTTACTTCATAGGAAACCTCAAACTCCTAAGCAGACCTGTGAGGTTGGCAGCAGAGAGGGCTATGGATGCAACTGCCAAGAACTCTAAAGCGGTGCTATCAATATGTATTGCATATACTTCCACTGACGAGATTTTGCATGCTGTTGAAGAATCTTGTGAAGAAAGATGGGGTAAAATAAAAGTTTTGGATGATTGTGGAGCAGGATATGGGTTTATGGAACTTGGGAACGAGAGAAATCAGGAAAAAAATACCATTGATGTGTCGGATATTGAAAGGCATATGTATATGGCTGTTGCACCTGACCCTGATATCATAATCCGTACATCCGGTGTGACTCGTTTGAGTAATTTTCTTTTGTGGCAGAGCACTAGCTGCCTCTTGTATTCACCATCTATTATGTGGCCAGAGATTGGTTTCCGGCACCTGGTTCTGGCTGTTTTGGACTTCCAAAAGCATTTCTATTATTTAAATAGACAGAAGTTGACATGAAGTGAAATACAGATTGAAAGGAATTAAATTTTATGTGACTGAATGGTTTTCTAGGATTCATAGCAGTAGTTGTTCCTTAACTTCTATGCCCTGTTGTATTCTAGTTCAAATATTGTTTCTGGGATCGGTCCAGATGTTTTAGTTAGTTTCCTTGGCCTCAGTTTCAAGATCATACGTTCAATGTATTATACTTCATTTATAAGTTTTTGAATACACGAATTTTTAGTTCTCCATTCAAGTCCCATTACTGATTGGCTGAAAAAACAAGGAAGGATTCAGTTATCCTGTACTAAATGCAGAACAGAAAAGATAACATCTGATGTTCTTTCGATAACCGCCATTTGTTGCACGCTGTTATGTATTAGCCTAAGATATAAGTTTGCTTCTTGATGATAACTACTGTAAACGAAATTGGTTCTAGGCTATCTGGAAGATGATTTGAGCTGTACGTTTGTGTACTTTACCTTGTGATCTTGATATAAATAATGTGGGCCACATTTGGTTAAAGGTTGAGAAGTGAAATAGACCAAGAAACCAGAAATTGAAGGTGCTAGTGACAGCAAGCCTAGGTAACTGTTTTTAGGCTTGTGCAACGTTACATCGTTGATCAATGAAGAAGCCAAGGTAGACCAGCCAGTATCATTTTGCACCGCAAATGCAAAGGTACGCTTTAGTTCTAGGTATTAAATATGTTTACTTTGTTAGTTGTAGGTCCCTGGGATATGTGCATTGCTTTCACAATAAGGACTTTACTTCTATTGAGGTGAATCTGTGGATGGTGAATCCTCAAAATGTTGTCAAATCAAGTGATATGTTTCTTAACTTCCTTCCTCCACAAACGGATATCATTTTTGACATGTTAATTTGTTTTTCTCTCTGTATATATGTTCGCCTTTCAGTAGTTGAACGAATCCTGACTGGGTGGCTTCTGACTGGCTGTAAGAAGTTCCGGAATGCTGTGGCCTTAAATATAAGTGAAGGGAATTTTCATCCATTTAGCTTTGGACTTTTCATGGTTGCATAGTTCTATCATAAATGCCCACCATTGATGTCCTTATATTCCTGTATGTTAGCTTCTTACTCCTATGTTAGCAAATGAACTTAACGAGCCAAGAAAGAGGGGATGATGCAAGCGGGGGTTCATTCTCACACTTGAAAGCAAAATATGTATGTTATAGCAATCAAATGGGTTGTATATGTGATGGTTATTACTTTTAAGAAAGCCATACCTTGAATTATTGGATTGTTGTTTTGCAGGTTCACAACTTTTTTGCTGCTTAATTGATTTTTGTGTAGAAATTGTCGATATAACGACACTGGATTGGCCATATTTTATGCACTTTAGGATT
This sequence comes from Cynara cardunculus var. scolymus, assembly GCF_001531365.2. Lineage (NCBI taxonomy): Eukaryota > Viridiplantae > Streptophyta > Magnoliopsida > Asterales > Asteraceae > Cynara > Cynara cardunculus. Next base: position 3,402,911 of record NC_037540.1, read on the forward strand.
CTATGTGGGAAACTTGAAGCTTACCGGGATTTTATGTGTGTTCTTTTCCATATATCATCTTTTAGATTGTTGGTTATTCAAGTTGGCATCTTCAAATTGAGTTGCTTTTAATGTGAATTTCAAATTTCCTAACAGTTAATCATTCTTAATTCCAATACTGTATGTCTGTAAGGAGAATACAAACATGGATAGAGATTTTTTTAAGTCCTCTGGTGTCAGGTTGAAGCCTTGTGATTTTGTTCTTAGTTGTACCCGAGCTTTGGTGGCTGCCATTGATGATAAACAGTAAGTGCCTCATTTATTAATTGTTGGTTGTACCCATGATGATATACATGCTGCAAAATTTCAACTCTCTCTTCATCTGCTGTGTATATTTTTATTTGACATAGGAGACTGAATCCGGAACAACATCTACTCAAATTGAGCTTTTCGAAAGGCTGTATAAACGAAAAGGTACATATGTTAATCTGCTGCTAAATCCTTGAGACACCAACTGATTATGACATGTAGAAACCATTTTATCTTGATTTACCAACACTTGCATTGGTAATTCACTGAAGGTCACCACAGATCCTTGGCTAAATGAATAGTGCTATTTTCCAATTGGTCTATTTTCATTTTCTGTTGCTAACGGGTGATACCAACTAATATTGGCCTTTATCGTAACCAATTTTACCACCTGTTGTTGACAATTTTTCTGGTAGTGATAACATTGATACGGAAAATCCACCTATGTTTTCAGCTGCTGCTTATATAACCCTTCCACCATGGCCGTAGTCACATCATCTATGGCAGTCTTCTTCCAGCGGCTTGCAAGGTTAGAAAAGCATTCAAATTCGATTATTTGGATGATAAGTTGTTAACTTTCTTGATTACGATGACAAGAAACGGACGCTATAAAGATGTTGGTTTTTTGGGTCTCAAAAAATATCCTCCCTTAAGTCTTATAACTGATTTAAAAAATGGGATCACTGAGAAAGAACCTCACTCCATTGGTTAAAATACATTGAAAAACATGTGCAGAAGATATTTATGCAAAAAAATCCTCTTACAAACCATTGAAATGGGAAGTGGTACAAACTCGGAGAAGACACTACAAAATTGAACAAAGAAAGAAACCAAAACTTTTGCAAAATCGAATAAAGAAACCCAAAACTCTATTAAATCGAACAAACAAACCAATGATGTGAAATTTCTTACAAATTGAAGAAAGAAACCCAAAACTCTGCCAAATCAAACTAATAAACTTAGAACTCGATCAAAGAAACCCAAGTGAAAATGGAGGGGTAAGCTGTATTGAACCATTAGTCGATTACACGCTAGGGCAGACCGGCAGAGGAGCCATTCGAGTGAGAAGTGGCAAGGCCCATGAGAAGAGTATGGAGCGACAGCTGATTTTACCTTCCTAATTTGAGCCTACCCAAAGCTAAGAAGGCATGGGCTGGTGATGCCCTTTGGGCTTTTGCTGCCCATGGTCGTCGCCCCCATGGCCTATAGCTAAGGTTGCAACGTGTGACAGTGGGAAGAGTATGATCGCTGCAGTGTGTAAAAGTGTGTTTATGTTTGAAGGGGAGTTGCAGGGTGTAAACTTTCGTTTTGGTCGTCGTCGTTGACGATGGAAGGTGGTGGGTTTTGCTTCATCCCCTTGCTAGTTGGAGGGGGTCATATGAGTGCAATTAGGGGTGGCTGGTAGATGGGTGGATGGAAGATATTGGTGGGGGGAGATGTCGGAGCAGTGCGGGGATGGACTGGTGATGGCAGAGCAGTGGGCTGATGCTGGAGAATTATAGAAGAAGATGATATTCTTCTTTGGCCTTCAAATCGGGTGTTTGAGATTGCTTATAAAAACAACTTATTGACTTATTTTGTAATAAACATTTTTGAGTGTTTGGATAAACAACTTATACTGGTGCCAAATCGGTAATAAGGAGTTTTTGAAGAAGTTAAAGTCTTCTAACTTATAATAAGTTAGATAAGTATTTTTATAGAAAAGTATAAGTTGTTTTAAATAAACAATTTCAAACACAAGTTTTGGTTCATGCATTTTGGCCTCTGCTTTAAAAAGGTTGATACAAATTCCTAAAATGCTGGAAAATTAGAAAGAATAATTTGCTCTAAAATTTAACAGACATTATCATGAGTATTCAAAAAATAAAAATAAATTTAGGGGACATTTCCATATAATCTCGTATACCATGAGGATCAAATTCGTAATTTACTCAAAAACATATCAAGAGATAAAGGACAAGTTTTATATTCAATTGTTATAAGATTTTAATAAAATCATAAAAATACCAAAATCTATATTATATTATAAAACATTTGACAAAAATTCTTAAAAACCATTTTTTATGCGTTAGAGTACTGTTTATTAATGCATATTACTTAAAACTCAAGATTGTAAGTAGATTGTGCCTAAGTATAACTTATTAAAGCTTCATATTTGATTTCGTGTAACTAACTGTAGATAAACATAATCAAATACAAGATAAACATTTTATTTTAAATATAAAAAATCTAAAATATAATTAGGATAATCACTGAGTTCTAACAGAATACTTAATTATTATCTTTATAAAATGTTATATTATTAAACCAAAATAAATTATTTCGTTATTAAACTTAAATTAAATTATAATAAAAAAATTAAAGAAATTACATAAAAAAAAATGAGAACTATTAAATAGTTGATTTGATATTAACATTGATAATTTTTTTTTCTTCAAATTTTTATGATATCTTCAAATTTATATTTTATTCAAAAATAAAATCATTATTGCTTTCTTAAAAACACATAAAATCGTATTATAACATCGACATAGACAAATAATAAAATAGAACATTAAAATCAAGATGTTTCTTGCTATATTGTGCGAATACTCTTCTAGTATCTCTTAATTGATTCGGTTTTATAGGTTAAAAGAATCAATTTAATCGGTTTTAAAAATTTTAATAATTTATTTCTTCAAAAAAATTGTCTAGAAAGTTGCTCAAAATCTAAAAGTCCCTTGATTTTATTTTTTAATTTTTCTCACATTTTAATATTAAAATCAATATTATATTTAAAGAATTAAATATAACTTCTTTTTCTTAATTCTAACTTTAGCCTTTTATTCTAAAAAACAATAGGAAAGTTGTTAATGATATTAATCATTCATCCAATTTGGATTCAGCCTTTTGAACATCTTCAACAAATTCTTTAAATAGAGAAAATAAGAGTTTTTATTTTTATGTTACTCATTCAGATAGAGAAAACAATAAAAAGTACTTCAAGTTTAGATAATTCTTTAAAATGGAATTTGAGTACAGAGAAGTGATTATTTTAATTATTTTTTACCAATGAGAATAATAATTATTACTTTATATAAAATTTCTTGAAGTTTATTGAGATTATAAAATTATATAATATTTTAATAATATTATTAATGTTGAAATCTATAAACTAGAGAATTTGTTGGAGTTGAGTATAAACTTTATAGAGATTTTTACTTTTGGTTTTTATTTTAGAGATTATAAAAAATATGTTGGAGATGCTCTGAATCAGCCACCATATTGACCATGTCGTTAATTATAATAAGTAATAATCAGTGTTCTAAAAAGCTTGTTGTGACTTAAATTGTTGGTGGTTATAGTTTCACCGGCTGTTTAAGCGTAATTTGAATTAACACGAGTGTCAATGGGTTTCGAATTGTGATCTAATACAAGTTAGGTGGTACGAAGTGCACACCTGTATATAACACGAATTTGATCTTGGATACGACAAAATGGCGGGGTGCCCCTAGAAAACTTTTCGGATCTAAATTCTAAAAGACTTAAAAATTTCACCAAGTCTTGTGTGAACATTCAATTATTCTCTAGTAACCCGACTTTCGTTTTTGTGCCTAAATTCGAAAGTGTTCTTAAAGATTATTCTAGATTGAATTTCGTGATACCCAAACATAGAGTCGAAATAGCAATTTGGAAAGTGAACTTACACAATCCTTAAGCAATCCAAATTCCAATTAATGTTTACCCTGTAATCCTAAATTTTTCTAACATATATGACACCAAGTTAAGCTTGTGGCACGCCATGACTTAATCTGTGGCTTTTGTAATAGGATATTTTATTTTTCTTACATATTCGATATCTTATTTTTTACTTGATAATATATAAGCTAATTTAAATTGTTTAACATTATTGACTCGTTATATAAAAATATGTTCATATATCAAATATTATATATGATATAGAGATTCATCATCATAATTCTCGTTGTCAAAGATGTCGTGGGGTTTGGTCTCGAATTAAGAAATAATTCATTTATATTATTATTGACTAGAAGAGTACTCGCGCAATACATCGAGACACATCTCGATTTTCATGTTCTATTTTATTATTTGTCTCTGTCGATGTTATAATACGATTTTATGTGTTTTTAAGAAAGCAATAATGATTTTATTTTTGAATAAAATATAAATTTGAAGATATCATAAAATTTTGAAAAAATATATATCAATGTTAATATTAAATCAATTATTTAAAAGATTTCATTTTTTTATGTAATTTTTTTATTTTTATTTTCTTTTGAAAGTATATAATATTTATATACGATAAATAAAACAAATAAATTCACATATTCTTCTCACTTTTAGTG
>NC_037540.1:3407964-3410090 GCF_001531365.2 Cynara cardunculus var. scolymus
TATAAATTTTATAAAGATAATAATTAAGTATTCAATTAGAACTCAATGATTATTATAATTATATTTTAGATTTTTTATATTTAAAATGAGATGTTTAACCCGTATATGATTATGTTTATCTGCAGTTAGTTACACGAATTCAGATATGGAGCTTTAATAAGTTGTACTTACGCAAAATCTATTTGCAATCTTGAGTTTTAAGTAATATGCATCATTAAACAGTATTTTATACATAAAAATGGTTTTTAAGAGTTTTTATCAAATACTTTATAATATAATATATATTATAAGTAAAGAAAAATAATAGGAAAATAACATGATTATATAAATTATACTTCCCTCCATCATTACAAAATTATATAATTTTATTAAATGACAACATTATATATTCGTGTGACAGTTGGCAGTTGGCACAATTATATCTGAATTGTTATATCGATGCAGAGATAATAAAAAATTAATCCAATGTGAAAGAGAAACTTCCTCTCTCCACCCTCCCAATCCCATCAAATTAAAAGACAGCTTTGTTGGCATCTTCTTCAACCTTCTTGTAGCATCCAATCCATTCTAAACAAGTCAACGTTATTTCAATGGCATCTTCTTCTATGCAATCGTGGAATCATGATGTTTTCCTCAGTTTTAGAGGAACAGACACTCGCGACACTTTTGTGGATCATCTTTATTCGGCTCTTGTACAACAAGGAATCTTCACATACAAGGATGACCAAACACTTCCTCGGGGGGAAATCATCGGTCCATCGCTTTTGAAGGCTATTGAAGAATCACAGATTGCTGTCATCGTATTCTCTGAAAACTATGCCGATTCTTGTTGGTGCTTGCAAGAACTTGCACATATTATGAAATGCAAGGATGAGAGAGGTCAAATAGTTATGCCCATTTTCTATCACATGGATCCCTCTGAGCTCCGAAATCAAAAAAGGAAATATGGGGAAGCATTTGCCAAACATGAGTCTGAGAACAAAAACGTTGAATCTTGGAGAAAAGCACTTGCGGATGCAGGGAACCTATCTGGATACGTCGCTAATGGGTAATCTTATTCTTTGTTTTTAAAAACTTATGCTTCAACTGTTTGTACTCTACAACCTAATTCTACTTGTAAGCTTCCAAAGGATAAAGCCAAAGCCTTTTTATGTTTTTAGAGAACAACTATAAACTATGAGTAGAATTGTACTTGTACAGTTGTACTATATAAAAATTCATTAAGAAATGTATATTTTCGGAGGAATCATCTGTTTGAAACACATAACTGGAAGTATTAAAGTGATGAACAAGGAAAATGCATGATAAAAATTAGGCTGTCCTACAAATGTTCTATTCGACTAGTTAAATCTAAATAAGTGAACAGATTACCTCTTTTCTCAGTTAGAGCATCTATTAATTTTCCTTGTATACCAATATCCAGGCCCGAGACAGTATTCATCAAACAAATTGTTGAGACGATTTCAAATAGATTGTGTGCGCAAATTTCAAGTGACGATGAAGACCTGATTGGAATAAAGGCTCGCCTGCAAGATCTGAAATCTAAGATGGAAATGGAATCAGATGGTGTACTGATGGTAGGCATATGGGGGCTTGGGGGTGGTGGCAAGACTACACTTGCATCTGCTCTTTATGATGAAATCTCTAGCAACTTTGAGGGTTCCTGCTTTTTAAAAGATGTTCGGGAAGAATCAAGAAAACAGGGTTTGCCAAATTTGCGAAAAGAAATTCTCTCAGTTGTTTTGAAACAAAAAAGAGAGGAAGTAGTTGGAGATGTAGGAAGCTTGATAAAGAGTAGGTTCCGCCGTAAAAAGGTCCTGATGGTTCTTGATGATGTGGATCATGCTGACCAGCTAAAGGAGTTAGCTGGATCAGCTGCTTGGTTTGGTAAAGGAAGCCGAATAATAGTCACAACGAGAGATAAGCATTTGTTAAATGCTCGCAAAGTAAACGTGATATACGATATCAGCTTGTTAAATGATGATGAGGCTATTAAGCTCTTTTACAAGCATGCACCTCTGGATCACAGACCCATAGAAGATTATGAGATGCTTTCAAAAGATGTAGTCTCTTATGCTGGTGGGCTCCCATTAGCACTTAAAGTTCTAGGTTCTTTTCTATGTGAC
>NC_037540.1:3410450-3413857 GCF_001531365.2 Cynara cardunculus var. scolymus
TATATTGATATATAAAGATATGTGGTCTAACTAAACACTATAATCATTTTGTTCCTTTATCATAGGAAAATGACAGGATTAAAGCATTACAAGCTCCGTATTGGAGTCACGAAAAGATTCCTCCTATTTTTCTCGAGGTTGTTTGTAACATGAAGAAACTTCGGTGGATTTCTTGGGACCACCATTCATCAACTTCATTGCCCAGAGAATTTCAACCAATGGAGCTTTGTTGTCTACGATTGGAAGGGAGATTGTTAATGCAACTTTGGGAGGGTTATAAGGTAATTCTTATTGTTTCTCTAATTAAGGGATGATAATTAGTCATAAATCTAACTAATTTACAGAGTAATTAGTCATAAGTAGAAATATTGATATGATTGAATATCGGTGTCATTAGGCGACTCTAACTAATTACATGCTCCTTAGCATTTACAAGAGAAATACAATTAAGTAATCAACCATGGGAAAATTTTAATTTTGATCAAATCTGTATGACTAATTAAAGCACCTGATCATTAATGTATGTGTGATTTTAAGCATTAATTTTTTTTATATTAAAAAATGATTTTTATATTAATTTTACTGTGATTTTTATATTCAGCTGATTGTATATGTTATAAATATGAGTTTCTTCCAAATGTCTTGCAAAAGCTGAAGAGAACAAGGGTGTTGACCCTAATCCAATCCATGGCTCGTTTTAATTTTGTTTTGGAAAATATAATTAATTTGTGTTAGTTATCATATATACACTCTATATATGATATTAAAGAATGCATTGATATAATTGACTTGTGTGTTATTGTATACAACAGCATCTACCAAATTTGAAAGTGCTCGACCTCTCGTTTTCCACAAAGCTAGTCAGGACACCGGATTTTGATGGACTTCCATGTCTTGAAAGAATGATATTAAGGGGTTGTGAGAGTTTAAAAGAGATACATCCATCAATTGGATATCATGAAAGGTTTATTTTCTTGGACATGGAATACTGTACAAGCCTTGAACTGTTTCCACCCATCTTCCGAATGAAAAAGTTGGAGACTTTTCTATTAAATGGTTGCTCTCAATTTTTCAAGTTCCCAGAGATCCAAACTAGCATGGACAACTTGGTAAAGTTTAGTTTGAGAGAAACTGGGATAGAAATTGTACCCTCATCAATTGGACAATACTGTAACAACCTTGTTTCTCTTGATTTGGGGTGGTGTAGATGTCTACAGAGTATTGAGGGCAACTTCCGTCTCTTAAAACGTCTGCAATTGCTTTATCTCGACGGTTGTGATCAACTTAATAACATACCAACAGGAGGCCTCTTTGATGGAGAATGTTGTTTACATGTGCTTTCATTATCTTACCGAGGCAGCATGTCAAGCATAAAGCTTTTTTGCTTTTCAAGTTCCTTAAGAAAGTTGAATCTTAGAGATTGCAATTTGGTAGATGGAGACATCTCTTCTTTTTGCAAAGAGTTATCCAACCTACAAGTATTAGACCTAAGCAGTAATAAGTTTTCATGATTGCATTCCAGCCTCTCCCAACTTCCTCGTCTCAAATTCCTCAACTTGTCAGATTGCTGTGAGCTTTTAGAATTACCGGATCTCCCATCAAGCCTATCTATTCTCATAGCAGAGCTGTGTGACTGGCTTGATGTTGTAGGAGATTTTCAAACAAACCACCTTAAATGGCTGTGGAAGGTCTCACTTTCAACCCACAGGAGGTGGGATGATTGTGAGAGAATAGTACAATCCATGCTTCAGGTATGACTCTATATACCTTGATGAATTTCGATATTAATTTGTATATACAGACCCAAACCAAACCAAACCAAATAATTTTCATCATGACAGGGAAATGCCATTAAAGATTACTTCATCGATATCCATCTTGGTAATGATTACATTCCAATAAGAGGCTTTGCACGGGGAACATTTACATTACAACTTCCGTGGAATTGGTACAATGAATTTAGTGGATTCTTAGTATACGTTGATAAAGGTTTCTGGGGGAGTAAGGAAGTAATTATTATCAAGGATGTATTGGGTATGGCAAATGGAGATGGTGTTTTAGAGGTGTCTAATAAAACTGAGCATGATGAAGAGAGAACTATGACAGCGAAGGGCATTTGCTATATATCCTTTGGTTCATTGAGGAAGACCTCATGGTGGAATTCAACCCACACTACCCTTTCACTTTCTTTTCAAAGAAGACCCGTTGACTTAAAAGTTGAACTTGTCCCTAGGAGAAGTCACGGTGATGATGATTCAATAGAAAGGGCGAAAGATGCTTCAAATTTTTGGGATGAGGAATCTCCAAATGAAAAGACGTTTGAGATCATACGTGATTCAAAATCCTCTATTGAGATTCAATGGAGACGTTATCATCATTCAAAGCAGTTCAGATGATGTTCTTTTCATTGTCTGTGATATTTTTACAGAAATGGTTGTATTTTCTTCTTGTTTGTCAAGCCTTGTTAAATCTTTATATATTTTTTTTCCTTTCTCCATTATGTGAAGCTGAAACCTGTTGTTTTTTTCTCAACAAACTATGCATTGTTTTAACATTCATTTAATAAATAAAATAACACTTCAAAGCAAATGTTTTGTAAACCAAATAGGACATGCCACTCCAATATATGTTTTGTAAACCAAATGTGCAGATAGAAACAAATTGGCATTATATAAACACAGGTGGTAATATGTATTTATATGCTATTATGAAAAATATTAAATATTAAATTTTAGTTTAATACAATGATTCCTGTCAATGATATTGAATTATTATTTTATATGATTTTTCTTTTTTAAAATGTATTGTAAGGATATAATTACATAAAATTAATTGGAGTTGAATATAATTTTTTTAAAGATCAATATTTGGCTCATCATATTAAAGTAATTATAGATAATCAATGGCAACAAAGTTTGACCAGCTAGTAAGGGTGTTCAAAAAGCTGCAAAACTAATAAACCGTATTGAACTATTTGATACGAAACCAATAACCGGAAAATCCGGAAATCAAAAACCAGTTTGAATCCTACTTGAAAAGCTTCCTTGGTTTTTTAGGTACCGACCGATACCTGAACCAGTGCGGATACAATGTGTATATAGTATTTGATATTTAATTATATATATATATTTTTATTTATTTGCCTAAAGTTGAATGCGTATTCTTTTTTACGTTTTACAGTTAAACATTAGCTGGATGATTAAAATTTGGTGGTATGAAGTCATGGAAGAGTCGACAGTAACCGAAGAATGAAAGTTTTTAAACAATTGAACTAATTTTAATTTGTTATGTTTTAATTGTATTTATTTATTCGTTAAATAATTGCTTTAAATATTACAAGCATGCACCTCGGGATCACAGATCCATAGAAGATTATGAGATGCTTTCAAAAGATGTAGTCTCTTATG
>NC_037540.1:3414312-3416293 GCF_001531365.2 Cynara cardunculus var. scolymus
TATATTGATATATAAAGATATGTGGTCTAACTAAACACTATAATCATTTTGTTCCTTTATCATAGGAAAATGACAGGATTAAAGCATTACAAGCTACGTATTGGAGTCACGAAAAGATTCCTCCTAGTTTTTTCGAGGTTGTTTGTAACATGAAGAAACTTCGGTGGATTTCTTGGAATCACCATTCATCAACTTCATTGCCAAGAGAATTTCAACCAATGGAGCTTTGTGGTCTACGATTGAAAGGGAGATTGTTAAAGCAACTTTGGGAGGGTTATAAGGTAATTCTTATTGTTTCTCTAATTAATTAAAGGATGATAATTAGTCATAAATCTAACTAATTTACAGACTAATTAATCATAAGTAGAAATATTGATATGATTGAATATCGGTGTCATTAGGCGACTCTAACTAATTACATCGTTAGAGGAGAAAATCCTAAAAATCCAGAATTACACAGCAGGATTTGGCAGTTGGAAGATGTTGTAGAAATATGTGGGATGGATGCAATGAAGGTAATGTTGGAGGTAGCTTTGTTTGTAGAAAATGCATCAGAAATCCGAATTGTAGATTTTAAACCCGGTTTTGGATGCATAAAAAACTGCCGTTTTGACAGTTTTCGCACGTTTTTTCAATACGAATTGGTCATTTTCGTGGAGAAAGAGGTACACAGATTTCATAACAATTTGGATTCGAGGTTCTGTCAATCACTAAATTTTATCCGATTGAGATTTCGATTGTACCATCGAAATACTTCAATCTGAAAGTGATAAACGACTTTCAGTGGGTTCCTAATAAAGATTTTCTAACATTTATTTTAGCCATTAACATTATACAAAAACATTAGCATTAGAAAAGTAGAGGTTATAAGTTAAAAGCACAAGAGAAAGGCCTACTTTAATTCGAAATTGGTTTCTTCGAATTTTATATCGAGAAGCGAGAATAAAAGGATCAAATTCTATTAAATAATTTTGCATTCAATTTATGTGTTTAACTTTGGATGGAAGTTTTTCTCCGACGATTCTACTCCACTCTAGAAGTAAAATATATAAAATACTAGTATAATGTGATGTTTAGTTTAACCAAAATAGTGAAAAAGGTAACCGGAAACTGAACCAAATAAGGGATTAACCGAACCGTTATACCGAAAACCAGAATAAGTCGAAATCGTTTTAGTTTGGATCGGATATTCAGTTATGTGTTTTTTGACACCCCTACGTCCTCCCTCGATCACTTAAGGTTTTGGATCTGCCTCTTGGAGTTTGAAGTTTCACTCACAGTATTTATGGAACAAAGCCAATAAAAGAAGCTTTCTGCTTTCACATAAACCTGAGGCAAAGAAAAAAGAAAGTTGATCGACAATCGAACAAGCAATTGGAAAGTAATTGCAGTTAACGAACACATGATTAGCGAAGTAATTTATAGAGATTGAATAAGTAGCAAGATTCTCTACTGACCAACTCCATGAATTAAAACCTGTAAATCGTCAATTGTATTTAAAGTGTCTGGTTTATAAAGTAGCATAGATAAGGGACATAAATAGGGCTATTTTAATTAGTATAAAAATGGTTTTCCCAAATTCCTCACTCTCTCTTAATCAACTAATTACATAAAACTACATCATCTATTTATTGAAAAACTAAAATAAAAACATCAATTAAATAATTTTTTTATTAAGTTTATAGGAGAAGTTCAAAAAAAACTCAACCAACTTTTTCATTTTATATAGTTTAGTCCCTAATTAAATGATTAAATTCTTGAATTAATTTTTTTTAATGAAAACCCATTAAATCTTCTCATTTTAATGTTTAAGTCTCTAAACATTTTTTTAATAAAATAAATTATGGCACTTTTAAGAATTGATTACTACATCTTTTTAACACAAAAAAAAAAAAAAAGTTAAATGTAACCAATTAGCAATGATTTATATATATTAATTTTTTTTTAACAGTTTTAATCATTTAAAATTAGAAATTTTAAT
>NC_037540.1:3417243-3418640 GCF_001531365.2 Cynara cardunculus var. scolymus
GTCACTTGTTCTTTTAGCCTAAGACGAACCAATTCACTTACTATTAATTATTCTATATGCTCAAACCAATTCATCTACAAGTCAAATATATAAAATAATAGTATAATGTGCTATTCAGTTTAACTGAAATAGTAAACGGAGTAACCAAAAACTGAACCAAATAAGGTATCCTCATTCGATTAACCTATCCATTATCCCGAATACCATAATAACCCGAAACCGTTTTGGTTTTAACGGGTTATTCAGTTCTGGATTTTTTTGACACCCCTAGGTCCGCCACCGGTCACTTGAGTATTTGAAATCACCCCTGAGATGAAGTTTCACTAACATTATGGAACAAAGCCAATAAAAGAGGCTTTCACATGACTTATAGGGCAAAGAAATGCAAAGGAAAAAAGAAAGTTGATCGACAATCAAACAAGCCACTGGAAGTTAATTGCAAATTGCAATTAAAGAATACATCATCAGCAAAAAATCACAACAATATTTACAGAGATTGAATAAAGATTGTTTACTGACCTCCATGAATAGCAACGAAACGGTTGTAGTCTAAAACCTATTGTTTCTTAAAATCTCTGAAATACCTGAACGCTTGCTCCAATCCATTTCAAGCACTAAGCCAGATGAAAACCTTGACATCATTGCCTGCCGCAACCGTAAACAAACCATGACCAGATTTCCTTCATTCATCTTTTCAAAGTCATCATAGGATGTGATCGCTGCACCTCCTTATTCATACATAACCAATAACCAAGGAAATGTAGACAAATTGATAACACAAATCACAATTTTGGGAAATGCAGAGGAGTTGTGAACACAAACCAGAGTTAAGAAGTCTAGTTCATCATTKATATTTAAGGCAGCCACCAGGGGAGTTATCTCGTTGATTCTAGCAGCCRCAGGTAAGAATTCATCCTTTCTTTGGGGTTATCTTTTTTTGTTTTTCAACAGCAATGAGGAACAGTCGTAAGGTTTCTAGATTGATTTTGGGCAGCTGTGAGTTAGGGGTTGATTATTTTGGTTGTTTTCTTGTCACCTTACCACTTTAACAGTTACAAGATGGGTTAGTATGTTTTTGATGGCTTGGTTTAATAAATCCGTTTGGTTCGATGGAATGTTTTTGAGGGATTAAATTATGTTTTTGTTAATTTATTATTACAAAACAAGTGTTTTTTTAACATATTTTAAAACATTATTTCAAACAAATTTATGAAATCCCACGAAATATCAACTACCCCTATTGGATTTCTAAATCTCATGTTTGTAGGATTCTAATGAAATTCCGGGATTGAAATGGAATTGAGTTCAAAATCGTTATCAAATCCCACAAACCAAACGAGACCTAATAAAATCCCACGAACCAAATGAGTACCAACTTTAATACTTGGGCCATTCAA
>NC_037540.1:3420280-3421716 GCF_001531365.2 Cynara cardunculus var. scolymus
AAAAGCTTCCCTAAAAATATATATATTAGTGACACTTTTCAAGTATTTGTGGCGTTTTGTAAGAGTTACTAAAAGATACTTTTAGAGAAGATAATGGAAAAGCTTCTCTAAAGATATTAGTTTTAGTGACACTTTTAAAAAACCATCTCTAAAAGTTCTAATTAAGGTAATGAAATCTTCTGTAAATATGATATTTAGATACACAAAACTCAAAATCTTCTCTAAAAATTATCTTTAGTTACACTTTTAAAAAGTTAATTCCTTCTCTAAAAAATATATTATAATATATATATATATATATATATATATTATAATAATAAAATTAAAGTAATAAATAATATTAAATTAATCGGAACAAATTAATAATAAACCTCGAAACAATTTTTTATAGATTTGTTATATAATCTCTTATAATAAGAACCATCCAAATTTAATATTCAACTAGCTTATATATCGTCTAAATTTATCAACAAAAAACATCCAAAATCATCATAGCATGTTTAACGATCTTGAGTCTCCGAATGTTGGTCTTGAACAGTTAATGAAAATGAACTTGCAACTGACCGGCCGGATATAATTGACCTCACCATTTGTGGCAACTCCGCGACTTCATCTTTCACAAGAAAGAGCTCGGATTTGGTAGAAGCAAGCTCGGATTTGGTTGAGCAAGCTCGGACTCGGTTGAAGCAAGTCTATTAGACATCTCGCTGTGGCTCAATCGACCTGATGCACTGGTGCTATGTCGCGAACTTGTAGAATCGCTCCTAGTGCTCGGGACCCTCGACCATCCCCGAATATATGCAGATCTGTTACCTAAGACTTGTTGCATAATCTCTAGATCACCCGGGGGGATTTTCTGTTGATTCACTTTGCCGCTTAATCTCTACCATGTTCTCCTATGAACATAAAAATCATATATATAAATCTTAGTGACTTATAAAATGATGAAGACATGCAAAAGAATTCGTTAAACGTAACTTACATATGAAGTGCGAGAATAGTCATTAACCCAACCATCTTTTTCTCTATAATGCAACTTTTAAAAAGTCTCTATCTCACCGATAAGAGAATTGTCGGACAATCCTCTATTTCTTCAGGTATTTCTCAAACCCTATATCCTAATCGTTTTCTTGGCCTTTTGCTATAAATTTGTGATGATTTCTTCGTTGCTACAAATTGCTTATTGCTACAAACCTTAATCTGTTAATAAATCGTTTATTGCTACAAATGCTGTCTTTTTATCTGATTTGTATCACTTGTGCGGACAATGTGGCTTGATAAAATAAAGGAGAATGAGTCATTGGTTGTAGGAAGGAGGTTATGGGATCATACATAAGCCTCTAGATTGGTTTTCTACTGTTTCATATTGGTTCTCAGGCTCCCTCTCCTGGTCACTTGTTCTTTTAGCCTAAGACGAACCAATTCACTTACTATTA
>NC_037540.1:3422508-3425753 GCF_001531365.2 Cynara cardunculus var. scolymus
TGATAACACAAATCACAATTTTGGGAAATGCAGAGGAGTTGGGAACACAAACCAGAGTTAAGAAGTCTAGTTCATCATTTATATTTAAGGCAGTTATCTCGTTGATTCTAGCAGCCGCAGGTAAGCATTCATCCTTTCTTTGGGGTTATCTTTTTTTGTTTTTTAACAGCAATGAGGAACAGTCGTAAGGTTTCTAGATTGATTTTGGGCAGCTGTGAGTTAGGGGTTGATTATTTTGGTTGTTTTCTTGTCACTTTACCACCGTAACAGTTACAAGATGGGTAAGTATGTTTCTTCTAAATACTTTTAAGACTGTTTTTGGCTTGTTATTTACCCCTATTTTCCTGTATAACCAAGGGGCTGTTTACTAATTGCTTACCCGGTAAATGTTTACCGGGTCACTTTACCTTATTGAATGAACATGACAAGGATTGAGAATCTTACCCGGTAAGAGTGATAACAAAGACCGAGAATGTTATGCGGTTAGTGAGGGTGATGACTCTTACCCGGTAAGAGCTTACCGGATAAAGTTATTGCATACGGTGCCATTTTAATGGAATACATTTTTACTCTGTAAGTTAAATGAAAGTGTTTACTCTCACTGATAAGCTCTTACCGGGTAAGCATTTGGTAAACGGCTTCTAAGTCAATCATAGTTGCTTCAGAAAATGTCACCTTGATGACATAGTACTTCTTACTGTGGATTTTTGTCTATTTAGAGTTATGAAAATAAATCTTATATGTGCTTTGTGTAAAATTTCGTATGTATAATTTACAGATCTTTTAGGTCCCATAGAACTAAATTAATAAAACATTAATTAATACGATAAATGTTGATTCATACATCTAACACAAAGAAGTCAACCAAGTGTCATGCACCGACCTACAAGCCCAACCCCAAGCCCATCACTTTTGTTGGACTGCAATTTCATGGAAATTTTCTCTTACATCAAACCAAATAAACCAAGTGATTTTTCTTAAAGAAGTTCATATAATAGTAAACCCATTAATTACATTACAGGTTGTTCTCAAAAAAACAAACCATCACATTATTGTTATTGCAAAGAGACCACAACCATACCCCACCGGAGATGGTGACAGGAGATAAACGACGGAGATGGTGACCGCAGATAGACAAACGTCCAAGATGGTGACCACAAACAAACATCAGAGATGATAACCGGAGATGGTGCCTAAAATGGTTGTTGTCTTCATCTAAACTGTGTAAAAATATGTATTATGTATTATATAAGACAACAGTTTTTAAGTTAATTGGTAGCGATTAAAGAAAATACATTTTACAATTGTTTAATATAATAAAATCCAACTCATTAGCCACATTAGCAAACAAATTTTGAGTAGTATTTTGTGTCACTTGTCGTGTCAGTATGATAATATGTTAATAGTTAAACCAGTTATCTAGATACTTAAATGTTTGAAACTTCCAACCTCAAATACCAAAATGAAGGTTTTAAAATATGTTACCTTTTTTATGCAATTTATCCTTTTAAAAATTGATTTTAAAATAGATTTTTCTTTTAAATGACATGTAAGTTATTCCATGTGTAACAGGTAATCCTTCATGACTTCCATGTCATTTTTAGTTTGACACATGAAGAAAGGAAAACTTGTTCAAATGGTTTCAAATGGGTTTCAAATGGGAGGGATTGCTGGAGTGGCCATCAAACAGCCTCCGTCAACAGAAATGGATGGGGAAGAGGGAGAAAAGAGGGATATGTGGCATCGGATTGGTGTTTGGGAGAAAGCTCTTTTTATTTTAAAAGAAGACTAGAAAATTACTAAAATACCCTTATGAGTTAACCTACTTAACAGAAACATGTTAACAGAGTTAGAGCAAGGGGATCTATACCCGTGATGGCCTCTCGTATGTTTTCCATCTATAATATCGACTTCAGTTCATTCATCTACTCAAACCACATCAATCTTTCTTCTTCATCCTTTTCGTAGTACCCATTCTATAGAAATCAACCCTTCAATGGCAATATTTTCATGGTTCCGTACGATCCTTGACGGTACTGTCACCGTTTTGTTTCGTTGTGTGTTACGGTGCTTCCGTTTAGTTTTATTTAAGGGTCCGCCTCCTAAACAAATCAACCCTTCAATGGCATCTTCCTCATCGTCTTTTCACTCCACTCCTCCCTCTTCTTTTTCTCAATCGCGGAAACATGACGTTTTTCTAAGTTTTAGAGGAACAGACGTTCGCAACAACTTTGTGGATCATCTCTATTCGGTTCTTGTACAACAAGGAATCTACACCTACAAGGATGACCAAACACTTCCCCGGGGCGAAACCATCGGACCATCGCTTCTGAAGGCTATTGAAGAATCACATATTGCTATCATCGTTTTCTCTGAAAACTATGCGGATTCTTCTTGGTGCTTGCAAGAACTTGCACATATCATGAAATGCAAGGATGAGATAGGCCTAATTGTTATGCCCATTTTCTATCACATCGATCCCTCTGAACTCCGAAAGCAAAACGGGAAATATGGAGAGGCACTTGCAAAACATGAGTCGGAGAACAAAAACGTTGAATATTGGAGAAAAGCACTTGTGGATGCAGGGAACCTATCTGGATACGTCGCTAATGGGTAATCTTATTCTTTGTTTTTAAAAATTTATGCTTCAAGTGTTTGTACTCTACAACCTTATTCTACTTGTAAGCTTTCAAAGGATAAAGCCAAAGCCTTTTTATGTTTTTAGAGAACAACTATAAACTATGAGTAGAATTGTACTATATAAAAATTCATTAAGAAATCTATATTTTCGGAGGAATCATCTGTTTGAAACACATAACTGGAAGTATTAAAGTGATGAACAAGGAAAATGCATGATGAAAATTAGGTTGTCCTACAAATGTTGTATTCGATTAGTTAAATCTAAATAAGGGAACAGATTACCTGTTTTCTCAATTAGAGCATCTGTTAATTTTCCTTGTATATCCAATATCCAGGCCCGAGACTCTATTCATCAAACAAATTGTTGACACGATATCAAATAGATTGTGTGCGCCAATTTCAAGTGACGATGAAGACTTGATTGGAATAAAGGCTCGCCTGCAAGATCTGAAATCTAAGATGGAAATGGAATCAGAGGGTGTACTGATGGTAGGCATATGGGGGCTTGGCGGTGGTGGCAAGACTACTCTTGCATCTGCTCTTTATGATGAAATCTCTAGCAAGTTTGATGGTTCCTGCTTTCTAAAAGATGTTCGGGAAGAATC
>NC_037540.1:3426518-3431782 GCF_001531365.2 Cynara cardunculus var. scolymus
TATGTTATATTGATATATAAAGATATGTGGTCTAACTAAACACTATAATCATTTTGTTCCTTTATCATAGGAAAATGACAGGATTAAAGCATTACAAGCTCGGTTTCGGTGGAACGAAGAGGTTCCTCCTAGATTTTCCAAGGTTGTTGGTAACATGAAGAAGCTTCGGTGGATTTCTCAGTCTGGCTATTCATCAACTTCATTGCCAAGAGAATTTCCAATGGAGCTTTGTTATCTACAATTGTTAGACAGCCATATTGAGCAACTTTGGATGGGTTATAAGGTAATTCTTATTGTTTCTCTAATTAATTAAGGGATGATAATTAGTCATAAATGTAACTAATTTACAGAGTAATTAATTATAAGTAGTAATATTGATATGATCGAATATCGGTGTCCTTAGGCGACCCTATGCATGTGAAGCTGACCCTAACTAATTTCTTGTTCCTTAGCATTTAGAAGAAATATACAATTAAGTAATCAACCATGAGAAAAGTTTAATTCTGATCAAATTTGTTATGACGAATTAAAGCACCTGATCATTAAAGTATGTGTGATTTTAAGCATTAATTCCTTTTTTATATTAAAAAACGATATCACTGTGATTTTTATATTCAGCTGATTGTATATGTTATAAATATGAGTTTCTTCCAAATGTCTTGTAAAAAGCTGAAGAGAACAAGGGTGTTGACCCTAATCCGATCCATGGCTTGTTTTAATTTGTTGGAAAATATAATTAATTTGTGTTAGTTATCATATATACACTCTATATATGATATTAAAGAATGCATTGATATAATTGACTTGTGTGTTATTGTATACAACAGCATCTACCAAATTTGAAAGTGGTCGACCTCTCGTTTTCCACAAAGCTAGTCAGGACACCGGATTTTGATGGACTTCCATGTCTTGAAAGATTGGTGCTCAAAAATTGTACGAGTTTAAAAGAGATACATCCGTCAATTGGATATCATGAAAGGCTTATTTTCTTGGACATGAAAAATTGTAGTAGCCTTGAACTGTTTCCACCCATCTTCCGAATGAAAAAGTTGGAGACTCTTATACTCTCTCATTGCGATAATCTTTGTAAGATCCCAGAGATCCAAACCGGCATGGACAACTTGGTAAAGTTTAGTTTGAGAGGAACTTGTATAGAAATTGTACCCTCATCAGTTGGACAATACTGTAACAACCTTGTTTCTCTTGATTTGAGGTGGTGTGGACATCTACGGAGTATTGAAGGCAACTTCCATCTCTTAAAACATCTGCAATTGCTTTATCTTGACGGTTGTGATCAACTTAAGAACATACCAACAGAAGGCCTCTTCGGTGTAGAATGTTGTTTAAATGTGCTTTCTTTATCTTCGTACATTCTTCAGCCGGGAGCAGTGAATGAATTTCTTGGCTTTCGACGTTTTTTAAGAAGGTTGAGTCTTAGAAGGTGCAATTTGGTAGATGAAGGCATCTCCTCTGTTTTTTGGGAGGAATTATCCAACCTAGAAGTATTAGACCTAAGCAATAATGGGTTTTCACGATTGCCTTCCAGCCTTTCGCAACTTTCTCATCTCAAATTCATTAACCTGTTTGGTTGCTATAACCTTGTGGACTTACCGGATCTCCCATCAAGCATATCTATTCTCATTGCAGACGGGTGCAGGTCTCTTAAAATTGGAGACTTTCCAACAAACCATCTTAAATGGTTGTGGAAAGTCATACTTCCACCAAGCAATCATAATGGCGAGAGGGTATTGCAATCCATGCTTCAGGTATATATATTGTTGAATTTCAGTATTAATTTGTATAGACCTAAACAAAATTATAATACTAAAAATATTCATCATGACAGGGAAATGCTATTGAAGACTACTTTATTAGTATCGTATTTGAAGAATGTTGTGTTCCAATAAGAGGCTTTGCACGGGGAACATTTCTGTTACAACTTACGTGGAATTGGTACAACGAATTCTGTGGGTTCTTAATATACATTGGTAGATCGAATTGGTACGGGGAAGAAGTCATTGTTATCAAGGATGTATTGGGCATGGAAAATGGAGATGGTGTTTTAGAGGTGTCTAATAAACCTGACCATCATGATGATGATGAAGATGGTATGACAGCAGCAAAGGGCATGTGCTATATATCCTTTGGTTCATTGAGGAACACCTCATGGTGGAATTCAACCCACACTACCCTTTCATTTTCCTTACAGACTGAATCTAACTTCAAAGTTGAACTTGTTCGTGGTAGAAATCAAGGTGATGATTCAATATTGAAAGATACAACATACCTTTCAAATTTTTGGGACGAGGAATTTCAAAATCAAAAGACGTTTGAGATCATAAGTGATTCAAAGTCCTCTATTCAGATTCTATGGGACACTCGTAGTATTGGGTCAGACCTGTTCGATCGTATCTAATATTCTTTTTATTGTTTGTGGCATTTTTATAGAAACTGTTTTTTCCCTTTCTCCTTTCTTTGAAACCTATAGTTTTCTCTCTTAACTAATTATCTATTGTTTAACATTCATTTAGTAAATAAAATAATATTTTTGTGTTTAAGTTTAAATAACACATTACAACATAATCATATATTCGTTTTACAATGTCCATGTTTCGCTTATATCCGGTTTACAATGTCAACCTTTTTACTCCACTCTAGCCTCCTGTGAACAACGACCCTTGCTTAGGTATTGACTAGTCTCTTCTCACATGTTATCCAGCGATTCCGAAAACCCTAATCGATTTTTTTTGTAAATTTGTGATTTTCTCAGATACTCTCTAGTTGCAAATTGGGCCGGAAAACATCTCTCATCTTGTATCTCATCACAATCTTAAACCCTAATCATTTTTCTTCGGGTATTTCTCAAGCCCTTCATCCTAATTGCTTTCTTCGCCATTTGCTTACAAATTGCTTATCGCTTCAAACCTTAATTTCTTATAAAATTGCTTATTGCTACAAATTGTAATATGTTAATAAATTGTCTATTGCCTACAAAATGTTGTCTTTTTATTTGATTCGTGCAACTTATATGGACAATGTGGTTTTTCTAGATAAAATAAAAGAGATGAGTCATGGGTTGTACGATGGAGGTTATGGGATCATATATAAGCCTCTAGATTGGTCTCTCAGACTCCCTCTTTTTGTAGTTTGTTCTTTCTATATGTTCAAACCATTTCATCTAGAAGTAAAGTATTTAAAATACTAGTATAACATGCTGTTTGGTTTAACCAAAATAGTAAAAAAAGGTAAACGAAAACTGAACCAAATAAGGGATTAATCGAATCGTTATATTGAAAACCAGAATAACCCAAAATCGTTTCGGTTTAGATCAATCATTCGGTTTTGTGTTTTTTGACACCCTTTGGTCCTCCCCCGATCACTTAAGTTTTTGGATCCCCCACCCCTGAGTTTGAAGTTTCACTCACATTATTTATGGAACAAAACCAATAAAAGAGGCTTTCTGCTTTCACATAAACCTGGGCCAAAGAAAAAGGTAAGTTGATCGATAATCGAACAAGCGATTGGAAAGTAATTGCAGTTAATGAACACATGATTAGCGAAGTAATTTATAAAGATTGTATAAGTAGCAAGATTCTCAACTGACCAAGTCCATGAATTAAAACCTGTAAATCATCAATTTTGTTTAGAGTGTCTGATATAGCTGGACGCTTGCTCCGATCCATTTCAAGCTCTTACCTAGATGAAAATCCTGATATCATGTCGTATAAAAACACCATACCCAGATTTCCTTCATTGATCTTTTTTAAGTCATTCTTGGATGTGATTTCCGCACCTCCTAATTCATACATGACCATCAATCAAGGGAATGTAGACAAATTGATAACACAGATCAAAATTTAAGGAAATGCAGAGGAGTTGGGAAGTCAAAAATTTTTTTTTTTCATCTTTGATACTCAAGGCACCCACAAGGGAAGTTATTACACGTCAATTCTATCATTCTTATTCATTACTTTGGATATACGTATCAAGAGATATACAACTAAATATCAAAGGAGCAAGTACAACACCTCCTGCTTGGCGTTCTCAAATACATATGTATAGATGTATAAGATCATCGTTACCAACCAACTACACCATTTGGTTTGAATTAGTTAACATGTTATATCATTGGTGATTTGTCTTAAATATATTATAAAATGTTAAAATTGACTAATTTTAACATGATTTTTTTTCGCCATTTTACAATGCTCAACTAGCAAATAATTAACTTATCAGATAACTATTTTAACTAACAACTAAATTATCAGTTAATTTGCTTAGTCAAAAGAGGTAAAAAAGACAAATTAATATTCAATTTTTGTAACGGAAATTTTAATTAAATGATTAAAATACTAAACTAACTCTTAGTTATCTTGTTTTATAGGTTAAAAAATCAATTAAATCGGTTTTAGAAATTCGAATTGATTTATTTGTTTAATAAAATCATATAGAAACTAACTCACTTAAATTCCAAAAGTCAATAAGAACTCATTAAAATAATCTAATCAGTCTTCATTAATAAATTTTACATAAAAAATTAGAATTAATTTGAAAAATAATTAGAAACTTAATCATCTAAAATAAAAAACTTGAAAGTTTTTTTTTTTTTTTTGTTAAAGAAGTTATTTATGGACTTAATCATTAAAATTTTAAATATTTTTCAATTCAAAAAAGTTTGAAAACTATGTCGTTTAAAATGAGGAAGTGGATTGGATATTCATGGACTTCTCCTGGTCAACCTTGGAAATTTTTGTATAACTGATTTTTCCGTTACTATCCCCAGCAACCTTCCCGCCTTCACATCCCAGTCCTCTCCGGCGATTCGACCAGTCCGGCAGATTCCACTCCACTCTACCTTCCGACGAACTTTGTCCAACGATTGCACTCTAGCCCCCTCCGGCCACCCTTGTTCAGGTAATGACTATTCTCTCTAATCACTCTTATCGCTTATTGTCCAGCGTCCAACGATTCCAGAAACCCTAATCGATTTTTTTGTAAATTGGTGATTTACTCAAATACTCTCTTTCTGTTAACTGGGCCAGCCATATCTGATCTCGTACCTCATCACAATCTCAAACCCTAATCGATTTTTCTTCAGGTATTTCTCAAACCCTATATCCTAATCGTTTTCTTGGCCTTTTGCTATAAATTGGTGATGATTTCTTCGTAGCTACAAATTGCTTATTGTTACATCCTACAAATTGCTTATTGCTACAAACCTTAATCTGTTAATAAATCGTTTATTGCTACAAATGCTGTCCTGT
>NC_037540.1:3433842-3438416 GCF_001531365.2 Cynara cardunculus var. scolymus
TATACATCTGCTTCTATATTTTAAGGTATATATATATATATATATATATATATATATATATATATCCGTTGGTACTAGAGATGGTTAGAAGCTCGAGCTCAAGCCTTGCTATGAAAAAGTTATTCGAGCTCGAGTTGAGCTTGAGCCTGGTAATATTTTTTCGAGCAGAGCTCGAATAACTTACAACTCGACTCAACTAGTTAACACCCATACCATCAATGAAGTCTCCCATATCCAGACATGCGTTCCTTATTCACCGAGGGAATTTGGTTATTTGAAATCGATTTATGATTTTTGTTTGTTTGTATGATTTAGATTTAAGATTTTTTTTTATATTGGTTTAGTGTCTCAATATTTGTTGAATGGATTTGCACAAGGTTGTGTCCATGTAAAATTAATTAGGGTTCATGTATTGGTGTCATTTCAAATTATTTTTGAGGGTTGTTTTCATTGAGGAAAACAAATGGTTTCAAATGGGTTTGAATGGGAGGGATTGCTGGAGTGGCCACCAGACAGCCTCCGTCAACAGAAATGGATGGGGAAGAGGGAGAAATGAGGGATATGTGGCATCGGATTGGTGTTTGGGAAAGCTCTTTTTATTTTAAAAGATTAGAAATTTACTAAAATACCCTTATGATTTAACCTACTTAACAGAAAAATGTTAACAGAGTTAGAGCAAGGGGATGAAAGGTTCTATAATATGCAAACCACAAGAATCAAATCCATAATTATTTCATTTTTGGAACCGAATTTGTTATATTGTGCTAACCACAGGGACAAAGAATGTAATTTACTCTTTTTGTTTATTGGGTACTCACAAGCACCAACCATAAAACTTCCTCCATGGATGTGTTAATAATTAAAGTTAAAAGTCAAAGGTGATGGTGGGAATATCCTCTTAAATGTGATGCCCCTGATGGCCTCTCATATGTTATCCATCTATAATTTCCACTTCATTTCATTCATCTACTCAAATCACATCAATCTTTCTTCTTCATCCTTTTCGTAGTACCCATTCTATAGAAATCAACCCTTCAATGGCAATATTTTCATGGTTCCGTACGATCCTTGACGGTACTGTCACCGTTTTGTTTCGTTGTGTTTTACAGTGCTTCTGTTTAGTTTTCTTTATGGGTCCGCCTCCGAAACAAATCAACCCGTCAATGGCATCTTCCTCATCGTCTTTTCACTCCACTCCTCCCTCTTCTTCTCAATAACTGGTGGGCTCCCGTTAGCACTTAAAGTTTTAGGTTCTTTTCTATGTGACAAAGACATGAGTGAGTGGACGAGTGCATTGGCCAGACTAATAGAGATCCCAGAGAGCGATATTGTAGAAAAGTTAAACATTATTTATTCGCCTAAAGTTAAATGCGTAATTTCTTTTACGTTTTACAGTTAAACATTAGCTGGATGATTAAATTTGGTGGTATGAAGTCATGAAAGAGTCGACATTGACTGGAGGATGAAAGTTTTTAAATAATTGAAACTAATTTTAATTTGTTATGTTTTGATTGTTTTTATTTATTCGTTAAATAATTGTTTTAAATGTTACATTTTGAAACCATCTTTTATTGTAAAGGATACTTTTGTAAATTCATTAAACCAAACTGCAGTAACTGCTTTATTTTGTTTTGGATAACCAGAAGTCCACCTCATATAGTTTGGTGTACATATTTTTACTGGCACAACTGAACTGAACTCATTTACCAAGTGTTTACCAACTCACTACTCACATTACCTTGCTTGATGAATATGACAATGACCAAGAATCTTTTACTAAAAGAGCGAAACAAGGACCGTGAGTCTTATACGGTAAGTGAGGTGACGTCTTTTACCATGATTAGTGTTTACCGGATAAATTTGTTATATACGATGTTGTCTTTGTTGACTAAAATCTTACCCAGTTAGTAAACCAGACTGCGTATAACTACTTTATTTTGGTTCGGATAACCAGATGTCAGCCTCATATGGTTTGGTGTACATTTTTTCCCCCAACAAAACTGAACCGAACTAAAAAACCAGTCACATTTCTGGGTTGGATTTCCTCTACATGTCGAAATCCCCCGGCTAAGTCTGTGTCCAGTAACTGCGACGAGGTGGGCATGTCTAACCAGATTGGATTGGACAATACATTTTAACAAAATGGGTTTGAACCCGATGTCTTGTTTCCTTTTAAGAACCAGTGTTGCTTCATATGGATGTGTCCATCAGCTAAGGAGGCATCTATCAACGTTAATCGGGTTACCTTACGGATAAGAGTCAACATCATTACATCTCTTATGTGGCAAGATTCCTGACTATCTAGATGGTATAGTATGGTTGTTGGTAAACGTCTCTTATTCAGTAAGTTTTAACCAAGTAAAAGTCTCCACTCTCACTTACCTCTGTCTGAGAAATAAATATCCATATTTTATTTTAGTTTATTCCATAATAAGTGTACACTTTTAAAAGTTAATATTTGCTTTCCCATTCTACCCTTAATTATAAGATGAATATTTTTTCTTTATTATTAAGGGTAAAATTGTCATTCCGTTAATTAAAAAAATGTAATAACTACATATTTTTAAAATTCTGTGTCATTTTTATTGTGGACATTTATTTTGAGATGGAAGGAGTATAATGAAATTTTGAGAATATAATTGCAAAAGTGGGAAATTTATGATATATATATATATTTGATGGTTGGTGCTAGCTCGGCCTTGAGCCCTATTATAAAAAAGTTATTCGAGCTTGAGTCGGGCTTGCGCATGCTGATATTTTTTCAAGCCGAGCTCGAGTAATCTATAACTCAACTTGTTAACACCCTGTCGTCAATGAAGTCACCCATATCCAGACATGCGTTCCTTATTCACCGAGGTATTTTGCCATTTTGGTTATTTGAAATCGATTTATGATTTTTGTTGTTTGAGCTCAATTTGTGGTTTTTTTTTTTTTTTTTTTTGGATTAACCTGGATATCCAACCCGTTATGCGAGCCGACTAATTCCAGGGTGACCATCTGCCCAAAGTCACCGCATTTGAACCTCTGTGGCCACAAGGGTATTTTTATTCCTTCTTGAATTTGAACCTGAAACATTCTAATACTTTTGATCTTTAGAACCAAATTCAAACCAATAAGACATCACCCTTGTGGTTATTTTTTGTTTGTTTGTATGACTTAGATTTAAGATTTTTGATAAATACTCTCAAGAGTTAACCTAGTCTTTATTGGGTACTCACAAGTCACCAGCACCAACAAAGAAACATCCTCGATGGCTGTAATGATTAAAGTTAAAAGTCAAAGTTGACGGCTGGAAATTTCCTTTTTTTAAATGTGATGCCCGTGGTGGCCTCTCACATCGTATGCATCCATCTATCTTCCTCAACCTTCATGTAACCCAATTCATTCTACACAAATCAACCTATCAATGGCATCTTCATCTTCTTCTTTGCAATCGTGGAATCATGATCTTTTTCTCAGTTTTAGAGGTACAGACACTCGTACCACCTTCGTGGATCATCTCTATTCGGCTCTTGTACAACAAGGAATCTACACATACAAGGATGACCAAACACTTCCCCGGGGCGAAATCATCGGTCCATCCCTTTTGAAGGCTATTGAAGAATCACAGATTGCTGTCATCGTATTCTCTGAAAGCTATGCTGATTCTTGTTGGTGCTTGCAAGAACTTGCACATATTATGAAATGCAAGGATGAGAGAGGTCAAATTGTTATGCCCATTTTCTATCACATGGATCCCTCTGAGCTCCGAAATCCAAAAAGGAAATATGGGGAAGCATTTGCAAAACACGAGTCTGAGAACAAAAACGTTGAATTTTGGAGAAAAGCACTTGCGGATGCAGGGAACCTATCTGGATACGTCGCTAATGGGTAATCTTATTCTTTGTTTTTAAAAATTTATGCTTCAAGTGTTTGTACTCTACAACCTAATTCTACTTGTAAGCTTTCAAAAGATAAAAACCAAAGCCTTTTTATGTTTTTAGAGAACAACTATAAACTATGAGTAGAATTGTACTTTTACAGTTGTACTATATAAAAATTCATTAAGAAATCTATATTCGGAGGAATCATCTGTTTGAAACACATAACTGGAAGTATTAAAGTGATGAACAAGGAAAATGCATGATAAAAATAAGGTTGTCCTACAAATGTTCTATTCGATTAGTTAAATCTAATAAGGGAACAGATTACCTGTTTTCTCAATTAGAGCATCTGTTAATTTTCCTTGTATATCCAATACCCAGGCCCGAGACTCTATTCATTAAACACATTGTTGACACGATTTCAAATAGATTGTGTGCGCCAATCTCAAGTGACGATGAAAACCTAATTGGAATAAAGGCTCGCCTGCAAGATCTGAAATCTAAGATGGAAATGGAATCAGATGGTGTACTGATGGTAGGCATATGGGGGCTTGGGGGTGGTGGCAAGACTACTCTTGCATCTAGTCTTTATGATGAAATCTCTAGCAACTTTGAGGGTTCCTGCTTTCTAAAAGATGTTCGGGAAGAATCAAGAAAGCATGGTTTGGAAGAATTGCAACGAAAAATTCTCTCAATTGTTTTGAAACAAAA
>NC_037540.1:3440186-3445736 GCF_001531365.2 Cynara cardunculus var. scolymus
TATGATATTAAAGAATACATTGATATAATTGACTTGTGTGCCATTGTATACAACAGCATCTACCAAATTTGAAAGTGCTCGACCTCTCGCATTCCCCAAAGCTAGTTAGGACACAGGATTTTGATGGACTTCCATGTCTTGAAAGAATGATATTAAGCTATTGTAGGAGTTTAAAAGAGATACATCCATCAATTGGATATCATGAAAGGCTTATTTTCTTGGCCATGGACTATTGTACAAGCCTTCAACTGTTTCCACCCATCTTCCGAATGTAAAAGTTGGAGACTCTTATACTCTCTGATTGCCGTAATCTTTGTAAGTTCCCAGAGATCCAAACCAGCATGGACAACTTGGTAAAGTTTAGTTTGAGAGGAAGTGGGATAGAAATTGTACCCTCATCAATTGGACAATACTGTAACAACCTTGTTTCTCTTGATTTGAGGTGGTGTTTATATCTACAGAGTATTGAAGGCAACTTCCATCTCTTAAAACAACTACAATTTCTTTATCTTGAGGGTTGTGATCAACTTAAGAACATACCAACAGACGGCCTCTTAAATGCAGAATGTTGTTTAAATGTGCTTTCTTTATCTTCGAGCAATCTTCAGCCAGGAGCAGTGAATGAATTTCTTGGCTTTCGACGTTTTTTAAGAAGGTTGAGTCTTAGAGGTTGCAATTTGGTAGATGACGACATCACCTCTTTTTTTTGTGAGGAGTTATCCAACCTACAAGTATTAGACCTAAGCAGTAATGGGTTTTCACGATTGCCTTCCAGCCTCTCGCAACTTTCTCATCTCAAATTCATCGACCTGTCTCTTTGCTATAGCCTTGTGGAATTACCGGATCTCCCATCAAGCATATATATTCTTATTGCACGCGGGTGCACGTCTCTTAAAATTGGAGATTTTCCAACAAACCATCTTAAATGGTTGTGGAAAGTCACACTTCCACCAAGCAATTATAATGGCGAGAGTGTACTGCAATCCATGCTTCAGGTGTATATCTTGTTGAGTTTCAATATATATATATATATATATATATATATATATATATATAGACCCAAACAAAGTTATGATACTAATAATATTCATCATGATAGGGAAATGCTATCAAAGACTACTTTATCAGTATCCAACTTGGAGAATGTTATGTTCCAATAAGAGGCTTTGCATGGGGAACATTTACATTACAACTTCCATGGAATTGGTACAATGAATTTAGTGGATTCTTAGTATACGTTGATAAATGGTATGTGCATAGATGGAATATGTTAATGACTGAAGTCATTACTATCACGGATGTGTTGGGCATGGAAAATGGAGATGGTGTTTTAGAGGTGTCTAATAAAACTGAGCGTGATGAAGAGAAAACTATGAGAGCGAAGGGCATGTGGTATATATCCTTTGGTTCATTGAGGAACACCTCATGGTGGAATTCAACCCACACTACCCTTTCATTTTCACAGGCTGACTAACTTCAAAGTTGAACTTGTTCCTGATAGAAATCAAGGTGATGATGATTCAATATTGAAAGATGCAACATACCTTTCAAATTTTTGGGACGAGGAATTTCAAAATCAAAAGACGTTTGAGATCATAAGTGATTCAAAGTCCTCTATTCAGATTCAATGGGACACTCGTAGTATTCGATCAGAATTGTTCGTTGATATCTAATATTCTTTTTATTGTTTGTGGCATTTTTATAGAAATTGTTTAATTTTTTTCCCTTTCTCCTTTTTTTTAAAACCTATCTAATATTCAATGTGATTTTCTCATATACTCTCTGGTTGCAAATTAGGCCGGAAAACATCTCTCATCTTGTATCTCATCACAATCTTAAACCCTAAATCATTTTTCTTCGGATATTTCTCAAACCCTTCATCCTAATCACTTTCTTGGCCATTTGCTTACAAATTGCTTATTGCTTCAAACCTTAATTTGTTATAAAATTGCTTATTGCTCCAAACTATAATCTCTTGATAAATTGTCTATTGCCTACAAAATGTTGTCTTTTTATTTGATGTGTCACTTATGTGGACAATCTGGTTTTTCTAGATAAAACAAAAGAGATGAGTCATGGGTTGTACGATGGAGGTTATGGGATCATATATAAGCCTCTAGATTGGTCTCTCAACTCCCTCTTTTAGTAGTTTGTTCTTTCTATATGTTCAAACCATTTCATCTAGAAGTAAAGTATATAAAATACTAGTATAATGTGGTGTTTGGTTTAACCAAAATAGTAAAAAAGGTAACCGGAAACTTAACCAAATAAGGGATTAACTGAACCGTTATACCGAAAACCAGAATAACCCAAAATCATTTTGATTTAGATCAGTTATTCGGTTCTGTGTTTTTTCACACCCCTAGGTCCTCCCATGATCACTCGAGTTTTTGGATTTGCCCCTAATAAAAGAGGCTTTCCGCTTTCACATAACCCTGGGCGAAAAAAGAGGAAAGTTGATCGGCAATCAAACAAGTGATTGGAAAGTAATTGCAGTTAAAGAACACATCATCAGTGAAATAATTTATAGAGATTGAATAAGTAGCAAGATTATCTACTGACCAACTCCATGAATTATAACCTGTAAATCATCGACGCTTGCTCCAATCCATTTCAAACACTTGCCCAAATGAAGATCTTGACATCATGTCCTATAAAAAAACGATAACCAGATTTCCTTCATTATTCTTTTTTAAGTCATTCTTGGATGTGATTTCCACACCTCCTAATTCATACATAACCATCAATCAAGGGAATGTAGACAAATTGATAACACATACCATAATTTAAGGGAATGAACACACACTTTAATCACATGTAGAAACGACTATATTTTGACTTACCGGCACTTGCATTGGTAATTCACTGAAGGTTTCCATAAATCCTTGGCTAAACGAATAGTGCTATTTTCCAATTGGTCTATTTTCATTCTGTTGCTAACGCCTTTAATTTAACCTATCTTACCTCACTATAACAAAATATGTTTTTTAGGATATTTTCAAATTCTAAGTGTTCAAATAAATCTCTTTATAGGACATAGTTTATAGAACTAAAAAAGTAAAGTGTCCTATCTAAATACGTTGTAATAAATTTATATGACGTTTTTTGATGTCGTAATAATTTTTTATGACACTTTTAAAATAAAGCGTCCCATTATTAACTTTATAAGACACTATCTGAAAAACTGTCATATAAAAACAAATGTCCTATAAAAAATTGAGTTTATAGAACACTTTCTCAAAAGTGTCCTATAAAGTTGATAATGTGACGCTTTTATATTAAAAGTGTCCTAAAAAACTTATTACGATGTCAAAAAAAAGTCATATAAACTTATTGCAACACCTTTAGATAGATATGACACTTTGTTTTTTTGGTCCTATAAACTAAGTCCTATAAAGAGATCTATTAGAATACTTAGAATGTAAGAGTATCTAAAAAACCGATTTTGTTGTTGTGCCTCCTGTTGACAAAATTTTCTGCTAGTGATAAAATCGATACCGATAATCCACCTATGTTTTCAGCTGCTGCTTATAATATGCTTCCACCATGGTCGTAGTCACATCATCTATCGCATAAAGTCAAAGACATAGTTGATGATGAAAATTTTCTCYCTTCTTAAATGCTATAATATTTACTTCATCTCATTCATCTACGATCAATCTATCTTCTTCAATCTTTTCGTAGTACCGAATCAGCCCTCCAATGGCATCTTCATCATCGTCTTTTCGCTCCACAAACTCTTCTTTTTCTCAATCATGGGAACACGATGTTTTAATTGGCTTTAGAGGAACAGACACCCGCAACGCTTTTGTGGATCATCTCTATTCGGCTCTTGTACACAAAGGAAAGTACACTTAAGGATGACCAAACACTTCCCCGGGGTGAAAACATTGGTCCATCGCTTTTGAAGGCTATTGAAGCATAACATATTGTTGTAATCGTATTCTCCGAAAATTACATATCATTTTCATAGGATAAAACTGAAACCTTTTTACGTTTTTAGAGGACAACCACAAACTATGCATGGAATTGTACTTGTACTAAAGGGGTGTTGGGGATTGCTTATAAAAACAACTTATTAACCTATTCCGGTATGACATAGGTGATAAACACTTTTGAGTGTCTGGATAAACAACTTATACGGGTACCAAACCAATAATAAAATGTTTTTAAAAAAGTTCAACAATTCTAACTTACAATAAGTTAATAAGTGTTTTTATAAAAAAATATAAATAATTTCAAATAAACAATCTCAAACACCTAAATAATAATTTATATGTTACCGTGACACAGACAGCACAATTATTAAATAAGACCTTCATATTTGCATAAAAAATCAATCCAATGTGAAAGGGTGGAAAGCAGTCAGCATCAGCAACCAAGAAACTTCCTCCATATCTTCCTGTGTCCACCCTCCCAATCCCATCAAGTTAAAAGACAGTTTTGTTGGACTGCTCTTTCATGGAAATTCTCTCTTAAATCAAACCAAATCTACCCATCGATCTATCTTCTTCAACCTTCTTGAAGTRCCCAATCCATTCTAAACAAGTCAACCTTTCAATGGCATCTTCATCTTCTGAATCGTGGAATCATGATGTTTTTCTCAGTTTTAGAGGAACAGACACTCGCACCACCTTCGTAGATCATCTTTATTCTGTATTTGTACAACAAGGAATCGACGCCTACAAGGATGACCAAACACTTCCCCGGGGAGAAACCATCGGACCATCCCTTTTGAAGGCTATTGAAGAATCACAGATTGCTGTCATCGTGTTCTCCGAAAACTATGCAGTTCTTCTTGGTGCTTGCAAGAACTTGCTCATATTATGAAATGCAAGGATGAGATGGGCCTAATTGTTATGCCCATATTCTATCACGTCGATCCCTCTGAAGTCCGAAAACGTGAGGGGAAATATGGAGAAGCACTAGCAAAACATGAGTTGGAGTACAAAAACGTCGAATCTTGGAGAAAAGCACTTGCGGATGCAGGGAACCTATCTGGATACGTCGCAGATGGATAATCTTATTCTTTGTTTTCTTTAAAAGTTTATGCTTCAAGTGTTTATACTCTACCACCCAATCATATTTGTAACTATATAAGCTTTCAAAGGATAAACCCAATTTTTTTTTAATGTTTTTAGAGAACAACTGCAAACTATGCAGAGAATTGAACTTGTACTGTACTAAAATCCATTAAAAAATGGGTATTTGTGGGAGAACAGATTACCTTTTTTCTCAACTGGAGCATCTGGTAATTATCCTTGTATATCCAATGTCCAGGCCCGAGACAATATTCATCAAACAAGTCGTTGACACCATTTCAAATAGATTGTCTGCGGCAATTTCAAGTGACAATGAAGACTTGATTGGAATAAAGGCTCGCCTGCAAGATCTCARATCTAAGATGRAAATGGAATCARATGGTGTAYTGATGGTAGGCATATGGGGRATTGGGGGTGGTGGCAAGACTACTCTTGCATCTGCTCTTTATGATGAAATCTCTAGCAAGTTTGATGGTTCCTGCTTTCTAAAAGATGTTCGGGAAGAATC
>NC_037540.1:3447201-3451242 GCF_001531365.2 Cynara cardunculus var. scolymus
CCAATCCATGGCTCGTTTTAATTTGTTTATGGAAAATATAATTAATTTGTGTTAGTTATCATATATACACTCTATATATGATATTAAAGAATACAGATATAATTGACTTGTGTGCTACTGTATACAACAGCATCTCCCAAATTTGAAAGTGCTCGACCTCACTCGTTCCACAAAGCTAGTCAGGACACCGGATATTGATGGACTTCCATGTCTTGAAAGAATGATATTAAGGCATTGTTGGAGTTTAAAAGAGATTCATCCATCAATTGGATATCATGAAAGGCTTATTTTCTTGGCCATGGACTATTGTATAAGCCTTGAACTGTTTCCACCCATCTTCCAAATGAAAAAGTTGGAGACTCATGCTCTCTCTTTGCCGTAATCTTCGTAAGTTCCCAGAGATTCAAACCAGCATGGACAACTTGGTAAAGCTTAGTTTGAGAGGAAGTGGGATAGAAATTGTACCCTCATCAATTGGACAATACTGTAAAAACGTTGTTTCTCTTGATTTGAGGTCATGTAGATATCTGCATAGTATTGAAGGCAACTTCCATCTCTTAAAACATCTGCAAATGCTTTATCTTGACGGTTGTGATCAACTTAAGAACATGCCAACAGAAGGCCTCTTCAATGCAGAATGTTATTTAAATGTGCTTTCTTTATCTTTGAACAATCTTCAGCCAGGAGCAGTGAATGGATTTCTTGGTTTTCCACGTTCTTTAAGAAGGTTGAATCTTGGAGGGTGCAATTTGGTAGATGAAGACATCTCCTCTGTTTTTTGGGAGGAGTTATCCAACCTACAAGTATTAGACCTAAGTAAAAATGCTTTTTCACGATTGCCTTCTAGCCTCTCGCAACTTCCTCATCTAAAAGTCATCGACCTGTTTGGTTGCTATAACCTTGTGGAATTAACGGATCTCCCATCAAGCATATCTGTTCTCATTGCATGCGGGTGCACGTCTCTTAAAATTGGAGATTTTCCAACAAACCATCATAAATGGTTGTGGAAAGTCACACTTTCAACAAGCAATTGTAA
The DNA here is from genome assembly GCF_001531365.2 of Cynara cardunculus var. scolymus. Classification (NCBI taxonomy): domain Eukaryota; kingdom Viridiplantae; phylum Streptophyta; class Magnoliopsida; order Asterales; family Asteraceae; genus Cynara; species Cynara cardunculus. The sequence goes on from NC_037540.1 coordinate 3,448,238, forward strand.
TGGCGAGAGGGTATTGCAATCCATGCTTCAGGTATATGTCTTATTGAATTTCAATATTTATTTGTATAGACCAAAACAAAATTACAATACTAATAATATTCATCATGACAGGGAAATGCTATTGAAGACTACTTTATTAGTATCCTATTTGAAGAATGTTATGTTCCAATAAGAGGCTTTGCGCTGGGAACATTTACGTTACAACTTCCATGGAATTGGTACAATGAATTTAGTGGATTCTTAGTATACGTTGATAAAGTTAACTGGTTGGGTGACGGACTAATTGTTATCAAGGATGTATTGGGTAGGGAAAATGAAGATGATGCTTTAGAGGTGTCTAATAAAACTGAGCATGAAGAGGAAACTATGAGAGCAGAGGCCATTTGCTATATATCCTTTGGTTCATTGAGGAACACCTCATGGTGGAATTCAACCCACACCACCCTTTCACTTTCTTTTAGAAGTTGTGTTAAATTAAAGGTTGAACTTGTCCCTAGGAGAAGTCAAGGTGATGATGATTCAACAGGAATAGAAATAGGAAGGGCCAAAGATGTAACATACCTTCCAAATTTTTGGGACGGGGAATTTCTAAATGAAAGATCGTTTGAGATCATAAATGATTCAAAATCTTCTATTGAGATTAGGTGGGCCAATAGTATTGGACGTCACCTGTTCGATGATATCTAATATTCTTTTTATAGAAATTGTTATATTTTTTTCCCGTTCTCCTTTTTTGAAACCTATTTTTGTCTCTCGCAACTAATTACCTATTGTTTTAACATTCATTTAATAAATAAAATAATATTTTTGTATTTAAGTTTAAATAAAACATTATAACAAAATCATGTTTATAGGACGCTTAAAGTGTTCAAATGTGCTAATAGAGTGCCTCATAGGACTTGATTTTATGGAGCCAAAAAATTTAGGGTTCTATCTACAATAAGTTTATATGACGTTTTTAAACGTCATAACAAGTTTTCTAAAATCGATCTTCTTGTTGTGACACTAACCATATATATATATATATATATATATATATATATATTCATCAAGAAGAGATGCTTATATAATGAGACCTTCTTTTGAGAATTAATGCATCATGTGCTATTATATATGATTTTTTTTCCATCTAAACTAGGATTTATCATATATTCATTTTACAATACGTATGTTTCACTTATACCCGGTTTACAATGTCACGTTTTTACTCCACTCTAGCCTCTTGCGAACTGCGACCTTTGTACAGGTATTGACTGGTCTTTTCTTGCATGTTATTCAGCAATTCCAAAAACCCTAATCGATTTTTTTTGTAAATTTGTGATTTTCTCATATACTCTCTGGTCATAAATTGGGCCAGAAAACATCCCATCTTGTATCTAATCACAATCTTAAACCCTAAACGATTTTTCTTCCGGTATTTCTCAAACCCTTCATCCTAATTGTTTTCTTGGCCATTTGCTTACAAATTGCTTATTGCTACAGACGCTAATTTGTTACAAAATTGCTTATTGCTCCAGACTGTAATCTGTTGATAAATTGTTTGTTGCCTACAAAATGTTGTCTTTTTATTTGATTTGTGTCACATATGTGGTTTGTTCTTTCTATATGTTCAAACCATTTCATCTAGAAGTAAAGTATATAAAATACTAGTATAATGTGCTGTTTGGTTTAACCAAAATAGTTAAAAAAGGATCCGTAAACGGAACCAAATAAGGGATTAACTGAACCGTTATATTTAACCCAAAATCGTTTTGGTTTAGTTTGGTTATTCAGTACTGTGTTTTTTGACACCCCTAGGTCCTCCCCCGATCAGTTAAGTTATTGGATCTACCCTCCCCCCCCCCCTCCTTGGAGTTTGAAGTTTCACTCACATTATTTTTGGAGCAAAGCCAATAAATGAGGCTTTCTGTTTTCACATAACCCTGAGGTAAAGAAAAAGAAAATTTGATCGTCAATCAAACAAGCGATTGAAATGTAATTGCATTTAAAGAACATATCATCAGTAAAATAATTTATAGAGATTGAATAAGTAGCAAGTGGCCAACTCAATGAATTAAAACCTGTAAATCATCATTTTTGTTTAAAGTGTCTGATATACCTGGATGCGTGCTCCAACCCATTTCACACACTTACCCAGATGAAGATCCTTGACATCATGTCCTATAAAAAAAAACCGTAACCAGATTTCCTTCATTGATCTTTTTTAAGCCATTCTTGGATATGATTTTCGCACCTCCTAATTCATGCATGACCATCAATCAAGGGAATGTTGACAACTTTATGAACTAGATTTTGTAATTTATAAATACACCAATCATATGGTGACATCTCAAATATATATGTATAGATGTGTAAGATCGTCGTTACCAACCAGCTACATCTTCCATCTCTATTGTCATCTCTTTCGGTGAAACGCATAAATAGAACTCGCACACTTCGTCAAATGTATATATAACAATTTTAATATCGCTTTTGTAAATTACATAAAAGTTTAAAAGTTATATTTCTTTTCTTTTATAAATAATAAAATTTGATGAATGATTTTAACTAAATATTTAATTTAATTACTATGTTCTCGAGAATTTATTAATTAATTAAGATATGTAAGGTTGAATATTTTTTTTATATTCTTGTTGAATATAACGATTATCTATAACCTGTCATTTAAAATATATATTATATAAAATTTGTTTTTAGTTATACAAATCCAAAATTTATATAAACAGAGAGACCTTGGAATCATATGAGACGTTTTTCTTGAGACCCATAAGGCCAATTCTCAACATTTGAATTAGATCTACAATCTGAACATTCATAATAATAAAATTGCCACGAGACTTCTCCACAATCACAAAATTGCTACCGTGCAACTTTATACCGTTATATCATTAACTTATAAAGTTGATCAATGAATATAAATTGGTCTTACAGATCTTATGAAAAACACTTGGTCTCACGTGAACCTAACCCTATATATATATATATATATATATATATATATATAT
>NC_037540.1:3451659-3468946 GCF_001531365.2 Cynara cardunculus var. scolymus
AAATCGACGGATGAAGGTGGTTTGCACGGTTTATACAAATGAGGACAGTTTTTATTTGATCACTCCTCTCTATATATATATATATATATATATATATATATATATATATATATATATATATATAAAATAGATTAAAGAATATCATATTATATTATTTTTTACCATCTGGTTTAAATTAGTTAAAATTAAAAATTTAAATATTTTCTTATTCAAAAAAGTTTGAAAATTATGCCGTTTAAAATGAGAAAGTGGATTGGATTTTTCATGGACTTCTCCTGGTCAACCTTGGAAATTTTTGTACAACTTATTTTTCCGTTACTTTCCCCAGCACCCTTCCCGCCTTCACACTCCAGTCCTCTCCGGCGATTCTACCAGTCCAGACTTGTCCGACGATTGCACTCTACCCCCCTCCGGCGACCCTTGTTCAGGTAATGACTAGTCTCTCTAATCATATTATCGCTTATTATCCAGCGTTCAACGATTCCAGAAACCCTAATATATTTTTTTGTAATGATTTACTCGGATACTCTCTTTCTGTTAACTGGGGCAGCCATATCTGATCTCGTATCTCATCACAATCTCAAACCCTAATCGATTTTTCTTCAGGTATTTTTCTAACCCTAAATCCTAATCGTTTTCTTGGCCTTTTGCTATAAATTGGTGATGATTTCTTCGTTGCTACAAATTGCTTATTGCTACATCCTACAAATTGCTTATTGCTACAAACCTTAATCTGTTAATAAATCGTTTAKTGCTACAAATGCTGTCTTTTTATCTGATTTGTGTCACTTGTGTGGACAATGTGGCTTGATAAAATAAAGGAGAAGGAGTCATTGGTTGTAGGAAGGACGTTATGGGATCATACATAAGCCTCTAGATTGGTTTTCTACGTTTCATATTGGTTCTCAGGCTCCCTCTCCTTGTCACTTGTTTTTTTAGCCTAAGACGAACCAATTCACTTACCATTAATTATTCTATATGCTCAAACCAATTCATATACAAGTCAAATATATAAAATAATAGTATAATGTACTATTCAGTTTAACTGAAACAGTAAACGGAGTAACCAAAAACTGAACCAAATAAGGTATCCTCATTCGATTAACCTATCCATTATCCCGAATACCAGAATAACCCGAAACCGTTTTGGTTTTGATGGGTTTATTCAGTTCTGGATTTTTTTGACACCCCTAGGTCCGCCACCCACTTGAGTATTTGAAATCGCCCCTGAGATGAAGTTTCACTCACATTATGGAACAAAGCCAATAAAAGAGGCTTTCACATGACTTATAGGGCAAAGAAATGCAAAGAAAAAAGGAAGTTGATCATCAATCAAACAAGCCACTGGAAGTTAATTGCAATTAAAGAATACATCTTCAGCTAAAAATACAACAATATTTACAGAGATTGAATAAAGATTGTTTACTGACCAACTCCATGAATAACAACGAAACGGTTGTAGTCTAAAACCTGTTGTTTCTTAAAATCTCTGAAATACCTGAACGCTTGCTCCAATCCATTTCAAGCACTAACCCAGATGAAAATCTTGACATCATTGCCTGCCACAACCGTAAACAAACCATGACCAGATTTCCTTCATTCTTCTTTTCAAAGTCGTAAGGTTTCTAGATTGATTTTGGGCAGCTGTGAGTTAGGGGTGTTAGAAGAAAAATCAAGAAACAGAGACCAAAATTCGATGGATTTTTATTGCTACAAAGAGGGCCTTTAAATAGCCACAGCTACAACTAAAGCAAGCTAAAAAACAGGAGAATCAAAAACAGAAAAGGAAAACTTCTAAGCTCCTAAAGAATAGGATTATTCACAAAACAGAAAAAGACTAAGTAAAAGTACGTGCAGTGCACTTTTACTTCTTCACACCCTCCCTTAAACTAGACTGAGGTTCCTCAGCTAGTTTACTCTTGATTGAACATACTCCAAGCTTTTCTCTCAACTTCTCAAAGATTTCACGATTCAGAGGCTTGGTGAGAATGTCCGCAACTTGCTCTTGTGTTCCACAATGTTCCAATTGAACAACTTCATCCTTAACTAAATCACGCAAGAAATGAAAACGAACTCTTATGTGCTTGCACCTTCCATGAAACACCGGATTTTTTGATAGCTTAATGGTGGAGGTGTTGTCACAATTTATGATTGTACTCCTGCTATTCTTCAGTCCTAGTTCTTCAAGTACTCCTCTGACCCAAATGACTTGACAAGCACATGTTGCAGCTGCAACATACTCCGCTTCGGTGGTCGAGAGAGTCACAATGTCTTGCTTCTTTGATGACCACGCTATTGCCCCATTGTCCCATAAGAACACATAACCAGAGGTGCTCTTGCTATTGTTGCTGTCCCCTGCAAAGTCGCTATCTGTGAACACTTCCAGCTTTCCTTCTCCTCCATATTTATACCAAATGCCAAAATCAAGTGTGCCCTTTAAATACCGTAGCACTCTTTTTGCTGCCAAGGGATGCAATTTGGTGGGTTTGGCCGTAAACCGACTTATTAAACTTACCACAAACTGTATGTCGGGTCGAGTAGTGGTGATGTACATGAGACTCCCAATGATTTGTTTAAAGGCAGTCTCATTGATTCTTTCTCCTTCTTCATCAGTGCTTAACTTGCAGCCTGGAACAATCGGGTTTACGACCACATTGCAATCTTCCATCTCGAACCTCCTTAAAATCTCAAGTGCATACCTCTGCTGTGAGATATGTATTCCCTGTGTGGTCTGCATCACTTCAATACCTAGAAAGAACCTCATTTTTCCTAGGTCAGTCATCTCGAACTCCCTTTGCATCGACGTTTTAAACTCTTGCATCATTGTGGCATCATCACCTGTATATATATAAGGTCATCCACATATATACTTACAATTAAAATGTTACCATGCAAATTTTCTTTTATGAACAATGTCTGCTCGTTTTGACTTTTCCTGAATCCTTCTTTGATGAAGTAAGTCTCGATACGATTAAACCAAGCTCTCGGAGCTTGTTTTAAGCCGTATAAGGCCTTGTGAAGCTTGTAGACCTTGTGTTCACTTCTCGTGACTTCATATCCTTGAGGTTGCTGTATGTATACATCCTCCTTCAGTTCACCATACAAGAAAGCGGACTTTACGTCCATTTGGAAAATTGTCCATCCCCTTTGTGCTGCCAACGCGATCACCATTCTTATCGTATCCATTCTAGAGACGGGAGCATAAACCTCCACGTAATCCACTCCGTGCTCTTGAGAATAGCCTTTGGCTACTAACTGGGCCTTGTATTTATTGACTTCTCCATGCCCATTAAGCTTCGTCTTGTATATCCATTTAACACCAATGCACTTGGTGTTATTTGGTAGTACAACTAGATCCCACGTGTGGTTCCTCTCTATAGCTTCTATTTCGGCATCCATAGCAACTCTCCATTTTTTGTTTTTAATAGCTTCTTCGTAGGTTACTGGATCATGGTGATTCATTTCCACCATATTCAGCTCATCTTCTTCGAGGGGCTCATTACCGGTGACGTAATCACTAAGATAACGTGGGGTTCTCCTTTGCCGACCCTCCCTCGCTCCTGTATTGTTGGTTCCAGCAGCCCTCGTTTCTTCATTCTCGCCTTGGTTGTCTTCATCATGAACGTCTTCGTCGTCTACATAGTCTTCTTCCCATTCACCATCACTCCATGTTAGCTCAGTTTCCATTTTTTTTACCTTGATTGGTTCTCCAATCCCATAGCTTTCCTTCTTCAAAGATTACATCTTTACTTGTAGTGATCTTATTTGTTTGAGGATTGTAGAGTCTGTAGCCTTTTGATTCTTCACTTAAGCCTACCAATATGCAAGTGACACTTTTATCATCAAGCTTACCTCGTTTCTGATCAGATACGTGAACATGGGCAAGGCATCCCCATACTCTAAAATGCTCCACAGTAGGTTTGGTACCACACCATGCTTCTTGAGGTGTAACATCCTTTAGTGCTTTAGTAGGACATCTATTGAGAACGTAAAAAGTCCAGACCACAGCCTCCGTCCAGAAAACTCTCGGCATCTTTTTGGCAGCCAACATTGTTCTCACCATGTTCATCACCGTTCGGTTTTTTCGCTCTGCAACGCCATTCTGCTGGGGMGTATATGCGGCAGTTAATTGCCTAATTATTCCATGCTCCGTACAAAATTTATTAAACAACTCCGATGTAAACTCTCCGCCTCTATCTGTCCGTAAAGCCTTGATCATCTTACCTGTCTCGGTTTCAACCCGGTTTTTGAAATTYYTGAAGCATACGAACGCTTCTGATTTCTCMCCAAGCAAATAAGACCAAGCTTTTCGACTATAATCATCTATAAAGCATAAGACGTACCTTTTTCCGCTATTTGACGTTGGAGTGATCGGGCCACAAATATCAGAGTGTACTAACTCAAGAATCTCTTTTGCTCTCCACATGCTTTGCTTTGGAATGGCCTTCCTGTGTTGCTTACCGACAAGACAATCGGTGCATATGGTTTTGCTGACCTCAAACTCCGACATCCCTCGAACCATATTCTTCTTCTGTATCATCTCCATTCCTGTAGTACTTAGGTGCCCATAACGCTCATGCCATAATTTGGAGAGATCTTCTGTGGTTGAATATAAACATCCTTCAGTCTTCTTTACGGTACCCGCTATAGATTGATCGAATACTGGAAACATGCGATTTGTACTCATACTACTTTGAATTAGCAACCCCTTTTGGCGGTGGTATATCTTACATATATCGGACTGTATAAGGATTGACAGTCTCTTCTCTTGTAGTTGGCCCATGCTTAAGAGGTTATTCTTGAGTTCTGGCACGTAATAGACTTCACTTATCACATATGCACCACCATTCAACATTAGTTTTACCTGTCCCTTTCCACTGACCTCAATTCGTGTATTATTTCCCAACTTGACCGAGTGAGAAAAACTCATATCCAAGTTGGTAAATTTCTCCATGTCTCCGCATATATGGTTTGAGCAACCTGAATCCAAGAACCAAACATTGTTCTTCTTTGTTTCCTCGAGTTGTGCCATGAGCATCATCTCATCCTCCTCGTCGAACTCTACGTAGTTTGCCTCCCTCCATGTTGGGCATTCATATTGGAAATGACCCAATTTGTGGCACTTGTAACACTCGGTGGTTGCTCGGTTATATGATTGTCTTCCTTGGCCCCGTCCTCTTCCTCTAAAGCTTGATCTTCCTCGACCTCGAGCCCTCGTGCCTTCATCGAAGTAGACCTTTAGGACTTGCTCTTCTTCCTTGTCATGTTTTTTGAACTTCTGCTCATGAACTACCAGCGTGCTTTGTAGTTCGTCTATCGACATCTTCTCGATGTCTCTGGACTCTTCAATGGATACCACCACGAACATATACTTCTCTGTGAGGGTCCGCAAAATCTTTTCAACTATCTTGACATCGGGCATCGTTTCTCCATTGCTCCTCATCTGATTCGAGATCGTCAAGACTCTAGCAAAATACTCCGTAATCGTCTCACTGGATTTCATTTCAAGGACTTCGAAATCTCTTCGTAATTTCTGCAGTAGTGACTTCTTAACTCGTTCATTCCCTTCGAACCTCTTCTTCATGGAATCCCACACGGTTTTTGCTGTACGTCTATCAAGAATCTGTTCAAACGTTACCCTATCAATCGCTTGATAGAGGTAATGTTTCACTTGTTGATCCTTAACATGGGCCTCTTCCAGTCGCTTCTTTTGTCCCTCGTTGAGAACAATACCAGGTGAGGGTTCTTCAAAACCGGGGTCGATCAGGTTCCATAGTCTCTTCGCTTTCAAAAGGTTCTCCATCATCTCACTCCAGTGCTCATAGTGTCCGTCAAAATGGGGCACCTTCAGCTTCTCCTCACTCATTTTCTATTCTCKGTTYTGATCGATCAGCTCTGATACGAGATTGTTAGAAGAAAAATCAAGAAACAGAGACCAAAATTCGATGGATTTTTATTGCTGCAAAGAGGGCCTTTAAATAGCCACAGCTACAACTAAAGCAAGCTAAAAAACAGGAGAATCAAAAACAGAAAAGGAAAACTTCTAAGCTCCTAAAGAATAGGATTATTCACAAAACAGAAAAAGACTAAGGGGCCTTTTACCTAAACACTTACCCGGTAAGCGCTTAACAATAGAATTCAACTCTATCGATTACTTGCCGGATAAGATTTTAGTCTACCAAAACGGCATCGTATGTAACAATTTACCCGGTAAGCACTAACTGTGGTAAGAGTTGTCGTCATCACTTACCGGGTAAGATTCTCGATTCTTGTCTTCGCCCTTACCAGATAAGATTATTTGTTCTTGCTATATTTATCCGGTAAAGAAATGTGACTTGATAAGCACTTACTCGAGTAAGCATTTGGTAAACGGCCCCTAAGTAAAAGTAAGTGCAGTGCACTTTTACTTCTTCAAGGGGTTGATTATTTTGGTTGTTTTCTTGTCACTTTACCACCGTAACAGTTACAAGATGGGTAAGTATGTTTCTTCTAAATACTTTAAGACTCTATTTACCCCTATTTTCCTGTATAACCAAGGAGCTGTTTACTAATTGCTTATTTACCGGGTCAATTTACCTTATTGAATGAACATGAAAAGGATCGAGAATCTTACCCAGTAAGAGCGATAACAAGGACCGAGAGTCTTACGCGGTAAGTGAGAGTGATACTCTTACCCGGTAAGCGTTTACCAATTATTGCGTACGGTGCCGTTTTAATGGACTACATTTTTACTTAGTAAGTTAAATGAAAGTGTTTACTCTCACTGATAAGCTCTTACCGGGTAAGCATTTGGTAAACGGTTCCTAAATCAGTCATAGTTGCTTTAGAAAATGTGAACTTTTTTTTTTTTTTTTGAACGGTTTTCCCAGGCAAATTTGGAGGCTAAACAATGCCCCACTTAAATGTCTCCAACTTCCACTCCCAGGGTTTGAACTTGGGACCATGACTATGTCATGCCCAAGCCCTTACACTAGGCTGGAAGGTTGTTGACCAGAAAATGTGAACTTGATGACATAGTACTTCTTACAGTTGATTTTTGTCTATTTAGAGTTATGAAAATAAATCTTATGTGTTTTGTGTAAGATTTCGTATGTATAATTTACAGATCTTTTAGGTCCCATAGAACTAAATTAATAAAAAATTAATTAATACGATAAATGTTAATTCATACATCTAACACAAAGAAGTCAACCAAGTGTCATGCACCCACCTACAAGCCCAAGCCCATCAGTTTTGTTGGACTGCAATTTCATGGAAATTTTCTCTTACATCAAACCAAATAAACCAAGTGATTTTTCTTAAAGAAGTTCATATAATAGTAACCCCATTAATTACATTACAGGTTCTCAAAAAAACAAACCATCACCTTATTGTTATTGCATAGAGACCACAGCCATACCCCACCGGAGATGGTGACCGCAGACAAACGTCCAAGATGGTGACCACAAACAAACATCGGAGATGATAACCGGAGATGGTGCCTAAAATGGTTGTTGTCTTCACCTGAACTGTGTAAAAATATGTATTATGTATTATATATAATATAAGATAACAGTTTTTAAGTTAATTGGCAGTGATTAAAGAAAATACATTTTACAATTGTTTAATGTAATAAAATCCAACTCATTAGCCATATTAGCAAACAAATTTTGAGTAGTATGTTGTGTCACTCGTCATGTCAGTATGGTAATCTGTTAATAGTTAAACCAGTTATCTAAGTATTTAAATATTTGAAACTTCCAACCTCAAATACCATAATGAAGATTTTAAAAATACGTTACCTTTTTGATGCAAAATTCCTTTTAAAAGTTGTTTTTAAATTAGATTTTTTTTAAATGACATGTAAGTTCATGTAACAAGTAATCCTATATGATGGGAGTGCCCAATAATATAATGGGTAAATATGGGTTTGAATGGGAGGGGTTGCTGGAGTGGCCACCAAACAGCCGCCGTCAACAGAAATGGATGGGGAAGAGGGAGAAAAGAGGGATATGTGGCATCGGATTGGTGTTTGGGAGAAAGCTCTTTTTATTTTAAAAGAAGATTGAAAATTACTAAAATACCCTTATGAGTTAACCTACTTAACAGAAAAATGTTAACAGAGTTAAAGCAAGGGAATCAAAGTTGTTATAATAAGCAAACCACAGGGATCAAATCCATAAATATTTCATTTTAGGACACAAATTTGTTATATTGTGCTAATCATATCGACTTCAGTTCATTCATCTACTCAAATCACATCAATCTTTCTCCTTCATCCTTCAATGGAAATATTTTCATCGATCTGTACGATCCTTGACGGTACTGTCACCGTTTTGTTTCGTTGTGTTTTACGGTGCTTACGTTTAGTTTTCTGTATGGGGCCGCCTCCGAAACAAATCAACCCTTCAATGGCATCTTCCTCATCGTCTTTTCACTCCACTCCTCCCTCTTCTTCTTCTCAATCGCGGAAACATGATGTTTTTCTAAGTTTTAGAGGAACAGACGTTCGCAACAACTTTGTGGATCATCTCTATTCGGTTCTTGTACAACAAGGAATCTACACCTACAAGGATGACCAAGCACTTCCCCGAGGCGAAACCATCGGACCATCGCTTTTGAAGGCTATTGAAGAATCACAGATTGCTATCATCGTTTTCTCTGAAAACTACGCGGATTCTTCTTGGTGCTTGCAAGAACTTGCACATATCATGAAATGCAAAGATGAGATAGGCCTAATTGTTATGCCCATTTTCTATCACATCGATCCCTCTGAACTCCGAAAGCAAAAGGGGAAATATGGAGCAGCACTTGCCAAACATGAGTCAAAGGACAAAAACGTTGAATCTTGGAGAAAAGCACTTGTGGATGTGGGGAACCTATCTGGAGATGTCGCCAATGGGTAATCTTATTCTTTGTTTCCATTAAAAATTATGCTTCAAGTGTTTGTACAATAGCGACAACACAATTATACTTGTACCATATAAGCTTTTAGAGGATAAAGCCGAAAACTTGTTGTGTTTTTAGAGAACAACTACAAACTATGCATGCATTTTTACTTGTACTATATAAACATCCATTAAAAATCTATATTTGTGGGAAAACAGATTACCTCTTTTCTCAATGAGAGCATCTGGTAATTATCCTTGTATATCCAATGTCCAGGCCCGAGACAATATTCATCAAACAAATTGTTGACACCATTTCAAATAAACTGTCTTCGGCAATTTCAAGCGACAATCAAGACTTGATTGGAATAAAGGCTCGCCTGCAAAATCTGAAATCTAAGATGGAAATGGAATCAGATGGTGTACTGATGGTAGGCATATGGGGGCTTGGCGGTGGTGGCAAGACTACTCTTGCATCTGCTCTWTATGATGAAATCTCTAGCAAGTTTGATGGTTCCTGCTTTCTAAAAGATGTTCGGGAAGAATCAAGAAAGCATGGTTTGGAAGAACTGCAAGGAAAAATTMTCTCAATTMTTTTGAAACAAAAAAGAGATGAAGTAGTTGGAGATGTAGGAAGCTTGATAAAGAGTAGGTTCCGCCGTAAAAAGGTCCTGATGGTTCTTGATGATGTGGATCATGCTAACCAGCTAAAGGAGTTGGCTGGATCAGAGGCTTGGTTTGGTAAAGGAAGCCGAATAATAGTCACAACGAGAGATAATCATTTGTTAAATGCTCGCAAAGTAAACGTGATATACAATATCAGCTTGTTAAATGATGATGAGGCTATTAAGCTCTTTTACAAGCATGCACCTCGTGATCATAGACCCATAGAAGACTATGAKATGCTTTCAAAAGATGTAGTCTCTTATGCTGGTGGGCTCCCGTTGGCACTTAAAGTTCTAGGTTCTTTTCTATGTGACAAAGACATAAGTGAGTGGACGAGTGCTTTGGCCAGACTAAAAGAGATCCCAGAGAGTGATATTGTAGAAAAGCTAAAAATTAGCTACGATGGACTTAAACCTGTGGAGAAAGAGTTGTTCCTAGATATTGCATGTTTCTTTAGGGGAAAAGAGAAAGATGAGGCAATGGTGATATTTGATGCTTGTGGTTTTCACCCTATCATAGGGGTAAAGGTGTTGACACAAAAGTCTCTCATAACTGTGTCAGAAGAAGGAACGCTCGATATGCATGATCTGATACAAGAAATGGGACATTACATCGTTAGAAGAGAAAATCCTAAAAATCCAGAATTACACAGCAGGGTTTGGCAGTTGGAAGATGTTGTAAAAATATGTGGTATGGATGCAATGAAGGTAATGTTGGAGGTAGTTTGTTTGTATATATGTTATATTGGTATAAAAGATATGTGGTCTAACTAAACACTATGATCATTTTGTTTCTTTATCATAGGAAAATGACAGGATTAAAGCATTAAAAGCTTGGTTTTGGTCGGACAAAGAGGTTCCTCCCAGTTTTCCCGAGGTTGTTGGTAACATGAAGAGACTTCGGTGGATTTCTTTGCTTGGCTATTCATCAACTTCATTGCCAAGAGAATTTCAACCAATGGAGCTTTGTTGTCTACGATTGGAACGGAGCTTGGTAGTGCAACTTTGGGAGGGTTATAAGGTAATTCTTATTGTTTCTCTAATTAAGGGAGTATAATTAGTCATAAATCTAACTAATTTACAGAGTAATTAATCTTAAGTAGTAATATTGATATGATTGAATATCAGTGTCGTTAGGCGACCCCATGCATGTGAATCTGACTCTAACTAATTACATGCTCCTTAGCATGTAGAAGAGAAATACGATTAAGTAATCAACCATGGGAAAAGTTCAATTTTGATCAAATTTGTAATGAAGAATTAAAGCACATAATCGTTAATGTATGTGTGATTTTAAGCATTATTTTCTTTATATTAAAAAACGATTTTACTGTGATTTTTTATATTAAACTGATCGTATATGTTATAAATATGAGTTTCTTCCAAATGTCTCACAATAAGCGGAAGAGAACAAGGTTGTTGACCCTAATGCGATCCATGGCTCGTTTTAATTTGTTTTTGGAAAATATAATTAATTTGTGTTAGTTATCATACACTCTATGATATTAAAGAATACATTGATATAATTGACTTGTGTGCTATTGTATACAACAGCATCTACCAAATTTGAAAGTGCTCGACCTCTCTCATTCCCCAAAGCTAGTCAGGACACCGGATTTTGATGGACTTCCATGTCTTGAAAGAATGATATTAAGGCATTGTTGGAGTTTAAAAGAGATACATCCGTCAATTGGATATCATGAAAGGCTTGTTTTCTTGGCAATGGACTATTGTACAAGCCTTGAACTGTTTCCACCCATCTTCCGAATGAAAAAGTTGGAGACTCTTATACTCTCTCATTGCCGTAATCTTTGTACGTTCCCAGAGATCCAAACCAGCATGGACAACTTGGTAAAGCTTAGTTTCAGAAGAAGTGGGATAGAAGTTGTACCCTCATCAATTGGACAATACTGTAACAACCTTGTTTCTCTTGATTTGAGGTGGTGTAGATATCTGCATAGTATTGAAAGCAACTTCCATCTCTTAAAACATCTGCAATTTCTTTCTCTCAAGGGTTGTGATCAACTTAAGAACATACCAACAGAAGGCCTCTTCGATGTAGAATGTTGTTTAAATGTGTTTTCTTTATCTTGTAGCAATCTTCAGCGAGGAGCAGTGAATGAATTTCTTGGCTTTCCACGTTTTTTAAGAAGGTTGAGTCTTGGAGGGTGCAATTTGGTAGATGAAGACATCTCCACTGTTTTTTGTGAGGAGTTATCCAACCTACGAGTATTAGACGTAAGCAGGAATGAGTTTTCACGATTGCCTTCCAGCCTCTCGCAACTTCCTCATCTCAAATTCATCGACGTGTCTTTTTGCTATAACCTTGTGGAATTACCGGATCTCCCCTCAGGCATATCTATTCTCATTGCAGAAGGGTGCAGGTCTCTTAAAATTGGAGATTTTCCAACAAACCATCTTAAATGGTTGTGGAAAGTCATACTTCCACCAAGCAATTATAATGGTGAGAGGGTATTGCAATCCATGCTTCAGGTATATATCTTKTTGAATTTCAATATATATATGCATAGACCCAAACAAAATTATGATGCTAATAATATTCATCATGACAGGGAAATGCTATCGAAGACTACTTTATTAGTATCCTATTTGAAGAATGTTATGTTCCAATAAGAGGCTTTGCACGGGAAGCATTTACGTTACAACTTCCATGGAATTGGTACAATAAATTTAGTGGATTCTTAGTATATGTTGATAGATGGAATTGGTACAAGGAAGAAGTCATTGTTATCAAGGATGTATTGGGCATGGAAAATGGAGATGGTGTTTTAGAGGTGTCTAATAAACAGCCCCTTACTTAAAATCCAAAAGTCAATAAGAACTCATAAAAAATAAAACAACCAGTTTTCAGTTAATAAATTTTTCATAAAAAATTAGATTAATTCGGAATTATTTATTATATCCATACATAAATATTAGAAAACAAAACATTTTTTAACATAAAAAGAAGTTAAAATGTAACCAATTAGCAAAGGTTCGATGAGTTATAACTTATTTTTCCGTTACTATCCCGCCTTCATATTCCACTCCTCTCCGGCGATTCTACCAGCCCAGACCTGTCCGGCAGATTCCACTTCACTCTACCCTCCGACGATTGCACTCTAGCCCCCTCCCGCAACCCTTGTTCAGGTTATCAACCGGAACCGACTGACGATAACTGGATATCCAATTGTAATTGGATAGGATCGAATTAAAATTTCAACATTCAATTTGGATCGGTCGGTTCTCGGATGGCAGTCTAGAACCGACCAAAACCAAACCGAGCCGATCAACATCCAATTAATCATCTGATGACCATCCAGTTATTCATTCAACCATTATCCAACTATCATCCAATTAAGTTATTTTCAAATTGCTTAAATCGGAATTTGTTTTATGTAAGACTTTGAACTTTTAACTTCCCTTGTGTTGGTTTTAATACATATTAAAAGTGCTTAATTAATTTGTATTATTGTTAGAGAATTGGAATAAATTAACACATTGAATGGATTCAATCCCATCAGATCATTCATTGGATATCTTATGGAAATCCAATAAAAGTACTCAATGGATGAAACCGAACTGATCCAATCATCTATTGGATTGGATTGAAGCAGTTATCAAATGTTAATCGGAATCGGATCGGTTGACAAAATCAAACATCCAATGGATGATTGGATCAATTTTCCCTTCACATCCAATGGATGTCAACCGATGAACAAGCCTACCCCAAGGATCAAATCCATAATTGTTTCATTTTAGGAACCTAAGTTGTTATTTTGTGAAAAATTTAGGGACTAAGAATGTAATTTAGTCTTTTTGTTTATTGGGTACTCACAAGCACCAACCAAGAAACTTCCTCCATGGCTGTGTTGATTAAAGTCAAAAGTCAATGTTGATGGCTGGAATTTCCTCTTGAATGTGATGCCCGTGATTGGCCTCTCACATCTGATCCATCCATCTTCTTCAACCTTCTTGTAGTACTCAATTCATTCTACACAAATCAACCTTTCAATGGCATCTTCATCATCTTCTTCTTTGCAATCGTGGAATCATGATGTTTTCCTCAGTTTTAGAGGAACAGATACTCGCAACAATTTTGTGGATCATCTTTATTCGGCTCTTGTACAACAAGGAATCTACCCATACAAGGATGACCAAACACTTCCCCGGGGAGAAATCATCGGTCCATCCCTTTTGAAGGCTATTGAAGAATCACAGATTGCTGTCATCGTATTCTCTGAAAACTATGCCGATTCTTCTTGGTGCTTGCAAGAACTTGCACATATTATGAAATGCAAGGATGAGAGAGGTCAAATAGTTATGCCCATATTTTATCACATGGATCCCTCTGAACTCAGAAAACAAAAGGCGAAATATGGAGAGGCACTTGCAAAACATGAGTCGGAGAACAAAAATTGAATATTGGAGAAAAGCACTTGTGGATGCAGGGAACCTATCTGGAGACGTCGCCAATGGGTAATTTTATTTGTTTTCTTTAAAAATTTATGCTTCAAGTGTTTGTACTCTACAACCTAATTCTACTTGTAAGCTTTCAAAGGATAAACCCAAAGCCTTTTTATGTTTTTAGGGTGCGTTTGGTGCGCAGATAGGACTGGACTGGACAGGACGGGACAGGACAGGACAGCTGTTCAGCGTTTGGTAAGACAGGACAAGACAGGACAGAACTGGTTAAAATGACCAATTTACCCCGTGAGCTGTTTAGTGTTTTTTCACTACGAAATCAAGTAAACTCTCATAATCAATTCAACAATTATAATCAATGTAAACCAATTCATCAACAACAACATTCAGCAATCATAATCAATGTAAACCCTAAATCGATTGCTGTAATCCTCTTAGCATAAACAAGCTGGTAAAAATGTAGTTGATGTAATCCTCTTAGCATAAACAAGCTGGTAAAAATGTAGTTGCTGTAATCCTCTTAGCATAAACCCTAATTAACGAGCTTTTGCGTCTAAATCGATTCAAACATAGCGATGGAGAAAGAGAAGGTTAGGGCAATCATGTACCTGATGAAGGAGAAGGTAATGCAATGGAGGCAGACTGTGTGTATGGACTAGAACTCCCTTGTCCCACTCTTGTTCTAGTTAGTTCTAGTTAGTACCACATAAAGCCATAACAAACATGGGACAAGTGTGTTCTGTCCTGTCCTGTCCTGTCCCACCCTGTTCTGTCTACCAAACGCACCCTTAGAGAACAACTATAAACTATGAGTAGAATTGTACCTGTACAGTTGTACTATATAAAAATTTATTAAGAAATCTATATTTTCGGAGGAATCATCTGTTTGAAACACATAACTGGAAGTACTAAAGTGATGAACAAGGAAAATGCATTAGGTTGTCCTACAAATGTTCTATTCGATTTGTTAAATCTAAATAAGGGAACAAATTACCTGTTTTCTCAATTAGAGCATCTGTTAATTTTCCTTTTATATCCAATATCCAGGCCCGAGACTGTATTCATCAAACAAATTGTTGACACGATTTCAAATAGATTGTGTGCGCCAATTTCAAGTGACGATGAAGACTTGATTGGAATAAAGGCTCGCCTGCAAGATCTGAAATCTAAGATGGAAATGGAATCAGATGATGTACTGATGGTAGGCATATGGGGGCTTGGAGGTGGTCAGTGGTGGCAAGACTACTCTTGCATCTGCTCTTTATGATGAAATCTCTAGCAACTTTGAGGGTTCCTGCTTTCTAAAAGATGTTCGGGAAGAATCAAGAAAGCATGGTTTGGAAGAATTGCAACGAAAAATTCTCTCAATTGTTTTGAAACAAAAAAGAGAGGAAGTAGTTGGAGATGTAGGAAGTTTGATAAAGAGTAGGTTCCGCCGTAAAAAGGTCTTGATGGTTCTTGATGATGTGGATCATGCTGACCAGCTAAAGGAGTTAGCTGGATCAGCTGCTTGGTTTGGTAAAGGAAGCCGAATAATAGTCACAACGAGAGATAACCATTTGTTAAATGCTCGCAAAGTAAACGTGATATACAATATCAGCTTGTTAAATAATGACGAGGCTATTAAGCTCTTTTACAAGCATGCACCTCGGGATCATAGACCCGTAGAAGATTATGAGATGCTTTCAAAAGATGTAGTCTCTTATGCTGGTGGGCTCCCATTAGCACTTAAAGTTCTAGGTTCTTTTCTATGTGACACAGACATGAGTGAGTGGACGAGTGCGTTGGCCAGACTAAAAGAGATCCCAGAGAGTGATATTGTAGAAAAGCTAAAAATCAGCTACGATGGACTTAAACCCATGGAGAAAGAGTTGTTCCTAGATATTGCATGTTTTTTTAGGGGAGGAAAGAAAGATGAGGCAATGGTGATACTTGATGCTTGTGGTTTTCACCCTATCATAGGGGTAAAGGTGTTGACACAAAAGTCTCTCATAACTGTGTCAGAAAAAGGGAAGTTTGATATGCATGATCTGATACAAGAAATGGGACATTACATCGTTAGAGGAGAAAATCCTAAAAATCCTGAATTACACAGCAGGGTTTGGCATTTCAAAGATGTTGTAAAAATATGTGGTATGGATGCAATGAAGGTAATGCTGGAGGTAGCTTTGTTTGCATATATGTTATATTGATACATAAAGATATGTGGTCTAACTAAACACTGTAATCATTATGTTCCTTTATCATAGGAAAATGACAGGATTAAGGCATTACATGCTACGTTTAGGGGGCAAAGGATTCCTCCTAGTTTTTTCGTGGTTGTTGGTAACATGAAGAAACTTCGGTGGATTTCTTGGTATCCCTTTTCATCAACTTCATTGCCAAGAGAATTTCAACCAATGGAGCTTTGTTGTCTACAATCGTTAGGGAGCCATGTAGAGCAACTTTGGGAGGGTTATAAGGTAATTCTTATTGTTTCTCTAATTAAGGGATGATAATTAGTCATAAATCTAACTAATTTACAGAGTAATTAATTATAAGTAGTAATATTGATATGATCGAATATTGGTGTCATTAGGCGACCCTATGCATGTGAAGCTGTCCCTAACTAATTAGTTGTTCCCTAGCATTTAGATGAGAAATACAATTAAGTAATCAACCAAGGGAAAAGTTCAATTTTGATCAAATTTGTTATGACGAATTAAAGCACCTGATCAGTAATGTATGTGTGATTTTAAGCATTAATTCCTTTTTTATATTAAAAAACGATTTTACTGTGATTTTTATATTAAGCTGATTGTATATGTTATAAATATGAGTTTCTTCCAAATGTCTTGCAAAAAGCGGAAGAGAACAAGGGTGTTGACCCTAATCCGATCCATGGCTCGTTTTAATTTGGTTTTGGAAAATATAATTAATTTGTGTTAGCTATCATATATACACTCTATGATATTAAAAAATACATTGACATAATTGACTTGTGTGCTATTGTATACAACAGCATCTACCAAATTTGAAAGTGCTCGACCTCTCTTTTTCCACAAAGCTAGTCAGGACACCGGATTTTGATGGACTTCCATGTCTTGAAAGAATGATATCAAGGCATTGTAGCAGTTTAAAAGAGATACATCCATCAATTGGATATCATGAAAGGCTTATTTTCTTGGCCATGGACCATTGTACAAGCCTTGAACTGTTTCCACCCATCTTTCGAATGAAAAAGTTGGAGACTCTTATACTCTCTCATTGCCCTAAGCTTTGTAAGATCCCAGAGATCCAAACCAGCATGGACAACTTGGTAGAGTTTAGTTTGAGAGAAACTGGGATAGA
>NC_037540.1:3470911-3474419 GCF_001531365.2 Cynara cardunculus var. scolymus
AGTAATGGGTTGTACAATGGAGGTTATGGGATCATATATAAGCCTTTAGATTGGGTCTCTCATGCTCCCTCTTTTAGTACTTTGTTCTTTCTATATGTTCAAACCATTTCATCTAGAAGTAAAGTATATAAAATACTAGTATAATAATATGTTGTTTGGTTTAACCAAAATAGTAAAAATAGTATCCGAAAACTGAACCAAATAAGGGATTAACCGAACCATTATACCGAAAACCAGAATAACTTGAAATTGTTTTGGTTTAGATCGGCTATTCAGTATTGTGTTTTTTTGACACCCCTAGGTCCTCCCCCGATCACTTAAGGTTTTGGATATGCCCCACTCCCCTGAGTTTGAAGTTTCACTCACATTATTTATGGAACAAAGCCAATAAAAGAGGCTTTCTGCTTTCACATAACCTCGGGGCAAAGAAAAAGGTATGTTGATCGTCAATCAAACAAGTGATTGGAAAATAATTGCACTTAAAGAACACATCATCAATGAAGTAATTTATAGAGACTGAATAAGTAGCAAGTGACCAACTCCATGAATTAAAACATGTAAATCATCAATTTTGTTTAGAGTGTCTACTTTGTTTTTGGACACAACCAGATGTGGGTTTTTACGAAATTGGTTCCCAAACCTCATTTATGACTATTGATATGCATTTTTTTTCCGGATTTGGCACTTGAATCAAACGCTCCTCACCATCCTTTATTAAACTTTATGGTATTTCGGTCATTCTCTATTTCAATATCTATCTTTTTATTTTCTTAATGAACTAGATTTTGTATTTTTTAAATACACCAATCATATGGTGACATATGCCTTACTTATTTTTCCCGCTTGTCTTTTTTGTTTATAAAAAATAAACAAATTATTTTATGTATTATATTTAAAAAAAAAATTGGAGTTCTCAAATATACAAGATCGTGGTTACCAACCAGCTACATCTTACCATCTCTGTTGTCAACTCTTGAACACATACACTTTAATGACATGCAGAAACGACTATATCTCCATCTCTGCATAAACGAAAGAGGTACATATGTTAATCCGCTGCTAAATCCTTGAAACACCAACTGAGTTTATAGGACACTTTCTCAAAAGTGTCCTATAAAATTGATAATGTGACGCTTTATATTAAAAGTGTCCTAAAAAACTTATTACGATGTCAAAAAATGTCATATAAACTTATTGCAACACCTTTAGATAGATAGGACACTTTGTTTTTTTGTCCTATAAATTAAGTCCTATGAAGAGATCTATTAAAACACTTAGAATGTAAGAGTGTCCTAAAAAATCGATTTTGTTGTAGTGCCTCCTGTTGACAATATTTTCTGCTAGTGATAAAATTGATACCGATAATCCACCTAAGTTTTCAGCTGCTGCTTATAATATGCTTCCACCAAGGTCGTAGTCACATCATCTATATAATAAAGTCAAAGACACAGTTGATGATGAAAATTTCCTCTCCTCTTAAATGCTATAATATTTACTTCATCTCATTCATCTACGATCAATCTATCTTCTTCAATCTTTTCGTAGTACCGAATCAGCCCTCCAACGGCATCTTCATCATCGTCTTTTCACACCACAAACTCTTCTTTTTCTCAATCATAGGAACATGATGTTTTAATTGGCTTTAGAGGAACAGACACTCGCAACACTTTTATGGATCATCTCTATTCGGCTCTTGCACACAAAGGAAAGTACACATACAAGGATGACCAAACACTTCCTCGGGGTGAAAACATTGGTCCATCGCTTTTGAAGGCTATTGAAGCATAACATATTGTTGTAATCGTATTCTCCGAAAATTACATATAACCTTTCATTTTCATAGGATATATAAAACCGAAACCTTTTTACGTTTTTAGAGGACAACCACAAACTATGCATGGAATTGTACTTATACTAAAAGGGTGTTTGGGATTGCTTATAAAAACAACTTTTTAACCTATTCCGGTATGACACAGGTAATAAGCACTTTTGAGTGTTTGGATAAACAACTTATACCGGTGTCAAACCGATAATAGGAAGTTCTTGAATAAGTTCAACCATTTTAACTTACAATAAGTTAATAAGTTAATAAGTATTTTTATAGAAAAGTATAACTGGTTTCAAATACGCAATCCTAGACACCACTAAATGAAATTTAGTATATTCTCGTGACAGTTGGCACAATTATTAAATAATACATTTATATTTGAGCCATAAAAAATCAATCCAATGTGAGGGTGGAAAGCAGTCAGCAACCAAGAAACTTCCTCCATGTCTTCCTGTGTCCACCCTTCCAATCCCATCAAGTTAAAAGACAGTTTTGTAGGACTGCTCTTTCATGGGAATTTTTTCTTAAATTAAATCAAATCCATTTTGCTTCTTCAACCTTCTTGTAGTACCCATTCTAAACAAGTCAACCTTTCAATGGCATCTTCATCTTCTGAATCGTGGAATCATGATGTTTTTCTCAGTTTTAGAGGAACAGACACTCGCACCACCTTCGTGGATCATCTCTATTCTGTATTTGTACAACAAGGAATCTACGCCTACAAGGATGACCAAACACTTCCCCGGGCCGAAACCATCGGACCATCCCTTTTGAAGGCTATTGAAGAATCACAGATTGCTGTCATCGTATTCTCCGAAAACTATGCTGATTCTTCTTGGTGCTTGCAAGAACTTGCTCATATTATGAAATGCAAGGATGAGATGGGCCTAATTGTTATGCCCATATTCTATCACATCGATCCCTCTGAAGTCCGAAAACATGAGGGGAAATATGGAGAAGCACTAGCAAAACATGAGTTGGAGTACAAAAACGTCGAATCTTGGAGAAAAGTACTTGCGGATGCAGGGAACCTATCTGGATACGTCGCAGATGAGTAATCTTATTCTTTGTTTTCTTTAAAAATTCATGCTTCAAGTGTTTGTACTCTACCACCCAATCATATTTGTAACTATATAAGCTTTCAAAGGATAAACCCAATTTTTTTTATGTTTTTAGAGAACAATTACAAACTATGCACAGAATTGTACTTGTACTATATTAAAATCCATTAAAAAATGGGTATTTGTGGGAGAACAGATTACCTTTTTTCTCAGCTGGAGCATCTGTTTTTTTTGTAAGTATATAATATTTATCTACCAACAAATGTAACTAATAAACTCACACCCTCATATTTATATTTGGTGAGGTTTGAACGACAGCATCTGGTAATTATCCTTGTATATCCAATGTCCAGGCCCGAAACAATATTCATCAAACAAGTCGTTGACACCATTTCAAATAGATTGTCTGCGGCAATTTCAAGTGACAATGAAGACTTGATTGGAATAAAGGCTCGCCTGCAAGATCTCAAATCTAAGATGAAAATGGAATCAGATGGTGTATTGATGGTAGGCATATGGGGGATTGGGGGTGGTGGCAAGACTACTCTTGCATCTGCTCTTTATGATGAAATCTCTAGCAAGTTTGATGGTTCCTGCTTTCTAAAAGATGTTCGGGAAG
>NC_037540.1:3475294-3479876 GCF_001531365.2 Cynara cardunculus var. scolymus
TGTGGTCTAACTAAACACTATAATCATTTTGTTCCTTTATCATAGGAAAATGACAAGATTAAAGCATTACAAGCTCCGCTTTGGTGGCACAGAAGGATTCCTCCTAGTTTTCCCGAGGTTGTTGGTAACATGAAGAAACTTCGGTGGATTTCCTGGTATCACCATTCATCAACTTCATTGCCAAAAGAATTTCAACCAATGGAGCTTTGTTGTCTACAATTGGAAAGGAGCTTGTTAGAGCAACTTTGGAAGGGTTATAAGGTAATTCTTATTGTTTCTCTAATTAAGGGATGATAATTAGTCATAAATCTAACTAATTTACAGAGTAATTAATCATAAGTAGAAATATTGATATGATTGAATATCGGTGTCATTAGGCGACTCTAAGCATGTGAATCCGACTCTAACTAATTACATGCTCCTTAGCATTTACAAGAGAAATACAATTAAGTAATCAACCATGAGAAAATTTTAATTTTGATCAAATCTGTAATGACTAATTAAAGCACCTGATCATTAATGTATGTGTGATTTTAAGCATTAATTTTTTTTATATTAAAAAACGATTTTACTGTGATTTTTATATTCAGCTGATTGTATATGTTATAAATATGAGTTTCTTCCAAATGCTTGCAAAAGCTGAAGAGAACAAGGGTGTTGACCCTAATCCGATCCATGGCTGGTTTTAATTTGGTTTTGGAAAATATAATTAATTTGTGTTAGTTATCATATATACACTCTATGATATTAAAGAATACATTGATATAATTGACTTATGTGCTATTGTATACAACAGCATCTACCAAATTTGAAAGTACTCGACCTCTCTCATTCCAGAAAGCTAGTCAGGACACCGGATTTTGATGGACTTCCATGTCTTGAAAGAATGATATTAAGGCATTGTAGCAGTTTAAAAGAGATACATCCATCAATTGGATATCATGAAAGGCTTATTTTCTTGGCCATGGACCATTGTACAAGCCTTAAACTGTTTCCACCCATCTTCCGAATGAAAAAGTTGGAGACTCTTATACTCTCTTATTGCCCTAAGCTTTGTAAGATCCCAGAGATCCAAACCAGCATGGACAACTTGGTAGAGCTTAGTTTGAGCAGAACTGGGATAGAAATTGTACCCTCATCAATTGGACAATGTTGTACCAACCTTGTTTCACTTCACTTGAGGGATTGTCTCAATCTACAGAGTATTGAAGGCAACTTCCATCTCTTAAAACATCTGCAATTGCTTTATCTTGATTGTTGTTTTCAGCTTAAGAACATACCAACAGAAGGCCTCTTCGGTGTAGAATGCCGTTTAAATGTGCTTTCTTTATCTTGGGACAATCTTCTGCGAGGAGCAGTGAATGAATTTCTTGGCTTTCCACGTTTTTTAAGAAAGTTGAATCTTGGAGGGTGCAATTTGGTAGATGAAGACATCTCCTTTATTTATTGGGAGGAGTTATCCAACCTACAAGTATTAGACCTAAGTGCAAATAATTTTTCACGATTGCCTTCCAGCCTCTCGCAACTTCTTCATCTCAAATTCGTCGACCTGTCTAATTGCAATAACCTTGTGGAATTACCGGATCTCCCATCAAGCATATCTGTTCTCATTGCACACGGGTGCACATCTCTTAAAATTGGAGATTTTCCAACAAACCATCTTAAATGGTTGTGGAAAGTCACACTTTCAACAAGCAATTGTAATGGCGAGAGGGCATTGCAATCCATGCTTCAGGTATATATCTTATTGAATTTCAATATATATTTGTATAGACCAAAACAAAATTACGATACTAATAATATTCATCATGACAGGGAAATGCTATCGAAGACTACTTTATTAGTATCCTATTTCAAGAATGTTATGTTCCAATAAGAGGCTTTGCACTGGGAAGATTTAAGTTACAACTTCCATGGAATTGGTACAATGAATTTAGTGGATTCTTAGTATATGTTGATAAAGTTCGCTGGGCGAGTAGGGAAGTAATTGTTATCAAGGATGTATTGGGTATGGAAAATGGAGATGGTGTTTTAGAGGTGTCTAATAAACCAGACCATGATGATGATGATGATGATGATGATGATGAAGAAAGGATGACAGCAGAGGGCATGTGCTATGTATCCTTTGGTTCTTTGAGGAACACCTCATGGTGGAATTCAACCCACACTACCCTTTCATTTTCCTTACAATATAATTGTTACTTAAAGGTTGAACTTGTCCCTAGGAGAAGTCAAGGTGATGATGATTCAACAGGAATAGGAAGGGCGAAAGATGCAACATACCTTTCAAATTTTTGGGACGAGGAGCTTGTAAATCGAAAGACGTTTAAGATCATAGGTGATTCCAAGTCCTCTATTAAGATTCTATGGGACACTGGTATTGAGTCAGACATGTTTTCCCCTTCTCCTCTTTTTGGGATCTATCGTACTCTCAACTAATTATGTATTGTTTTAACATTCGTTTAATAAATAAAATAATATTTTTGTGTTTAAGTTTAAATAACATATTACAACAAAATTAAGTTGATAGGATACTTTAAAGTGTGTTAATAGAGTCCCTCATGGGACTTAATCTCTTGATACCAAAAAATTAAGCATTCTATCTACAATAAGTTTATATGACATTTTTGGACATCATAACAAGTTTTTTAGAACCGATTTTGTTATAGTGACACTAAACATATATTCATTAAGAAGAGATGTTTATATAATGAGACATTCTTTTGAGAATTATTGCATCATGTGCTATTTCATATGATTATTTTTTCATCTAAGACTAGAATTTAACATATATAATTGTTTTACATATACCCGGTTTACAATGTATATGTTTTTGCTATGTTTGTAAAACAACATATAAACTTAATATTTGACAGCCCTAGGTCTTCCCCCGATCCCTTAATATTTGGCACTTGCATTGGTAATTCACTGAAGGTTTCAATAAATCCTTGGCTAAACGAATAGTGCTATTTTCCAATTGGTCTATTTTCATTCTGTTGCTAACGCCTTTAACTTAACCTATCTTACCTCACTATAACAAAATCTGTTTTTTAGGATATTCTCAAATTCTAAGTGTTCAAATAAATCTCTTTATAGGACATAGTTTATAGAACTAAAAAAGTAAAGTGTCCTATCTAAATACGTTGTAATAAATTTATATGACGTTTTTTGATGTCGTAATAATTTTTTATGACACTTTTAAAATAAAGCATCCCATTATTAACTTTATAAGACACTATCTGAAAAACTGTCATATAAAAACAAATGTCCTATAAAAAATTGAGTTTATAGAACACTTTCTCAAAAGTGTCCTATAAAGTTGATAATGTGACGCTTTTATATTAAAAGTGTCCTAAAAAACTTATTACGATGTCAAAAAAAAGTCATATAAACTTATTGCAACACCTTTAGATAGATATGACACTTTGTTTTTTTGGTCCTATAAACTAAGTCCTATAAAGAGATCTATTAGAATACTTAGAATGTAAGAGTATCTAAAAAACCGATTTTGTTGTTGTGCCTCCTGTTGACAAAATTTTCTGCTAGTGATAAAATCGATACCGATAATCCACCTATGTTTTCAGCTGCTGCTTATAATATGCTTCCACCATGGTCGTAGTCACATCATCTATCGCATAAAGTCAAAGACATAGTTGATGATGAAAATTTTCTCTCTTCTTAAATGCTATAATATTTACTTCATCTCATTCATCTACGATCAATCTATCTTCTTCAATCTTTTCGTAGTACCGAATCAGCCCTCCAATGGCATCTTCATCATCGTCTTTTCGCTCCACAAACTCTTCTTTTTCTCAATCATGGGAACACGATGTTTTAATTGGCTTTAGAGGAACAGACACCCGCAACGCTTTTGTGGATCATCTCTATTCGGCTCTTGTACACAAAGGAAAGTACACTTAAGGATGACCAAACACTTCCCCGGGGTGAAAACATTGGTCCATCGCTTTTGAAGGCTATTGAAGCATAACATATTGTTGTAATCGTATTCTCCGAAAATTACATATAACCCTTCATTTTCGTAGGATAAACCGAAACCTTTTTACGTTTTTAGAGGACAACCACAAACTATGCATGGAATTATACTTGTACTAAAGGGGTGTTTGGGTTTACTTATAAAAACAGTTTATTAACCTATTTCGGTATGACACAGGTAAAAAGCATTTTTGAGTGTTTGGATAAACAATTTATACGGGTATCAAACCGATAATAATTTTTTTTTAAACTCAACCATTCTAACTTACAATAAACTAATAACTGTTTTTATAAAAAAAATATAAATGATTTCAAATAAGCAATCTTAAACACCACTGAATAATAATTTATATGTTCCGGTGACAGTTGGCACAATTATTAAATAACACCTTTCTATTTGAGCCATAAAAAATCAATCCAATGTGAAAGGGTGGAAAGCAGTCAGCAAGAAACTTCATGTCTTCCTATGTCCACCCTCCCAATCCCATCAAGTTAAAGACAGTTTTGTTGGACTGCTCTTTCATGGAAATTCTCTCTTAAATCAAACCAAATCTACCCATCGATCTATCTTCTTCAACCTTCTTGAAGT
>NC_037540.1:3482676-3551931 GCF_001531365.2 Cynara cardunculus var. scolymus
TGTCTTGAAAGGTTGGTTCTCAACAGTTGTAGCAGTTTAAAAGAGATACATCCATCAATTGGATATCATGAAAGGCTTATTTTCTTGGCCATGGACCATTGTACAAGCCTTGAACTGTTTCCACCCATCTTTCGAATGAAAAAGTTGGAGACTCTTATACTTTCTCATTGCCCTAAGCTTTGTAAGATCCCAGAGATCCAAACCAGCATGGACAACTTGGTAGAGTTTAGTTTGAGAGAAACTGGGATAGAAATTGTACCCTCATCAATTGGACAATACTGTAAAAACCTTGTTTCTTTTGATTTGAGGTCGTGTAGATATCTTCATAGCATTGAAGGCAACTTCCATCTCTTAAAACATCTGCAATGGCTTTATCTCAAGGGTTGTGATCAACTTAAGAACATACCAACAGAAGGCCTCTTCGATGTAGAATGTTGTTTAAATGTGCTTTCTTTATCTTTGACCAATCTTCAGCCAGGAGCACTGAATGATTTTCTTGGCTTTCCACGTTTTTTAAGAAGGTTGAACCTTGGAGGGTGCAATTTGGTAGATGAAGACATCTCCTCTATTTTTTGGGAGGAGTTTTCCAACCTACAAGTATTAGACCTAAGTGCAAATGATTTTTCACGATTGCCGTCCAGCCTTTCGCAACTTCCTCATCTCAAATTCATTGACCTGTTTGGTTGCTATAACCTTGTGGAATTACCGGACCTCCCATCAAGCATATCTATCCTCATTGCAAACGGGTGCACGTCTCTTAAAATTGGAGATTTTCCAACAAACCATCTTAAATGGTTGTGGAAAGTCATACTTCCACCAAGCAATTATAATGGCGAGAGGGTATTGCAATCCATGCTTCAGGTATATATCTTSTTGAATTTCAATATATATATATGCATAGACCCAAACAAAATTATGATGCTAATAATATTCATCATGACAGGGAAATGCTATCGAAGACTACTTTATTAGTATCCTATTTGAAGAATRTTATGTTCCAATAAGAGGCTTTGCACGGGAAGCATTTACGTTACAACTTCCGTGGAATTGGTACAGCGAATTCTGTGGATTCTTAATATATATTGRTAGATGGAAAGGGCAGAGGGATAAAGTCATTGTTATCAAGGATGTATTGAGTGTGGAAAATGGAGATGGTGTTTTAGAGGAGTCTAATAAACCTGAGCATCATGATGATGATGATGATGATGATGATGATGATAAAGAAAGTAGGACAGCAGCAGCAATGTGCTATATATCCTTTGGTTCATTGAGGAACACCTCATGGTGGAATTCGACCCACACTACCCTTTCACTTTCTTTTCAAAGATGTGTYGACTTAAAAGTTGAACTTGTACCTAGGAGAAGTCAAGGTGATGATGATTCAATGGGAATAGGAAGGGCGAAAGATGCAACATACCTTTCAAATTTTTGGGATGAGGAATTTCTAAATCRAAAGACGTTTGAGATCATACATGATTCAAAGTCCTCTAKTCAGATTCAATGGGCCACTGGTATTGAATCAGACTTGTTCGATCGTATCTAATATTCTTTTCATCGTTTGTGGCATTTTTATAGAAATTGTTGTATATTTTTTCCCTTTCTCCTTTGTTTGAAACCTATCGTTTTCTCTCTCAACTAATTAYCTATTGTTTTAACATTCATTTAATAAATAAAATAATATTTTTGTATTTRAGTTTAAAWAAAACATTACAACAAAATCAGGTTTATAAGACGCTTAAAGTGTTCTCCACTTTAGCCTCTTGCGAACAACGGCCCTTGTTCAGGTATAGACTAGTCTYTTCTCGCATGTTATTCAGCAATTCCATAAACCCTAATCGATTCTTTTTTGTAAATTTGTGATTTTTCCAGATACTCTGGTYGTAAATTGGGCCAGAAAACATCTCATCTTGTGTCTCATCTCAATCTTAAACCCTAATCGATTTTTCTTCCGGTATTTCTCAAACCTTTCATCCTAATCGTTTTCTTGGCCATTTGCTTACAAATTGCTTATTGCTACAGACGCTAATTTGTTATAAAATTGCTTATTGCTCCAGACTGTAATTTGTTGATAARTTGTCTATTGCATACAAAATGTTGTCTTTTTATTTGATTTGTGTCACTKATGTGGTTTTTCTAGATAAAACAAAAGAGACSAGTAATGGGTTGTACAATGGAGGTTATGGGATCATATATAAGCCTTTAGATTGGGTCTCTCATGCTCCCTCTTTTAGTACTTTGTTCTTTCTATATGTTCAAACCATTTCATCTAGAAGTAAAGTATATAAAATACTAGTATAATAATATGTTGTTTGGTTTAACCAAAATAGTAAAAATAGGATCCGAAAACTGAACCAAATAAGGGATTAACTGAACCATTATACCGAAAACCAGAATAACCTAAAATCGTTTTGGTTCAGATCGGCTATTCAATATTGTGTTTTTTTGACACCCCTAGGTCTTCCCCCGATCACTTAAGTTTTTGGATATGCCCCCTCCCCTGAGTTTGAAGTTTCACTCACATTATTTATGGAACAAAGCCAATAAAAGAGGTTTTCTGCTTTCACATAACCCTGGGGCAAAAGAAAAAGGAATGTTGATCGTCAATCAAACAAGTGATTGGAAAATAATTGCACTTAAAGAACACATCATCAATGAAGGAATTTATAGAGACTGAATAAGTAGCAAGTGACCAACTCCATGAATTAAAGCATGTAAATCATCAATTTTGTTTAGAGTGTCTGATATACCTGGACACTTGCTCCAATCCATTTCAAGCACTTACCCAGATGAAGATTCTGACATTATGTCCTGTAAAAAAATCGTAACCGAATTTCCTTCATTGAGCTTCTTTATGTCATTCTTGGGTGTGATTTTCGCACCTTCTAATTCATACATGACCATCGATCAAGGGAATGTAGACAAATTGATAACACATATCATAATTTAAGGGAATGGAGAGGAGTTGAGAAGTCTAGTTTTCCTTTTCATCATTGATACTGAAGGGGAGTTACCACACGTCGATTCTATCATTCTTATTCATCACTTTGGATATACGTATCAAGAGAAATACAACTAAATATCAAAGGAACAAGTACACAAACCTCTTGCTTGGTGAAGGGGCTATTGTATGTGTTCTATTTCTTGTTGATTTTCCCTCCTCTTGGTTTTCATTTGTTTTACTTTCTATTTTTAGGTTGATGCCTTAATGATGGAGATCATTTTTCCATCTGAAAATGAAGTTGCAAAACTAACTTCTGCTGGCCATAACAGTTACAAGATGTAGATGGGTAAGTAAATTTCTTCTGTTTCACCTTGCTACTTTGTTTTTGGACACAACCAGATGTGGGTTTTTACGAAATTGGTTCCCAAACCTCATTTATTACTATTGATATGCATTTTTTTTTTTACGGATTTGGCACTTGAATCAAACGCTCCTCGCCATCCTTTATTAAACTTTATGGTATTTCGGTCACTTCTCCATTTCAATATCATCTTTAACTTTCTTAATGAACTAGACTTTGTACTTTTTAAATACACCAATCATATGGTGACACGTGTCTTACATGTTATTGCCAATTGTCTTTTTTGTTTATAAAAAATAAACAAATTATTATATGTATTATATTTTAAAAAAATTGG
The DNA here is from genome assembly GCF_001531365.2 of Cynara cardunculus var. scolymus. Taxonomy (NCBI): domain Eukaryota; kingdom Viridiplantae; phylum Streptophyta; class Magnoliopsida; order Asterales; family Asteraceae; genus Cynara; species Cynara cardunculus. Next base: position 3,486,316 of record NC_037540.1, read on the forward strand.
AGTTCTCAAATATATATGTATAAGATCGTCGTTACCAACCAACTACACCTTCCATCTCTGTTGTCATCTCTTTCGATGAAACGCATGAATAGAACACACACACTTGAAGTAATACTACCAGTAGCAAATACAGCCAATTGTACAAGTTCATTCAAAACTCTAAAATCAATTTCAACTAGAGTTTTAAGCTCTCGATTCATAGACCTTTCAACTCCATTTTCGTCTTCCAAATGGATGAACACACACATACACAAAAGGAATGGAGGAGAGAAATGAAGGAATGACGACTCAACACTTCACCTCCATTCATTCATCTCAACGACTTCTCGAATGTTTTGATACCCATCACAGTCGCCTTCCTTTTCATCAGTAATCTTCATCACTATTAATCTTCTTCAAATCCCCACCTTTACCCTTCACCGCACATTTTGTGGTGGATGACTTGAGAGCGTGAGCAATGTGAAATAGGTTTTTGGATCTGTGTATTTTGGCCCAGTCATCATCATTAACCTTGAATTAAAATACTATCTAATTCACGATTCAAATAAAATAAAACCGTAAATTTAGCATTCAGATTGACGTAATAAGTTCTTGACTTCTAAATTGAGATGCGACGCCATCGTGCAGGCACTTTTTTTTTTTTTTTTTGATAGGGAGGGGTAGACCCCTCCAGATCAAGATAAAACGCTAAAATGCTAAAAGCAAGACAAAAGACGCGCACGGGTGGGGCGAACCACATCCACCAGAAAAAGACCAAGGCACCCCGAAAGGAGGGAGGGAAGGGAAAGAAGAAGGGGAGAAAGAAAACCAACCACAAGGGAAGGTCCCTGATGGGTCAAGCCAGGGCAACAAACGGGGAAAACAACAAGGGGCGGAGAAAGGGCCTAAAATAGGCTCACCCTAAACCGAACCAAGAGATCCAAGAAGGCAAAGGAACACAAAGGGCTCACTATGCACGAGAAGAAACATCATTGGACCATAGGGGAGGGGGTAGAGTCCATCAGCTCAAACTCCTGAGAGGACTTCGAATCAACCTGGGAGGAAGAGATATCATTGGTAAGAAATCGTGCGGTGTCGCCATTATCTGACTCAACCTCACTAATGTCATCCTCACTAAGGAGGTCATCCTGATTAAGAGGATCATCCTCAATCTCAGAAGAAGCAGGGGGGCAAGGGGCGAGAAGAGGAAGACTCAGGGTCAGCTAAAACAGAAAAACGGTTAGAGGAGGAAGAGAGAGCCTTGGAATTTAACCGGGTGGGGGGTTAGGAGGTTTAGAAGAGAGATGATTATGGGGGGTCTATGGGGGAGGTAGGTCTACAAGGGGAGGAAAAACCCATTTGGGGGGGAACTCAATGGGGGGGCGATTTTCCTTTGACAGGGTGATATTCCTTGCGAGGTGGAAGAGGGGGTGTCCTTTTTAGCATGATGAGAAATTTTTCTTTTAATGGTTTGGAAACCATCATTATCAATAAAAGGCACTTTCTCAACATCATTTTCAGCACCTTGAGATATGACATGAGAGCACAAAGAGGTAGAATGACCAAAAACATTGCAATAAGAACACATAGAAGGTTTCCAATCGTACTCAACTCTAAGATCATAAGAAGACATAATAAGGGTATCCGGGTTCGGAATACGAACCTTAACAAAATCTAACCAAGTTTGCCTAACGGGGACTTCAAGAAGCACCCGGGCAAAGGTAGATTTTCCCGCAGCATAAGTACACATATTAGCAGTCCATGAATCCATAGCCAAGGGTTTACCAATTTTACTGGCAATATAACTTAGGCCCTCATCATTCCAAGCTTCATAGGGGATGTCATGAATTTTCACCCATAAAGGAATAGACTCATGCTTAGTAGAACTAAAATTCAAACGAGGCTTCCATTTCTGAATAAATATGGGAACATTTTTAATGGTCCATGGGCCATTATCAATCACCTTTTGAATGCCAACTTCATCATTAAATTTGAAAAGATAAATGTCGTGACCATTCAAAAGCACATCCACAATACCATATTGAGACCAAATTTTAGAAGCATAGTAGCGAACAACCGGGTAAGGAAGGCTTTTTCCCACAAAATATCCGCATAAAAGTTTTAACATAAGTAATACAACTTTTTTGCACGACAGACAAAGGGATATCAACAGGCGCATTCATGTCATCAAGCATATTATGGATAAAATGAAAATTAGCATTATCATGTTTATGGGAGCCACTAAGAATATTAGCATAAGAATTAGGGAGGATGGGATTATTTTTTCAATTCCTAACCAGATTAGGATTTTCTTTAAAATTAAAATCTTTTTTGAGTTTTTTCATTGTAGAGATTTTCATCAGAAAAATTACTAGAAATCTTGACATTGGAGACGATATTGGAACAGGCATGCAAGACAGGGGGAAGCTCAAGAAGGACAAGGGCCAAGGATGGACTGCTATTTGGATCCACAATCTGAACTGGGCTAGCACCACCAAAATTAGAAACAACAGCAGGTCCACCATTGGAACAACCAGGTTGAGGGTCCACATCCATTTGGGCCGGTTTTAAATTACAGTCCACAACACCATCCATATGAGAAGAATGCACCGGCCCACTCACTTGACAAGGGCTGTATGGCAAACAAGATGAGGTAAAAGGTTCGGTCCAATAGCTACCATCCCATTATCAAATCAATGCATGCGCATGGGAATTAGAAATAGAAAAGGAGCTAGGGCCTCCACTATTGAAAAGGTGAGACATGTGGCCTTCTTCACAAACTCCAACACCACAAGGGTTTTATCCATTAGATCAGAGGCTTTAACTTTTTCTTTTTCAAAGATATCCCCGCAAGCAAGCATTCACCACTGGACGGTTCCATACCAGACGGTTCAAGATCCAAAACAAGAGTGTTAGTAGGAGGAGTAGGAGGGTTCATTAAACTACTAACCTGGGACGACTGTTGCATAACCCATTTTTCAACACCGTTTAGAGTGGGCTCAGAGGCAGAAGGACCCTGGGCCTGGACAATATTCAACTTCTCCACAGGTGCCATATTGGTTAAAGATCCAACGGCAGCAACATGAACAACCGAATGGGCTCAGGCAAGAAATTCAAACTGCTTCGGCCCAAGAGAGAAGAGCCAACGGTCTGGATGGGCTTAGGAGAAGATGGGCCGTTGGTTTTGTTTGGCAGTCCAGTCAACGCGTCGAGAGGGCCAGCAACTCCTTCAAAAACATCACTAGATTTATCATTACTACTTTCAGCCGCTGCCGAATGCATGAAGGAATTGTCTGTTGGACCATCAACAAAGCTAGAGGAGGCATTGTCCTTCATGTCAAAGACCAGCGGTCTAGAGGGAGAAGCATCACCCAACATGTCACCTTTTCACCACTTTCCAACCCAACTTTTTGACTTCACTTCCACCTTTTAGCAAGATGTCAACCTTTTCAAATAAAACTTTACACAAGGGGCAATATCATTACCCGGTTGAAGCTTTTGCCCACTGAACGATAAAGAGCTTTCCATCCCTAACCCATTAGTTTCCAAAGAAGAGCCTCCATCCAGACTGACATGGGAATTTTTTCTTAAATTAAATCAAATCCATTCTGCTTCTTCAACCTTCTTGTAGTACCCATTCTAAACAAGTAAACCTTTCAATGGCATCCTCATCTTCTGAATCGTGGAATCATGATGTTTTTCTCAGTTTTAGAGGAACGGACACTCGCACCACCTTCGTGGATCATCTCTATTCTGTATTTGTACAAGAAGGAATCTACGCCTACAAGGATGACCAAACACTTTCCCGGGGCGAAACCATCGGACCATCACTTTTGAAGGCTATTGAAGAATCACAGATTGCTGTCATTGTATTCTCCGAAAACTATGCTGATTCTTCTTGGTGCTTGCAAGAACTTGCTCATATTATGAAATGCAAGGATGAGATGGGCCTGATTGTTATGCCCATATTCTATCACATCGATCCCTCTGAAGTCCGAAAACGTGAGGGGAAATATGGAGAAGCACTAGCAAAACATGAGTTGGAGAACAAAAACGTTGAATCTTGGAGAAAAGCACTTGTGGATGCAGGGAACCTATCTGGATACGTCGCCGATGGGTAATCTTATTCTTTGTTTTCTTCAAAAATTTATGCTTCAAGTGTTTGTACTCTACCACACAATTATATTTGTAACTATATATAACTCCATTAAAAAATCTGTATTTGTGGGAGAACAGATTACCTCTTTTCTCAACTGGAGCAACTGTTTTTCTAAATATGTAATATTTATCTGCCAACAAATGTAACAAATAAAATCACACACCCTCCAAACCTCCTAAGAGGCCTAAGATTTGAATGCCGCTAGGCCAAATACCTTTGGTTAGAGCATCTGGTAATTATCCTTGTATATCCAATGTCCAGGCCCGAGACGATATTCATCAAACAAGTTGTTGACGCCATTTCAATTAGATTGGCTGCGGCAATTTCAATTGACAATGAAGACTTGATTGGAATGAAGGCTCGCCTTCAAAATCTGAAATCTAAGATGGAAATGGAATCAGATGGTGTACTGATGGTAGGCATATGGGGGCTTGGGGGTGGTGGCAAGACTACTCTTGCATCTGCTCTTTATGATGAAATCTCTAGCAACTTTGATGGTTCCTGCTTTCTAAACGATGTTCGGGAAGAATCTAGAAAACATGGTTTGCCAAAATTGCAAAAAAAAATTCTCTCACTTGTTTTGAAACTAAAAACAGAGGAAGTAGTTGGAGATGTAGGAAGCTTGATAAAGAGTAGGTTCCGCCGTAAAAAGGTGTTGATGGTTCTTGATGATGTGGATCATGCTGACCAGCTAAAGGAGTTGGCTGGATCAGATGCTTGGTTTGGTAAAGGAAGCCGAATAATAGTCACAACAAGAGATAATCATTTGTTAAATGCTCGCAAAGTAAACGTGATATTCAATATCAGCTTGTTAAATGATGATGAGGCTATTAAGCTCTATTACAAGCATGCACCTGGCAATCATAGACCCATAGAAGATTATGAGATGCTTTCAAAAGATGTAGTCTCTTATGCTGGTGGGCTCCCGTTAGCACTTAAAGTTCTAGGTTCTTTTCTATGTGACAAAGACATGAGTGAGTGCATGAGTGCATTGGCCAGACTAAAAGAGATCCCGGATAGTGATATTGTAGAAAAGCTAAAAATTAGCTACGATGGACTTAAACCCACGGAGAAAGAGTTGTTCCTAGATATTGCATGTTTTTTTAGGGGAAAAAGGAAAGATGAGACAATGGAGATACTTGATGCTTGTGGTTTTCACCCTATCATAGGGGTAAAGGTGTTGACACAAAAGTCTCTCATAACTGTGTCAAAAGAAGGAACGTTTGATATGCATGATCTGATACAAGAAATGGGACATTACATTGTTAGAGGAGAAAATCCTAAAAATCCTGAATTACACAGCAGGGTTTGGCATTACGGAGATATTGTAAAAATATGTGGTATGGATGCAATGAAGGTAATGTTGGAGGGAGCTTTGTTTGTATATATGTTATATAAAGATATGTGGTCTAACTGAACACTATAATCGTTTTGTTCCTTTATCATAGGAAAATGACAGGATTAAAGCATTACAAGCTCGGTTTTGGCGGAAAGAAGAGGTTCCTCCTAGTTTTCCTGAGGTTGTTGGTAACATGAAGAAACTTCGGTGGTTTTATTGGTATGAATATACAGCAACTTCATTGCCAAGAGAATTTCAACCAATGGAGCTTTGTTGTCTACAATTGAGATGGAGCTTGGTAGAGCAACTTTGGGAGGGTTATAAGGTAATTCTTATTGTTTCTCTAATTAATTAAGGGATGATAATTAGTCATAAATCTAACTAATTTACAGACTAATAAATCATAAGTAGTAATATTGATATGATTGAATATCGGTGTCATTAGGTGACCCTATGCATGTCAAACTCTTAACTAATTAGCATTTAGAAGAGAAACACAATTAAGTAATCAACCATGGGAAAAGTTCAATTTTGATCAAATTTGTTATGACGAATTAAAGCACCTGATCATTAATGTATGTGTGATTTTAAACATTAATTCCTTTTTATATTAAAAAACGATTTTGCTGTGATTTTTATATTCAGCTGATTGTATATGTTATAAATGTGTTGCAAAAAGCGGAAGAGAACAAGGGTGTTGACCCTAATCTGATCCATGGCTCGTTTTAATTTGTTTATGGAAAATATAATTAATTTGTGTTAGTTATCATATATACACTCTATATATGATATTAAAGAATACATTGATATAATTGACTCGTGTGCTATTGTATACAACAGCATCTACCAAATTTGAAAGTGTTGGACCTCACTGGTTCCACAAAGCTAGTCAGGACACCGGATTTTGATGGACTTCCATGTCTTGAAAGGTTGGTTCTCAACAGTTGTAGCAGTTTAAAAGAGATACATCCATCAATTGGATATCATGAAAGGCTTATTTTCTTGGCCATGGAATATTGTACAAGCCTTGAACTGTTTCCACCCATCTTCCGAATGAAAAAGTTGGAGACTCTTATACTCTCTCATTGCTATAATCTTTGTAAGTTCCCAGAGTTCCAAACCAGCATGGACAACTTGGTAGAGCTTAGTTTGAGAGGAAGTGGGATAGAAATTGTACCCTCATCAATTGGACAATACTGTAACAACCTTGTTTCTCTTGATTTGAGGCGGTGTAAATATCTACTGAGTATTGAACACAACTTCCATCTCTTAAAACATCTGCAATTGCTTTGTCTTGACAGTTGTGTTCAACTTAAGAACATACCAACAGAAGGAGCAGTGAATGAATTTCTTCGCTTCCCATGTTTTTTAAGAAGGTTGAGTCTTGGAGGGTGCAATTTGGTAGATGAAGACATCTCTGTTTTTTGGGAGGAGTTATCCAACCTACAAGTATTAGACCTAAGCCGTAATAAGTTTTCACGACTGCATCCCAGCCTCTCGCAACTTCCTCGTCTTAAATTCATCGACCTTTCTGATTGCTATAACCTTGTGGAATTACCGGATCTCCCATCAAGCATATCTATTCTCATTGCAAACGGGTGCACGTCACTTAAAATTGGAGATTTTCCAACAAACCATCTTAAATGGTTGTGGAAAGTATCACTTTCAACAAGAAATTGTAATGGCGAGAGGATATTGGAATCCATGCTTCAGGTATATATTTTGTTGAATTTCAATATTAATTTGTATAGAATTATGATACTAATAATATTCATCATGACAGGGAAATGCTATTGAAGACTACTTTATTAGTATCCTAATTGAAAATTGTTATGTTCCAATAAGAGGCTTTGCACGGGAAACATTTACGTTACAACTTCCGTGGAATTGGTACAGCGAATTCTGTGGATTCTTAATATCCATTAAGAGTTTGAATGGGAACATGGAAGAAGTCATTGTTATCAAGGATGTATTGGGTATGGAAAATGGAGATGGTGTTTTAGACAAACCTGACCATCATGATGATGATGATGATGATGAAGAAGAAGAAAGTAGGACAGCAGCAGCAGCAGCAGCAGCAGCAATAGCAATGTGCTATATATCCTTTGGTTCATTGAGGAACACCTCATGGTGGAATTCAACCCACACTACCCTTTCATTTTCCTTACAGACTAATTATGATTTGATAGTTGAACTTGTTCCCGGGAGAAATCAAGGTGATGATTCAATATTGAAAGATGCAACATACCTTTCAAATTTTTGGGACGAGGAATTTCTAAATAAAAAGACGTTTGAGATCGTAAGTGATTCAAAGTCCTCTATTCAGATTCAATGGGACACTGGTATTCGATTAGACATGGTCGGTAATATCTAATATTCTTTTTATTGTTTGTAGCATCTTTATAGAAATTGTTGTATTTTTTTCCCTTTCTCCGTTTTTTGAAACCCTATCGTTTATAATAAATAAAATAATATTTTTGTGTTTAAGTTTAAATAACACATTACAACAAAATCATATATTCGTTTTACAATGTGTATGTTTCACTTATACCCGGTTTACATTGTCAACCTTTTCACTCCACTCTAGCCTCCTGCGAACAGCGACCCTTGTTCAGGTATTGACTAGTCTCTTCTAGTATGTTATCTAGCGATTCTAGAAACCCTAATGGATTTTTTTTGTAAATTTGTGATTTTCTCAGATACTCTTTGGTTGCAAATTGGGCCGGAAAACATCTCTCATCTTGTATCTCATCACAATCTTAAACCCTAATCATATTTCTTCTGGTATTTCTCAAACCCTTCATCCTAATTGCTTTTATTGGCCATTTGCTTACAAATTGCTTATTGCTTCAAACCTTAATTTCTTAGAAAATTGTTTATTGCTCCAAACTGTAATTTGTTGCCTACAAAATGTTGTCTTTTTATTTGATTTGTGTCACTTATGTGGACAATCTAGATAAAACAAAAGAGATGAGTCATGGGTTGTTCGATGGAGGTTATGGGATCATATATAAGCCTCTAGATTGGTCTTTCAGACTCCCTCTTTTAGTAGTTTGTTCTTTCTGTATGTTCAAACCATTTCATCTAGAAGTAAAGTATGTAAAATACTAGTATAATGTGTTGTTTGGTTTAACCAAAATAGTAAAAAAGGTAACCGAAAACTGAACCAAATAAGGGATTAACCAAACCATTATATCGAAAACCAGAATAACCCGAAATCGTTTTGGTTTAGATCAATCATTCGGTTTTGTGTTTTTTGACACCCTTTGGYCCTCCCCCGATCACTTAAGTTTTTGGATCCCCCACCCCCGAGTTTGAAGTTTCACTCACATTATTTATGGAACAAAACCAATAAAAGAGGCTTTCTACTTTCACATAAACCTGGGGCAAAGAAAAACGTAAGTTGATCATCAATCAAACAAGCAATTGGAAAGTAATTGTAGTTAAAGAACACATCATCGGCGAAGTAATTTATAGAGATTGAATAAGTAAAAAGTGAATATAGATGTTGAAGCATAAATGCAGAAAATTAGTAGGTAGGAGCACAATTAACCTTATCCAAAAGGAATTCATAAATATGGGTACATTTAATGATGTACAGAGTGTATTTAGCACACCCAAAAAAATCAATCCACTGTTGTTTGACGAGTCTTTGGTTCCTAGAGTTGTAGAAAAGCTAAAAATCAGCTACCATGGACTTAAACCCATGGAGAGTCTTACCTGGTAAGTGTGAGTAATGACTTATACCCAATATACTAGTTAAATTGTTGCATACAATATGAACTACAATCTTACCCAATAATGTAAGAATTGACCAAGGATGGAAGTAAAACAATGAAAAGTATACCACAGCTAGGGGTTAAGGGATAGATGCAAGATTTTAATAAATACTTATTTTAATAGTAATATAATTATATATTCTGTATTCAATAACCACGAGTGTCTGCACCAGCTTATACACACTTCAACTTGTGTGCTATTGTATACGACAGCATCTACCAAATTTGAAAGGGCTCGACCTCTCTCGTTCCAGAAAGCTAGTTAGGCCACCGGATTTTAATGGACTTCCATGTCTTGAAAGAATGGTAATAAGGGATTGTAGGAGTTTAAAAGAGATTCATCCATCAATTGGATATCATGAAAGGCTTATTTTCCTAGACATGCATTTTTCAGACAATATTCTTTCATTACAAATGTTGTATTTTCTTCTTGTTTGTCAAGTCTTGTTAAATCTTTGTATTTCAAGTGAATAAATGGGCAATTGTAGTCATGGAAGGACCTATAGTGGTGCATATGGTGGCACGTGTCACCGTATTATTCCTTCATCGAAGGGTAAAAAAATTTAGGTTCATGAAATGTGCAACCGTATTAATTTGTTGTGTGTCACCGTATGTATTTTGAATACTACAATGAGAACAAGTTTTATTTGGTAGAGTTGGTTTGCAAGGTTTTTATTTTACCACCAAACCTAAGTTCGAATTTTGTTAGTGTCATTTTCTTAGTCAAATGGTGTCACCGTTTGAAAAAAAAAATCTATATATTTGTTTCTTATAGTCAAACTGTTTGAAATTTTTTCTCATAGTTAAATGGTGTCACTGTTTGAAAAAAAAAATTAGGTATATCCCTACTTGTAGTGTATTTTCTTCATTTTTAATGCACGCATTTTAATTTGATTTTATTAATAAAAAACAAGATTGCGGATCATCTCTTATATGTTGGCACTTATACAATAAGAAATTCATACTTACAAGGACGAAAAAAACGCTTTTTTATCGGTCCATCTAGCTAAACGTTATTGTGAAGTTCGTTTTTATAAGCATCATGAGAAGACAGACAAATCAATATAACCTAAAACAAGAAAATCTCTCCTCTTTCCGACACGGAACGGTGGTCCGGGTGGGATAAGCCACCTTATGGTCTAGATGGGCCTGCACTCCCCCTTGCCAATATGGTGGTCCGGGGGATAAGCTACCTTATGGCCTAGGTGGGCCTGCGCTCCCCCTTGCCAATACGGTGGTCCGGGCAGGATAAGCCACCTTATGGCCTAGGTGGGCCTGTGCTCCCCCTTGGATATAAAAGAAACTTCATATAGGCCCAATAGAGTTACATGTGTTGGTATATCTTTATTGAAATAAATGTTTTGGTGTAGGTGTTCCACAACTGGTTCTCCAACTTAATTAAGGTAGGATAAGTGATATCGGATTCAGCACTCCATCTTATGGCTACTAAACGAATTTCCAAACATTTACATAGTTTGGTGATTCATGTCTTAGGTTTCTCTAAAAGGAAAGCAGTAAGCAGAAGACTTAGGGGCCGTTTACTAAACGCTTATCCGACAAGTGCTTACCGGGTAAGTTTCCTTACCGGATGAACATGGCAGGAGTCAAAAATCTTATCTTATCCGGTAAGAGCAATGATAAAAATTGAAAGTTTTATTCGGTAAGTGAGGGTGACGACTCTTACCCGGGTAATTGCTTACCGGGTAAATTATTGCATACGATACCCTTTTGATGTACTACAATCTTATCCGATAAAATAAATTATAGTATTAACTTCTAACGGTAAGCACTTACCGGATAAGCATTTAAGTAAACGAACCCTTAGTTACTTTAGATATGTATATGTACATTTACGATGTATAATCGATACCTAAGTTTTGCAATCATTGGAACTTCTGATATTATCATCACTGGTCATCGGCCCTTCCGTTTTATCATGGGATATTACACTAATCTCAATTGCTTCATGCAAAATCATATATCAAATATGATATTTTTATCATTTATTGAAAAGCATATTTAGATATCAGAGTAATGTTTAGAAACTTCTACAAAACTAATTGTCGAGTCAAATCCAACCGACCTTGCTTTATCCATGTATTCAAATGTTGGTGTCACACATGTCGTCTTCACGTACAGCCGTCAAGCCCATCTGTTGATCAAGTCGAGTGATGTAACGGGTGTGACGATAACTTAGTAGGTAAGAATATAGAAATGTGTGGATATAGCAACACCCTTTTCGTTATTGCAACGTCTTTTAAAGTTCTAAACAAAAAGTCCGTTTTCCACTTTTAATGATCGTTTTTGCACCAATATTTCCTTCATTTTTCGTTTAAAAATTTTCCTCATTTATGCTTATCCGTGTTGTTCCTTTTTTGTTTAACCTTGGGTCAATGTATACACTTTCCATCATCTATTGGATTAAAGTTACGGTGAAAAGGGTAAAAAAAGATTTTCACCTTTGAATCAATCGTAATTGAAGATAAACCCTAATGAGTTGCATCATATCAATTTTCGTATCAAGTGCAATTCATGGGGTTGGTGAGGTTAAAAATGATCAAGGGTCCAGATTATTTTTTACGCTTCTCATTTTAACTTATGTTCTTACACGATCATTCGTCAATACAAGTATAAATTAATGACAACAGTATACAACTGACATGGTCATGTCACGGCCAGAATCGCATTAATGACATGTGATTTTAATGTAAAATCATATTTGATTCGACCATTTTCTTATTCAATTTAACTAGTAAAACATAATCATAATAAAATATTATTATAAAACATTTACTGAAAAGATATAACCAAACTAATTCTTTAATGCCTTAAACTTTTTGATCCAAATAATCAATTGAGAAACAGTTTTTCAAATCTAAACAGGATAAATTCTATGTTTTTCAACAAACGGACACGTGTTCCAAGAAAGATGCCGATTGGTCAGATGGATGCGGTCCCACCGCAAGAGACAGCGTGCGATTATATGCTTGTTTGTGTTCGACCCCACAAGACAATTTCATTGCTTTAACTAGAGTGGCATTTCGGTGATTTCTTAGTGAGATCAGGGGTTTAATTGGAAAACCATTTTTATTGAACCCGCCGAGATTCATGGACCGGGGATTTTGACAGCCGGATTGCAAGAATGAATTGTGGCCCCATCTTTTGGTACGGACATTTATATTGAGGGTCCAATCAATTTTACAAAAGTGTCAAAACTGGTCCTCTTACAATTCAGGATGTTACTTAAGAGTCCTTTTACTATTCTCTTTATGCAATTAGTGTCCTGGATTGCTATATTTGTCAAAATAACCCTCGTTTTTTATTATTTAACATATCAAATAAAATAAGAAAATGAAATAGATAATATCAAATAATAATAAAATAACTACAATTAATATAAATAATATTTTAAAGTAAACTTTAATATTCATCATATGACAGATAACTTAAAACCATTTCTTTTGCATCAAAAACTTTATATGGTTCACGCTTGTTCAGCCTCAAAATACCGAAGAGGTTTGACGTTGTCTATATTCGCGAATCGAGAACGAAACTAACTTTAAGCTAAATGGATGAAAAGGGCTTGGCTTATTTGTGAACAATTAGTACGTTTTACATGACTATCGAGGGCAATGGCTTACCAAGTTATTCCATTTTGCCACATGTTGAGTCGTTACTGACTAGTCAATTTTTAGGAACGAATTAAGAGGTAGTTTGGTTTGATGGAACGGTTTTGAGGGATTTGGATTTCATGGAAGGATTTGGAATCTTTAGTGTATTTGGTCTGATGGATTGGGAATGTAATGGAATTCCGTTTTAATAAATAATTTCTAAAAAATAATAAAACTATCTTTTTATTAATGAATTATTAGAAACCAAGTGTTTTAAACATTTTTTAAAACATTATTATATGAAAATCCTACAAAATCTCGTGAAATCCCAACCACCCCCATCAGATTTCAAAATCCTATGTTTGAAGGATTTCAAATAAATCCTAAGATTTAAAATCCGAACAATCCTGCAAACCAAACATGGTTTATTAAGAATCCTTCGTCAAGAACAAATAAAATATCGACCTAATAAGACGTTATTTACGGGACTTACCCAAGAAAAAAAAATTGAATTTCACATCCCACCCTTCTATTTGAATTTATTTAAGTTTGACCTAACTTATTTAATTTCCACCTAATTCTGTTCACTTTTCATTTTTTTGGTTTTTGTTTGGGACTAATAATTGGTGACTTCAATTAAAATGTACAAAGACAATGGTAAAGCATTCCTATTTATGTATCAAAATGTAAGGCTCAAAAACCATGTGGCATTACTTTCTATTTTTAGAAATGCATAATGTAAAAAGTAACTGTTTTTTGTTTGGATCCTTTTGTGCATAACATCATCACTTGCCATTTATGTTAATCACTATCCTTTTCTTTTTGTTTAGATTTAGTTGGATAATGTTATGGATTTTGACCGTATCTCAACTTACGTCATTCAAATCCAATCAATAATTAAGACATGTATGTCAAAACATATGCATTTCGTTGCTTTTACAAACTGGGATCTTCATGAAAACAACATTTTTACGGAGATAGAGTATGGTAGTATACGTACATTCTATCTTTCAGACCCTGTTTACAAATGAGATGTGTTTGTTTGGTTCGGTTTATATGCATTTATTTTCACCTGTTTTTCAATATTGGGCTTTGATTTAGGGTTGGATATGGGCTTCTCTTGAAAATGTCGAATATTAGTTAAACCAACAAACTCCATTTGTGTACATGTACCACTGTATGTATGATTTCTTTATAAAGTGTGGATGTCGGCTTTTGTAGATATACAACCTTAACTGGGATTTGGGTATCGGTTTGTATGTGAAGTAGAAGTGTTACGAAAGTCGTCCATTCCATCTTTTATCTATAAATCGGTTTCGTGCAGTTAGAACACCACATACCATCTTAAAGAATTGATAAGAACACACGTGGAGTATTTACGTTTGGGAAATCACATTCAATTGAATAGTATATGACAAGGGAGTAGAATGTATACTGGTCTTTCTTCTACCAGATGAGTAGTAAGAATCAAGAACAGTAAGATTCGATGGTAATTTCATAAAAGAAAATTACTATAATCTCAAAATGGGAATTTACTTGTTACCATAAATACTTCCATCTTTGAATTTAAAATTGATCATCAAATACACCTCCAACATAGAGGTTTTTGATGCAATTTGTACTATGTGTATTAAAATTTGTACTTTCATTTAGACTTGTATTATTTTATATTTGATAATAGAGTATATAGTTTGGTAGGATGTGGTGCACATCATTTTCTTAGTGATTATAGCCTTTATGAACCCATGTGAGCCCAACCAATTATCACAAAATAGCCCTAAGAAAATAACTAGAAAGAACCATATAATTAATTAATCAAATAAAATATCAAAAATATACATAACAATAAAATAATATATCATTCATTTACCAAACGGGTAAGGCGACTTTATCTAAATATACTACTCGTATATCTAATGAAATTATGATTCGTTGCGTAAAGTAATTATCTTTTTTTTTATCTATTAATTTATTTTTTGAGTTCTAAATAATTGATGTTTAAAACTGCACATCAAAAGTTCAGATCTTATCTTTAGACAATTTAAATAAGGGTTGTTGAATGGTTTGGTGCAGAATGATTAAGAGATTCTCATGATATAGTACAAAATGAAATATAATTGTTTGATAATTATCTACAACAGAATCATGGTGCTGAATGGTTAAGATATTCCCATGATACAAAATCGTTCAGAGGGTTTAAGAATCATTAAGAGACAAACTTTTTTTTGTCAAACAAGATTCATCTTTTAACGATTCAGAGACTGTTTTCTTAATGGAACTATTAAGAGGTAAACAACGACCCCTAAATCATGGTTTGTGCATCGATTTGATAAAAACATTTTATTTATAATATAATTTATTTTTAAATGGAAAAAAGAAATAATGATAATTTTGGGTTTGAATTTGGTGTCATTTAATAAATCCATGTTTGGTGAACCTTTAATATCTCAAATCACAAAAACTTTGCATTTAAGAAAAATATGAATTCTTTTTCCTTTTATGAGAATCACTTTTAAAAATAAATAAATATATAAATAAAAAGCCAAACTTATGCCTCAAATTCCTTTTTCTTTAACATGTAAATTAAGGAAATTCAAGAAATCACCATCATGACTTTGCAATATTCCAAATGCTTTATATAGTGCCCAACAAAATACTTCTTTGGCATTTGTTAGGAAAAAAATGTATTTTAATTTTTAGTTTAAATTTTAAATTATTAAGACTTTAATTTTTTTAGATTAAATTTGAGACCCATTTTATTAAAATGTAACATTTTATGGTTATTTGATGAAATTCACGGTACTTATTTGAATTTATGATAAAGAAAATTAATTAAAATAGTCATTGATTTCATCTCTTAGTCATTTCTCTTTAAGGTTTATCAAAATAACCCTAGGTCCACAAAAAACTTGTGGGTCTAGCTAAACGACAAAAAAAAAAATTACACTTTCTACCTCTGTTCATAAAAAGATTAAATTTTTCACCCAAGATCGTAAAAAAAAATTACGTTTCTCGTCAGGTCTGCAAAAGGAATTTAAAATTGCGGACTTGTAGCTATTATAATAAACATTGTAAAGAAATGTTAAGAGGTAAAAACCAACAGGTTGAAATGACTATTTTTAATTAATTTTTCTCAAGATAATCAAGTAATTTATTTATAGCTATGTGGGGGTAATGTTATATTATTTATAAATAAAAAGAAATAATTATTGGTTTAAATTTGGAGTTATTATTGAGAAAAGAAACAAATAAAATGTTATTTAAAAAATAATAATAGTTTTAGAAGCCAATGAGGCAATTGCAAGTAGGTCCCTCAGAAAACATCAATTTACCCAAATCTTCCACTACTTGGAAACCTTCCCACATTTCTCCATGATGGTGACTAGGGATTCATATTCAGGGACCACTTTATTTAAGTCTTCAAACTCACATTATTATAATCGTAACAATAAATAATATTCTTACTTCTTTTATATATATATATATATATATATATATACACACACGAAAGTTCGTATGAGAAAGAGAATTAAGATGAGAAGCGTAAGAAGTGATTTAGACCCTTGATCACCTTTAATCTCTCAAACTCGCCCATGAATAGCATTTGATACAGGGACTGATCTGATGCAGCTCATCTTGGTGCATCTGACTCTAATATGCATCAAATGGTAGAGATATCTTCTTACGCTTCTCACATTAACTCTTATTCTCATCGGAAGCCAACCCTCTATATATGTGTGTGTACACATGCGCCTGTGTAGGAGTGGTTCAAACAAATTGACATGTTCCATCAAGAAGTTATAGCAACGATATCTCGTGTCTATAAACCGTTTACAAAAATAAATTGTCTTTTAGAATGAAAAAAGTCGTTGTTAATAACCCCTATTTTCTGCTGATTACATGTAATTGACTATAGTAAAAAGAAATTACATGTTTTTCTGTAAAAACGAATGTGTGTTCTCTTTGAACCTTCTATATAAATGTTTTGACAATTGATTCTTAGATATCTATAATAATACAAAATGAAAAATTAATAAAACAAAATAAATATTACTAATTTTAGATTATTGTTATAAAAGGGTAAAAATAGTTAACTTCAATGTGACAACTTACCCCAAAAATAGTATATTTTCAATTAGAACAACCCAAGTTTTTGTCATTATTTTGTGGTAGATATTATTAATTTTATGTTATTATTTCATGATATTTTTTAATATTTAATTCATTAAATTATATTTTCAGTCAAAAAAAAAAAAAGTTACAACGTCGTCTATTTTTTTAAAAATATAACCTACCAAAAATTATACTAACAAACATTTAATCTCTGGCTTACGTTATTATGTCATTTATTATACATGCTATTTATAGATTATTTTATAAAATAAAAACAAAATAAAAAATATTATAAAATCTAATTGTGTCACTAATGAGATTAAGTAATTGACTCAACAAAGGCAAATCCCAATTTCCAAAACTAATTAAAATATCGTATCTTTTTTCTTTCTATGAATAAATAAAGATGATGATAGTGACATGCCATTTCCTTTAATTTATTTATATATATATAATAAAATAGTTATGAGGAAAGCTTATCACATACCCCTTTTATATATATATATATATATATATATATAGAGAGAGAGAGAGAGAGAGAGAGAGGTGTGTGGGTTATTATACAACCTTGTATATTTATACAATCAATACAACTCAATCTCAGTCGTTTATTTAATTTGATTAATATATAATTTAATAGAACTTTTAATTGTTTTTTAATATAAAGTATTGATCATAATAAATGAACTTTATTCATCTTCTATAAATATTCAAATCATAATAAATAAACTCTCGTCATTTCCATAAATATCTCAATTTATTGGGTTGCATTGGTTGTACAAATGCGATGGGTTGTATTTGAAACGAACTCTCTCTCTCTCTCTCTCTCATATATATATATATATATATATATATATATATATATATTGGATCATGTGAGATCAAGGGTTTTTCGTGAGACTCATAAAACCAATTCTCAACCATTGGATTAAATCTAGAATCTGAACATTCATAATCACAAAATTGCCACGAGACTTCTCAATAATTATAAAATTGTTATCGTGCAACTTTAGACCATTAGATAATTAGCTTATAAAGTTGATCAATGAACATAAATTGGTCTTACGAATCTCACAAAAAAACCTTTGGTCTCACGCGAACCCATATATATATATATATATATAAAGAAAATAGAGTTGAATTAAATTTAAAATACAAAAAGAATTATATGTTACTTTGCAAAATTTATTTGCTTAAACTATTGCACAAGGACAACTCCACTAGGGATGATTTTTATATATCGTGAAAGTGTGGTATGTAAAATTTTACATCATGTACCAACCAACTATATGTGATCTATATATTGGTATGATTTTGTATCAGCATTATAAAATTTGAAGTTACAAAATTTATTTATTGACGTCTTTACCAATAAGATCTAGATGTATTAAAACCATTGAGTTGTATCATGTATCCCTAACTATACAAACATTTAAATAACCTTTATACAATATAAATATTTACTAATAGCCTAATATGAGCTGCCACTAAGGAGCGACGATGGACCGTGGTGGCGTGGATATGTTATTAAGCTTGTTAGAGTTAGACGAATGAAATCAATCAAGTTTCGTATATCCATCTAATTATAATTTAGCACAATTGGAAATAAGATAGATGTTGTATTATTGATTAAATTTTAATTATTAAATAACTTAAAGAATAAGTTGGTATTACTATGGTATAAGATTTCAAATACCATGTTCAGATAGTTGGTACGTTACGGTACTACTGTCGTATAAGATTTCAAATACCATGTATCAACCATGTTCAGATAATTGGTACGGTACTACCAACCAATTAGATTGGTACCAACTAAATTGGTGAATTGATACAATTGATAGACAATTCAATGGTTTGTCTTGGTACAAAATTGACAGCCCTTAATTCTACGTGACTTTTGAACGCATGGCTAGATTTACATATAGAAAAAGTTCAGGATAAAAAGGTAAAATAATTTCACACTGATAAAAAAATTATTGATTTTGAATTTATGATCTTTTTCTTGTAAAAGACAACAAATAAGATATCTAAAGATAATAACAAATAAGAACATTCAGTAGCAAAAGTTTCTATAAGAAGTAGAAATAAGCAAACTTAAACTAATCAGAGAAACATACAATCTGAACAAAAACAAAACTAGCAGCAAGCACCAAAAGTTGCATCATTTGCAAGTATGCAACCTCAAAACATGAAGCAAAAGAACCCAGAAGAAACACAATCCCTAACAAACTAGCAACCTCCAAACGTAAAGAAGAACAAAACCCCAACACAAATACTAATACAATCCACGTTTTATAAGGAAAAAGAATCCAAATATTATTATTCCATCACATATGATACTAAATCAGAGACGCGAGCGATTTTCAACGCAATCATGGTTGCGGGCCAAGTCGCCCTTACACCACTAAGCGCCCTCACATGTATTATCATATGTGATAAAGGTGTTGTTGATATGATACTATAACCCATCAAGACCATCATATGTGATGTTAAATCATAGACGCAGACAACCTTTGGCGCGACCTAAGTCGTAGAACACGTCTTCCGTATACCACCAGGTCTCCTCACGCGTATTATCACATGTGATAAGGGTATTCTTGCGTTTTCGTAAAATGGGGGTGTTCTTGTTTGAACCTCCACATATATATATATATATATATATATATATATATATATATATATATATATATTAATAGAGGAATGAGAGTAACATGATTTATAGGTTTTAGGAAAAAACCAATAAGCAGGACAATATACCTTCTGTCCAAATTCAAATTTTAATTGATGTTCTTCTTCATCAAAGAATCCAAATACATTCTTGAAAGTTCAAACTTGTTCTTTCCAAATTGGAAACACATCAAAACTTTTTTGTTTTCTTCTTTTATTTTCCATTTTAATACGATTAATTTTTTTTAAATTTAAATATTTTGACATTAAAACGGAAACGGTACTTTTATAGTTTTATTGTATGATTATTAATTAATATTTAATTACCTTATAATTGATTAATAACATTTTATTTTATTTATTTATTTCAGTATATTTTATATACATGTTGTAATTTAAAATCAAAATATCAATTATAATTGTTCAAAATGTCAACTGTTGTATTTTGAAAGATTTACATCAAAATTAATTTCATATATTTCAGAACTTATTGTTCTATTTTTGAATTAAAATTATAATATTTTTATTAATTCTATTTAATTATCTCACTGTCATTACTTCAATATATATTATATTATATATTTTTTTAAATTTAAGGACAAATAAATAAATAAAGGGGTCTCGTATAATTATTTAAATCCATACGCACCTTATACTTACACATGTTCTATCATAACATTGGTTTTTTGATACCATGGCTAAAAAAGTTTCGGACTGGAACAGTGATGTTTATAATCAGTCCCGATTTCGTCGAAAATACTAAGATCTGGTTTAGGGTACTTGTAATCGGTTATGGTAACCGGTCTCGGGTCGGGTCCAAACTTGTTCTATATTAAAAAAAACATTTTCTTTTTATATTTTTTTAATTTCTTTTTGGTAAATTTTTTAAAAATGCTTTAATGTTTTCTAATACACATTAAAATATCTAATTAGGTCAATCAAATACACTTAAAAAAATACGTTTTATTGTAGTTTTATAATTGGTTTTCAATCAACCACATTTAAAGATTACGATTTATTATAGTTTTATAACTGGTTTTCAATCAAATACACTTAAAAAATATGTTTTATTGTAAACTTGTAATTTGACATTCAGTCAAATACATTCAGAAAGATAAAAATACATATAAAAATACATTTTTTTGAAAAGATTCGGCCAGGCTGGGCCTTGTTTTTGAATGAAAACCATGACTAGTCCTTAACCGGCAGCCCCAAACCGGTCCCAATCAGTCCTGATCGGGCCAGACCTTGTTTTTGAATGAAACCATGACCGGTCCTTAACCGGCGGTCGCAGTAGGTTCCGGGCCGGGGCGATTCTTAACCGGCAGTCCCAAACCGGTCCTAATTAGTCCCGGCCGGGCTGGTCCAAAGTCGGTCCCAGGTCGCGCCGACCCATTTGGTCATCTCTAATCCCATCTCATATATCCATGTCTTTCAGAAGATTGATTGTATTAAAGATAAGTAAACAATACAAATATTTAGGTGAACTAGTCATTATTATTTCCAATATGATTAATGTCACTAGGAAATTTAATATTTTCAAGCAAATAGCTTTTGATATGTCGGTATGTGAGTTTTTGGTCTTTTAGGAGGTCAAGAATTCAAACCTCACTAAATATAAAAAAGATGTGTGAATTTATTTGCTTTATTTGTCGTATGTATGATATTATATACCTAAAAAAAAGAATTTAATATTTTCAATTAATATTTATGGTTTTAGAGTTTGATAGTAAACCAAAATATTAAAACTAATTTCTATAAATTCAACATCAACAATCCAATGATCTAATAACCCATTAATTTGTTATCATGAACTTCCAATCAAACAATTTAAGTGGAAAAAGTAGTAATGATTTCATCAATTAAAATTCTATTGACAATATTTTTTTGTAAGTTTGTAGAAGTTAAAAGTAAAAACACGAGTTTGATTACGTTTTTTCTTAAGATTTGATATTTGAGTGTGACTGCTAATAATTTACACATTTATTTTGTATTTTTCTTCCCCGGCTTCATCATTTTAGTTAGCATGAAATTGCACCTAGTACAGTTAGAATTTAAATGTGTATTCGTTAATTAAAAAGTATTATCGGTTTTACAATAATCAAACTAAAAAACCGACTAAGTGATTTATCGACCAATTTGTTTTTTGTTTACTTCACAATTTGAGTAAAATTGAGCTTTTAAATCCCGTAATCCATCAAAATTACATTTTGGCTCGATTAATCTACTAAGAAGGTCTCTCTCTCTCTCTGTGTCTGTATATGTATATATATATATATATATATATATATATATATATATATATATATATATATATATATATATATAAAGAGAGAAGGGGGGGGGGGTTATTTAGAAACTTTTGATATTTTAGGAATTCCGATTAACCACTTTTTAGTAGTATTTATGATGAATACTCAAAAAGTAAAGTGGTTTATGGTTTCCTAAAATATATAAGGTTCCTAAATGAACTTGTCCATATATACAAACTTTCAAACGAGAATATTATTAAAATAAAATGAGAATGTTTATTTCACATGTGAATTAGACTAAAAATCACATGTGATTCAGGTTTGATTAATGTAGGGGCACACACATGTGCTATGTGCACATGGCCCGATGACCTAAGAGCGTTAACTGAACTTGAATCACATGTAATTTTTAATCTAAAAGCATTATCGTGTTTTCTACTTTTAATCATATCCTCGTTTGAATCCATCTTCTCTCTCTCTCTCTCTCTCTCTCTCTCTATATATATATATATATGTGTGTGTGTGTGTGTGTGTGTGTGTGTGTATATGGAGGGTCTTCTTTTGAAAACTTTATAGTCCATGAAAACTTTATAATTTAATTTAAAAAAACTCTCTTTCCTCTCTTCGTGACACTTAAACACACACAAAATTAAATGTACACACAAAATAAACACATTGTGAATATTTTTTAGAAATTTTATTATAATTCGTAAACACACTAAAAATGTACGAGACATGGTATAGTTTGTGAATAGTGACTGAAACACAATCAACCCTATCAATAAACATGTTTTGGACACCTAGTATCAAACTTTCTTAAGGTTGTTTTCATTGTTTCACAATGTGTTCGCGTTATGTACATATTTAATTGTGCATGTGTGTGTGTTACAACCTTACACGAGGGAGGGAGGAGAGGAGCAAGAGATAGATATTTAAGGAATTTGCTTCTTCTTTTTTCCTAAAAATGCATTAATTAGCTGAATGAGATTTGTACGATTTGTACAAATGACTTGGTTTGCATTTTATTCTTCCCTGTATATATATATATATATATATATATATATATATATATATATAGGGTTGGGTTCCGATGAAAATAAAAGTTAAGGTGAGAAATATAAGAAGTGATCTCCACATTTGGATGCAAATTAGAATGAAATGCCCCAAATTAGTTCAATATCAAACGTGGTTCATGAGTGAGTTTCAGATTA
The DNA here is from genome assembly GCF_001531365.2 of Cynara cardunculus var. scolymus. Classification (NCBI taxonomy): domain Eukaryota; kingdom Viridiplantae; phylum Streptophyta; class Magnoliopsida; order Asterales; family Asteraceae; genus Cynara; species Cynara cardunculus. The sequence continues at coordinate 3,509,426 of NC_037540.1, forward strand.
AAGGTCATTTTCAAGCTGAAGATCCATTCATATATTTTTCATCTTAATTTTATTTCTCATCGAAACCCAACCCAATATACATGTATATGTGTATATATACATATATAGAGGTTGGTTATTATACAACCTTTGACATTTGTGCAACCAATACAACTCAATCTCAACCGTTCATTTCATTTAATTAATATGTGATTTCATAGAAGTTTTTATTGTTTTCTAATATAAAGTATCGATCATAATTTATGAACCATATTCATCTTCTATAAATATTCCAATCATAATAAATGAACTTTCATCATTTTCATAAATATCTCAGTATATTAGGTTGCATTGCTTGTACAAATGCGATATATTGTATTTGAAACAAACTCTTTCTCTATATATATATATATATGGTCCCGATGGATCTAGATTTTCATGATGAGGAATTAATAAGAGGCATGACATTTTCCACCTACTTAATGTGACCATCATATATATGTGTAGCAAGCAAAACCACACATTTTTTAGAAGACAAAATAAAAAGCCCACATTTATTTCTAATTTCGCATTTAACAAATTCAATATTTCCTTTTCCTTTTCCTTTAAAATAAATGTACAAATTGTTCCATAAGTTTTTTAATTCTAATTAATTTTTATCAGTTAATAATTGTTATGTGAGATTCATTTGTAACTTTGATTTGATATGCAAGATTATAATTAATAATGAAAATTTATTAAACTATATCACCCAAACACGTCATTAATGATGAACATATATTGGTATTTTTAATCGATAATATTTAAAAGTGAAATTTAACTCAATCTTAACGATTGAAACAGATTCTAATTGGCCAACAATTTAAGTTTTCTAATTATATATGCATGGTATTCCTATCGACTTAGACTCATCTAACGTTTGACTTTGACATCTATGCTTATTATAAATCTATAAATATATACCATTATGCATATGAATAGTCAAAACATTATTGTATTTAATATATATATATATATATAAGTTGAAAACTCATAAGAATCAATATAAAAATATTTTTTTCATTATTTTTTTATTAAAAGCTATGATTTAAGGTATTGTTTTATATATTTTTAGGTTCATGTTGTGAAAAAATGTATGTGAAACTTTCTTTTTGGTTCATATCGTGGAACGAAATATACATGTTAAAAGGTTTCACATGGTGAAACAAATACATCTGAAACTAGAGATTTCTAATTAAAATAGTCATTTTTACCCGTTGGTTTCACCTTTTAGACACTTCTTTACAAGATTTACCAAAATAGCTCCAGGTCTGCAATTTCAAATTTTTCTTGTTGACCTGGGTGAAGAATGTATTTTTTTTGCGAACGGAGGTATAAAGTGTATTTTTTTTTTGTCTTTGAGCTAGGTCAACAATTGTGAACGTGGGTTTTGCGGACCTATGACTATTTCGGTAAACTTGGAGAGAAAATGACTGTGAGAGAAAATTATTAGGAGATGAAACCAACTCTGAAAAATGACTTTTTTAATAAAATTCCCTTGAAACTATTACATTATGAGATAATATATTTAACAGAATTCCTTAAATCCTGACTTTTGACAAAAAAATAATAATTTAGATCGGTTCTTACAGATTTATAATCTGTTTATGTTTCTCATTTGATTACGTAATCTCTTTTGTGCCATTGAAAATGCCCACGTACAAGATAGATAACCAAGGACATTTTGGTAAATTCTCCATGTTGCAAATTTTTTGACCGAACATTTAAGACGTGGATAATCGAACAACGAGACTAAAGTAACAAACAAATTGTGACTTGAAGAACAAGAAAGACATGAGAAATAGTATAGTTAAATTTGACATACATTTCAAATAATATTTCGAAGATTGTAAGTGTAACTTTATGCATTTATCACAAATCGTTATCGACTATTCTTTTTTTTGTTAATTGTGGTGTTTGTGCCAGCTGTGCACGCCTCGAATGCCATGGGTCTTGGAAAACAGTTAGGAAAATCCCAAGTGGCCTTACAGGACTTAAAGCGGTGACTTCTGAGAAGAATCCCCAAAATCCCAAGTCTTATTGCTAGTTGAACTAACCCTGCAAAGTTGACCATATTGACTAATCATCATTGACTATGTTGACTGTAACACTCGTGATTAAGTTTACGTTTCTTAATAACAGTAATAACTTAAATCCCTATTTCCTTATTGGTTATTTTGGAGTTTATTGGTGTGTGTTTACTTAAGAAGTGTCAAGATCTTTTAGTTGTAAAAAATGTAGGATTTTTAATCTTCCAAGAGGTCCTCGTGACTTGCCTCGTGGCTTAAGGCATGTCTAAAGCAGCCTAAGTCACTGGAAATCAAGTTGGGCAAAGTAAATGGAGGCATTGAGTCCGGCGACTCGCGACCAAAGTCACCTGAGATTCTATATGCAAGCCAAAGGAACATGGGCGACTTGGCAGCGACCTAAGTCAAGGTCAAGGTTACCCAAATCACTAGATCCGGTTTTTAAGCTTGTTTGGACCTAGTTCTCTCATTTATCACTTCTACCACCCTCTCTACCTCTATATTTATTTCGATTCTTGGAGTTAAGAAGCCATTTATTGAAGATCCAAGGGTTTTCCAAGAGAAATCTTAGGGTTACTATTGACGAAGGTGACTTGGAGCTTTAAGTTTTCTTCTTCTACATTTGGGGATGTGGTGTTTTAACCCAACTTAATAAGGTATGTCACATTTGGTACTAACTCATTGAGTGTGAATTATGGGTGTTTTACGGTGATCCATCAGTATTCATCGATGGAAAATTCACTGAGTGGTTTTTCTAGGCAAAAGTCATTAGTTTTGTTAGTATTCCCATGCAGACTATTATAGTTCTTGAAATCCCACTCCCATTGTGTGAGTCAACAACACATCACACGTAACATAATGGACGATTATAAAGAGTTCATGGACTCTCAAAATAAACCCGATGCTTTCATGCATCAATTATTCACACATCATGTAACATAACATGAACATATAATAATTTCATAGCAAACAATTTATTGCATGCAACCCATAAAACGTCACATGATACTAACCTGATGCTTCTCTTAAGTTCAACCAGTCTCTTTACAAATCCTGAATAACCAACTAACTATAAACATTCTGATAATAACGAGTAAAAATCATATTACTTTTCGACTCGATCCCACAAGCAATATCATCCCATTATTAATAAATTAATCTTGTCCAACCAAATTCTGAATTTTGGATTTTAATTTATGGATATGTTCAAGAGCTTGCATTTCCTTATTACCAATATAGTTACTTTCTTGGGAAAATCCAATATGATATGGCATAAATTAAATGTTAAAACTCCTTGTGGCCATGAAGGTTCAAATGCGTTGACTTCGGGCTATCCGCAAAGTAGGTGGTCGTCTAGGAATTTGTCGACTCGCATAGCAGGTTGAATATTCAGGTTAATAAAAAAACATTAAATGATAAAACCCCAGTCTTAATATCATTTTGTGATAATCTAATTTCTTTCAAACCCTTTAATCTGATCACTTTATCAAAATTTCAAATAAATTCCTAAAAAACCTTCATAAAGCATTTGAAACTTTTCTGTAAAGCAACGGTGATTCATCGTCTTCTTCTTCGAGGTCCCAACCATTTTAGCCAATAGGAGAAGCTTGGATTTTAATAGATTTAATTTTACGTGTTCAGTTTTTATTCCTAACACCTCATAATCTGTATTACATCACCTTTAGACTTAATCAATGCTCAGCTATAAATTATTGTACTATTTTACTGTATAGATTTTGAAATATTACCAAAAAAATTTGATATTCATTTAATCAATTCTTTTGTCTTTATCAAAATGAAATCCACAACACCCATATCACTATCATATTTGATGTAACCAATCTAATACATCTAATACATTGAGATGTCATAATCTTACCTTTTAATTTTAATCAAAAAAGAAAATTAAAATATTATTTTATTATTTTAAATGTGTCACATGAATAAATTATTGAATAAAAAAAATATTATGTCTCTCAAAAAATCTTTCTAAAAGGGAAATATGCAAAGAATGGGACATACTTTGTTATTATTATTTTTTTGGTTGATTATTTTTAAAAAATATTATTTAAGAATTTAGAGTTTGAAAATTGTATATTTAAAAAACCTGAGCATTGTTTATTAAACATTTATAGGGTAAGCATTTATTAAACGTTATTCATTTTACTCAAAGAACATGGTAATGATTGGGAATCTTACTTTATAAAAAACATAACAATGATCAAGAATCTTACCCGATAAATGAGGGAGTAGACTCCTACCAGTTAGCGTTATTGTGTAACAAACGTTTACCAACAATCTAATTTGATGGTCGAAAATGTTACCTGATAAGATAAGTGTTGGCAATGACTTTTGCTGATAAGAACTTACCTAGTAAGTATTTCATAAACAACCTCAACGTTTGGTAAAAATTAGTTGATAAGCTAGATAATAATGTAAATAACATGAAGAAAAGTTTAAGATGCATATAATTAAAATATAAGGGAACAATTAAAAAAAAGAACTTGAATAAGTTATATAAAAAATTGTTTTTCAAAAATATAATTTATAGCTTATAAAAAATGTACCTTTTCAATAAAATTAAAAAAATAAACTAACTTATTATGTTACCAAATATAGCCACTTACTGCCTATTACCGGGTCACTAAACATTTATTGGCTCTTACTTAATCAAATATGGTGGTCTTTACTAACAGTTTTATCGTGTTATTTTGCCAACCAACAATTTACCTGATAAGTGAGGGTGATGACTCTTACTTAGTTAGCAATTCTTGGGTAAAGCCGTAAAGGATGTATATATTATGTTCTTTTGATGATATTTTCTGATACAGTAAGTGAGAGTGGTGAATTTTACCCGATATCCAGTTTGTATTGGTGAACTACTCTTAAATCTACTCAATTATAAGGTTGTAAGTTTAAGAGGCTCCTTAAAAAACGCTTATAGAAAGAGTTACAACCGCCCTTACCTTAACAAGTAATATTTTCGGCCTTCAAAATAGATTATTGGTAAGCATATCTTACTCGATAAGTGCTAACCGAGTAAGGGCTTGTTTATTAGCAGCTTAATGATGCTCATAACTTATTTAGTCAGCTATGCATGATTGTTTGATAGTGGTTTAATGATATAGAACATGTTTTTTTTCTCCAAACTTTCCCCTTCCAATTAGAAAAAATGTTCATTCCATCTATTAGATATAAGTAATACATGCATTTATACCAATGAAGACTAGCGACGAATTTTAATTAATTATGTATTTAATTAAATTTTATTGTTAAACCGTCAGTAATTTAATAAAATTGTTTTCTATTTTTTTAATTTAAAAAATATCAACGAAATATAATTTATTTTTAATTAAAATAAATTTCATCAGTGATTATTTTTAAATTTTTTATTATTTTTTTTAATTTAAGAAATCACGTATAAAATATATTTTATTTTTAAATATAACAAATTTAATCAATAATCTTTTTTAAATATTTTTTATTTTTCTTAATTTGTAAAATCACAAACATAATTTTTTTATTTTTTATTAAAAAAAATTCATCAATAATTTTTTTTAAATGTAAGTATTTTATTATAAATGCAAATATTTTTTGGTAGATTTGTTTTATTTTATAGATATAAGTACTATTTTGTTTCAGAAAGTGTTTAGTGACTTAATCGTTCAAAATATGAAAGTCTATTGACCCTTTTTTAAACTTTTACATTATTTTACCATATTAACCAGTTTATAGATCATAAGAAATGTATCTAACAAATTTTATAAAGTTCAAGAAATTATTTAACAGGTTTTGAAATATCCAAGTACTTATTTGTTTTAAAAATAACTAGAAAGGTACTCGTGCAATGCATCGAGACACATCTTGATTTCAGTGTTTCGTTTTATTCCTTTTTTATGTCAATATAATACGGTTTTATGTGGTTTTGAGAAAACGAATTTTTTTTTATTTTTGAATAAAATATAAATTTAAAAATACTATAAAATTTTAAAAAAATATATCAATATTTGTATCAAATTAATCTTTCTAAAAGTTATTGTGTTTGGTGTAATTTTCTTAATTCAATTTTTTATAATTATAATTTAATTTAGGTTTAATAATATAATTTTTATAAAGATAATAATTAAGTATTCTGTTAGAATTTAATAATTATCCTAATTATATTTTAGATTTATTATATTTAAAATGAGATGTTTATCTTGTATTTAATTATGTTTATCTGCAGTTAGTTATAAGAATTCAAAGATTTAAGCACAATCTATTTGTAATCTTGAATTTTAAGTAATATACATCAATAAACAGTACTTCATGTATAAAAAATAGTTTTTGTCAAATGTTTTATAATATAGTGTAGGTTTAAGCTTAATAACGAAATAATTTATTTTTGGTTTAATAATATAACATTTTATAAAGATAAAAATTAAGTATTTTGTAGAACTTAATGATTATCATAATTATATTTTAGATTTTTTATATTTAAAATAAGATGGTTATCTTGTATTTGATTATGTTTATCCGCAGTTAGTTACACGAATTCAGATATAGAGCTTTAATAAGTTGTATTTACGCACAATCTACTTGCAATCTTGAGTTTTAAGTAATATGCATTAATAAACAGTTTTTTATACATAAAAAATAATTTTTATAAGTTTTTGTCAAATACTTTATAATATAATATAGATATGTAAAGACTTAATTATTCTAAATATTAAAATCTATTAGATTTTTTTTAGACTTTTTACTTTAAGTTATATAGTAGAAAAATAGAGTATGAAAGATGGTATCTTTTATGTTGGACCCCATTAAATAAGGGGGAAGAAAAGCATGAGGCCACGTGTCAGAATATCTGCAAATCATAATATACCTTCAAACAGTACCCTTCTCTCCCTCACACACACACATAAATCATGGATGGAGTCTTTGTTGGTGACAGAGTATTAATCCATCCATCAATCAAATGTAACCAAGTACATGTCCATTTTTGTAATTTCATACCTATTTCTATTTTCCTTTTCCTTAACGCCACGTGTTTGTCTCATATTCTTTTTAAAAATTCAAAATTATTTTTTAATCATCAGAACTTAAGAAATTACGACTAATCCTAATTATTGCCAATAATTTATAATTTTTCTAGTATTATTTTTTATTATTTATTTAAATAATCAATTTTCATTTACAAGTACTATTTAATTGTACTTTAATCAAGAATGCTTATATTCAAACTATTCTATCTTATTAAACAAAATTTAGCAAAACTCTTAAAATCTTAAAATACTAAATAACCAACATATTATTTATACTACTTTTTCACCTCCTCCTCTTCTCACATACACTCACCCTCTCATAAAGGATTTTTTTAAAAATATTATTTTTAAATTTATACTTTATACCTCTATAATTAGTTAATTAATTTACTTTACATTATTTACTTTTAAATGTTTCATTTTAAACTTTTATCAAATTAACATACATAATCGTATATCAATTAAAACATGTTTAAAAAATACATTTTTATTTTAACAAGTTACACCATTATAATCTTCTCGTTAATACCTTCGAAATGAGTCCAATATTAAATAGTTTTTGACTTAATTATATTATTATATATTATATATACTGTGAAAAAATATTTTTAATATTTACGATTTATATTTTTATAGTTATTTATTTATATATATACTATATATTTTAGGGTTAGGCTGTCCAAATTGCACTGTATAATATATTCTGAATTAATATGTTCTTGGGTTTTTTTTTTTGAAATATATATATATATATATATATATGTATATATATATACATGTATTAATTCAACTGTAATCTGAGTTTCTGGACAAGAAAGAAGGTAAACACTTAAATTTTCATTTTAAAACCTATCTTTTTTTGTCTTTTCATGACTTATGATCTGTCAAATTTGTAGTTTTCTTTATTGGTTTTAAGTGTTTATCTTAAAGCTCAAGTTTCTTGGTTCTTTGCTCTTGGTGTAAATCGAACACATTTGTGGAGTCATTTAAATATTTGGATTTTTAAATATATTGAATTTTAAATTATCATACAATTTTTTTCATCGATAGTCTGTAATTGGAACCATAACTCTTATTTATTCAAATTGTATTAATATGTAAAGACCAAGTGTAACATATATCATCATTAAATCTTATCTTATAAAATCAGTGGAACTTCAAAATCGTTAAAATTCATGGCTCCCGCTACATTGCGCGGGTACACAACTAGTTAATTATTAAAAATAAATATTAAAAGATTCTCAATAATTAATACGTTAACGAAGGGTCATACTGTAAATATCACTAATGTGAAGGGTATTTTGTTGAAATCCTTCTTGCCTAGATCCCATAATAAACTGAAATAGTGTTCAAAAATTCAAACATTTAATTTTCGAAAAACATTGAAATTGGGACACTAAGAAAAAAAAATTAATTATTTTATTAAAATAATTTATTTACATTTTTGCTTGTAAATAATTGTTATAAAATGTTTTCAAGATTTTTAACACTTATATCTTTGTTTGCATAAACGTTACCTGAGTGCTTGAGTATTGTTAAAAAGAATTACGAATTGTTTGTTTATCTTTTAATAGTTTCATTAAGAGACAATATCTAAATCGTTTATCTTGTTTATCTTTTAATAGTTTCATTAGCAGTTTTAGCAATGACTTATGTATCGTTTACCAAACGCTTACCCTGTAAGAGCGAAGGCAAAAATCGAGAGCCTTACTCGGTAAGTGAGAACGAGGACTCTTACCATGGTTAACACTTACCGGGATAAATTGTTGCATATTATGCGTTTTATTGAATAGAATCTTACCTGGTAAATAAACGATAGTGTTGAATAATACTAATAAGTGTTTACCGGGTAAGTATTTAGGTAAACGACCCCTTAATCCAATAAAAAACCAACCATGAAAATCCGTTTTGTTAAAAATTTACTTTAGAGGCCAATTTGTTAAAATCACTACATAGGGATGAAACATGTAATTCGCTCTACATTTTATAGTGGAATATTCTTGTATGTATATATATATATATACTGGGAAAGGTTCATTTGAGAAGTAAATAAGTGATCTTAGTCTTTTATCTGGTCAATATTTGCGGCTTTGATTGTGAAGTATCATAAAATTCCTCGAATGGGTGTGCGGAAAATAGATGGTTAATTTCGTATTTTTTAGAAAATAGATAGCAAAGGGATTCATTTGTCAATCAGTTAAATTTGTTCATATGTGAATTACACGGGTTCATATATGAACATATAGTTCATATGTTGACAGGAGGTTTTTACGCACTCTTAGACATATGAAATGAACCACAAAACAAGTATACAATATGATCAAATATCGTTCTTTCAAGTAATAAGTGGTATAGAATACCAAGTATTCTTTACATAGATCGAAGTAAAAGCTTAATAAAAGTAGAATGAAAGAAAAGATTTCAGATGACCATATTTAAGACTTTGATTTGTGTGAGTTAACAATTGCAGATAACAGAATTTATGGTGAGACATAAACACAAATTCCAACAAACAATGCTGTAATGATATTACAACAAGTAGTCAGCCATAACTAGTTCTACCATCTATTTTGAGGGTATTCTTTTCAGACTTCAATCGTTGCATAATATTATAGCTTTCAACACGGATTTCTATGTGGTATTAGAACCAGAAATATTGTCAAATGGTGTTCTCAAAATATATGGATAACCAAATTTCTTTGTTAAAATCATTCACTTGTGCCGATTCCCATATCATTCAAGATAGTGTGTGTTCTAAGTAGTTTATCTATGAATCTACTACACTTTAACAAATGACCAACCCGTCAACATTCAATTAATTTGAAAAATACAAAGGACAAATCTCTTTGTCATCAACTCTCTCAAGTCTACTGTTCATGTCATTCAAATTGACGTGCATTAAGTGACTTATCTCTAAAACCACGACATTTTAACACTTTCAAAGTGATCAATTTGTCAAAAAGTGTCATTGATTTTATAAGATTTGAATGAAATAGTGAAACATTGTTATTGCAAAACAACGTCCACTCTCCTTCGGTTTAAAATCTCACCCTTTGTTTCACATCCAAACTAATAAAATTAGCTACTCATTACAGAAAGTAAATTGCAAAAATGTAAATAGCGAAAAATAAAGACATAAATATAAATGGCTGAAAATAAATGACTTGAATGCAAAGAACGAAAAATTAAATGAGTTGAAAGTAAGGAACGAACATTAAATGACAAGTTTTAAACGAGATCACTTAAATTAAGACCTAGAATAATACTGCTTCAAAAGTAGAGAGCTAAATTAGTTTAGAACTAATTTAGATCGGAAGACATGATTCAAACAAATACCCTTGCACTTTTATTTATACACAAATAGAGGGGTAAAAAAGGACAAAATAAAACTTGGGGCCAAAGTAATTAAAAAATTAAACTAAAAATACTATAAAGCTTACTAGACTATTACATCAACTATAAAATATAATTAGCAGCCATAAATCTTCCAAAAGGTCTTCAGTTTGTGGTCTTAAAGCAACAAAACATCTGCGTAACAGCTTAGTTCAATTTAAACACTTCAAAAAGCCGAAATGTACCAGATCCATGCTGCAGGAATGCCATAGCACCAAACTGTTTGTGCACAAGTTCCAATTAGTTAACCAATGGTGTAAGTAAATCATATTTTAGTTCCATAAATAATAAACCGGAAAATAAATTAATAAAAATTACTCAAGAGTGAGATAAAAAAGAAAATAAAGTAGCTAAAAATTATAAAATGAGTGTTTTATATATTGAATTCTCAACGTGCATCATTTGTCAATCACATGATTTTCACATATGAAACCATTTTCGTCTATTTGTAAGAGTTACAAAACTACCCCATCTATTTTTTGCATAGCCGCAAATTTTGACCAGTCAAATCCGATATGAAGGGTTATGATCACTTTTTACTTCTCAAATATTTACCACTTCTGAAAAATAATCTATCACTATATGTGTGTGTTGGCGGGTGTATATGGGACATTTAAGGGAGAACTCAATAGTCTATGATAAACGTGAGATACAATTTCAATCACAAATCAAATAATAAATTATGAAATTAATAACGTTGAAAATTTGACTTGAAATTTTAACTAAATAGATTTTAAGTATTTTAGTAAAATTTTGGTAATTAATCTCTTATCTCTTCTCTCACACCCCCTTTTCGACCTAAACATTTCACTATGATACTTATTGTATACACGTTATAATACATTAGTTAGAATCATTTTCTCTATGTATTCATAGATATACCAATGTGATACCGACTTGTGATCGCCATGACGAATTTGTGAAGTTGGGTTGACAAATTGTGATCACCCTAAGATACACAATGTGAACCACAAGGGTGGTGCCTGATTGGTTTGGGCTAGACTCCAAAGGTCAAAAGTATCAGGAAGTCCCAGATTTAAATCCATGGAGGAATAAAAATCCCCTTGTGGCTACGGAGGTTCAAATGCGGTGACTCCGAGCTATCTGCAAAGCATGTGGTCGACTTGGGATTAGTCGGCTCGCATAACGGGTTGGATATCTAGGTTAATAAAAAAAAAACACAATGTGATACACTGTAAACAACAAAACACAAAATGAGATACAAAGAAAACAAAGCGACAACGAAAATACACTTTATGTTAGTGATATCAAAGATTTAAAGACATCACACTGTGAAAAGTTGCAGATTTCCTATTTATGCTGAGAATAAATTAATTAAACGCATTTATGAGTTGTCTTTATTATTGTTACTAACTGTTAGGTTTGACCACTTGTTTGGTTGACAAACATTAAAATAAAATCTGTTAAAAGAATTGGAGTTGTGTGTTTGGTTCACATATTGTAGTTAGTTTTGGAATTGGAATAAAACATTGGTAAATGACCAAAATACTCTTGTTAAAAAAATTTGAAATCAAAATTCAACTACTGTGGTTTATATTAGTGGTGATCAGCGGTGGTTCAGATCAACGGTGGTCGACGATGGTTCAGATGACGGTAGTTGACTGTGGTTCAGATCGGCAGTGCCTGACTGTGGTTCAGATTGGTGGTGGTCAATGATGGTCAATGGTGGTTTAGATGGTGGTGGTTGGCAGTGGTTCAGATTGATCGTGGTTGGCGGTTGTTCAGATCGACAATGGTCATATTGGGTTTTATGAGATTAAGGTATATTTGGTGTTATGAAAAATAGAAAATTCCATTCATTCAAAATATCATGTAGTTGCTAAGGATATTAAATTTGTTTAGTTGTGGAGTTTGTAGGATTTTGAAAATTCTTCTCGTGAAAAAAAAATGAACCAAATGAGGAAATGAAATTTAGTCAATGGAATTCAAGATTCCAATTTCATCAGATTACTTTAGAATCTACGAACCAAACGCCCCCTGATCTCAAACCCACATATGAATCGTGTTTGTTACGAAGATTGATCGGGTACATCTCAACCTAATATGCATACAAGGGCTGAGATCTCTTCTTATGCTTCTCACTTTAACTCTTATTCTATATTACACACACACACACACATACACACATACTGGAAGGATACTCGTGCAATACAACGATATATATCTCGATATTAATGTTTTGTTTTATTCCGTCTTTGTAGATATAATAATGTAGTTTTTATGTGGTTTTCAGAAATGGATAATGATTTTATTTTTGAATAAAATATAAATTTGAAGATATTAGAAAATTTCAAAAATAAGTATATCAATATTATTACCAAATTAACTATGTAAAAGTTCTTGTTTTTTTGTATAATTTCTTTAATTCAATTTTTTATTTCGATTTAATAATATAATTTTTTTTATGAGGATAATAATTAAGCATTATGTTATAACTCAATGATTATTCTAATTATATCTTAGATTTTTTATATTTAAATGAAATGTTTATCTTGTATTTGACTATTGTTTATCTGCAGTTAGTTACACGATTTCAAACATGAAGCTTTAATAACTTATACTTATGCACAATTTATTTGTAATTTTGTATTTTAAATAATATGCATCAACAGTATTTTATGTATAAAAAATAGTTTTTAAAAGTTTTTATCAAATGATTTATAATATAGTATAAATATATGATAAAAAAAAGATAGTACGTCGTGCCTTATAAGTAGTACTTTGGGTATTGAATATAATAAATTAAACCTTGGAACTGGGAGTAGACATAACATAATAAATTAAAAACCCTCAAGAAGGAACCTCATCCCTATATCCGAAAAAAGGATGTGGGTCCCAACGGTGGTCCCCCCTTTTAAGCATTCTAACCAATTAAGTAACAGCATTGAGATATTTAATTAATGCTGATTAATTATCATTATTATATTCATATTTTAATTAACAAACCATGGATCTCGGTTTTAATGCATAAATAATCATTTTATTTTTTAATCATAAATTTAAATATAAACGATTATATTTTTTAATATGATATTTTTGATCATTTATAATTTACATGATACTAGTTGTGTACCCGTGCAATGTTGTGGGAGACATGAATTTTAACGATTTTGAAGTTTTGCGGGTTTTATTAGAGAAAATTTAACGATGATATAAGTTACACTTGGTCTTTACATATTAATACAATTTGAATAAATAAGAGTTGTGGTTTCAATTACAGTCTATCAATGAAAAAAAATGGCATGACAGTTTAAAATCCAATATATTTAAAATCCAATATACTTAAACGACTCCATAAATGTGTTCGGTTTACAACAAGAGCAGAGAATCAAGAGATCGAGAGCGAGACTGAAAGTTCTAGAGCAATTGAATGAGAGATGAATGAGATAACTTTTTAATAACTCATGGTGAATATGAGTTTGAATCTCACCTTGGGGAATGGGAAGAAGACAGAGGAATGAGAGGGTGAAGACATGAGTGAAATGTGTCAAAAGTATCTTAAAAAATGAAAAGAAAAGGTGATAATGTGCATTGATAACTTGTACTATATATTATTTTTATTGTAGATTAAGAAATTTTAAAACTGAATGCATAAAGTAGCAGTATTTAATGCATTATGAGTTTTTTTAAGACTTTGTGCATAAATGTATGATACTTTATGCATTAAAAATTATTTTTAAGACTTTTGATAAATCTAGTTTATAAGGTATTTACATGATATAAAATGCATTAATTTTTAATATAAATAACAAAAAGTAAATGATATATAAGATATGATAATAAGTCGCTTGAAAAGTACGAATTGTTAAATGATAAGATGTATTTTTAATCAGAGGATTATTTGTATAAGAGTATCTGCCATCAAATATTTAAATTAAAGTATGGAGTAATTTAAATAGCAGTGTACTAAATGTATCCCTATATAATGCTAAATGCATCATACACAGTAATTTTATCTTCACACACATCAAAATCAATACTCATTTTTAACATCTCAATGCATGATTTGACCAGATTCTAACATTAAATGGGGTGCATATAGCAATCCCCAAAAAATATTGTAGGGAGCGTTTTTTAGTATAGTGAACTTCAACCATGCTCTTTACATTCCAGCTAAACATTATTTTAATAATTTATTGTTTATTTTAACAGATTTTATTTACATTTTATTTACATGTAAGTAGCGAGATAACGTGAATTAGGGTAAAGAGTCGATGTAAGGAGTGCATTTCAGTTATCAATTTTTGGTTTTAACTCCCTACAACAGTTAAATAACGGATGTAGAGAACCTATAATTAGAGATGCTCTAAATGTTACGTATGGATTCAAGTACGTTAATTTTAACTAATAGATTTGTGAGCAACCCGATTGAATATACCAGTGATGATGTTTACTTGATTTATATGTACAACTAATACATACACACATACACTAGAAAGGTACTCGTGCAATGCAACAAAATATATCTCGATTTTAATGTTTTGTTTTATATTTTCTATGTAGATGTTATAATACGATTTTTATATGGTTTTGAGAAAGAGATACTGTTTTTATTTTTGAATAAAATATAAATTTGAAGATATCATAAAATTTCGTAAATAAATATATCAATATTAGTATCAAATTACTTATTTAAAAGTTCTTGTTTTTTGTGTAATTTATTTCATTCAGTTTTCTTATTACAATTTAATTTAGATTTAATAACAAAGTAATTTATTTTTTATTTAATAATATAATTTTTTATAATGATAATAATTAAATATTCTGTCAGAACTCAATGATTATCTTAATTATATTTTATATTTTTTTGTATTTAAAATTAAAATATTTATCTTGTATTTGACTATGTTTATTTGCAGTTAGTTACACGAATTCAAACATGAAGCCTTAATAAATTGTACTTACGCAAGTTTATATCTAATCTTGAATTTTAAGTAATATGCATCAATAAACAGTACCTCATGCATAAAAAAATAATTTTTAAGAGTTATTTGTCATATGTTTTATAATATAGAATAGATATGTGTGTGTGTGTAACAATATTTACGATTTTTAAGATTTTTAAGAATTTTATCAAATTATTTGGTATTTCTTAACACTATTTATGGTTTTGCTTTCCGATGAAATATACTAAATTTGTTTTGTTTGGTTTAAAAGCATCTTCAACATTTTTTTATAATTTACCTAAAATAAAGTAAAAGTTAAATTTTCCTTTTAATAATTACCTTTAAATAAATATAAAGTTTTTATTTTAAAGAATCGAATATTAAATATATTATTAAAATATTTAATAAGTATAATACCATATTCATTTTCTTTTAATTTCAAAGATTCTGTTAGATATGTTGTAATTATCTAATATAATTTTGTGTAAAAAATCTACATGATCATGTGGATACCCAAACATCGTCCCTTTGGGTACTCACAATCGTCATTGCGTTGCGATATTTTTCAACATTGTTATAACATAAGTAACTGTATTTTTTTCACTGGCTCTGTGTTACTGGTTTACATTCCAAACACATGAGTGTTGGTGATGATTTTGAGTATCCAAAAGAACCATAAAATGCACATATATCTTTTTTTTAATTAACCTGGATATCGAACCCGTTATGCGAGCCGACTAATCCTAGGGCGACTACATGTTTTGTAGATAGCCCGAAGTCACCGCATTTGAACCTCCTTGGCCACAAGGTGATTTTTATTCCTCCTTGGATTTGAACCTGGGACCTCCTGGTACTTTTGACCTTTGGAGCCAAGCTCAAACCAATCAGACACCACCCTTTTGGTTCATGCATCTTTTTATAATCAGTGTATTCGGTTTTTGATCAATTTGGGTCACATATGAACCGGAAAAACACATGAACCTTTAGATACTGCATTAGGGATGTCCAAAATACTTCACAGTCGCATAAACCGTCTGCACCGCACCAAACCGTGTATTTTATAACTTTTACGGTACGATTTACAGTTTGTATTTTTCTATACCACATATTCCGGTTTGATTTACGGCTTTGAATTACTCAAATCACGGTCTGAACCAAATCATATCATATATTAAAATTAATAATCAATTTCACAGTATTAAATTATTAATAGTTAATGACATATTTTTTTGATTTACTTTCTACTTTCATCCAAGTTTTTAACATAAATTCCATTAATAATTAAAGATAACATCGTTCTTTGTATATATCTTGAATTTCGTATGTTTTATGACGTCTTTAAAAGACGTCTGCAAATCAATTTTGTATTTAATCATATTATTTTAATTATATCGTTTGAATATTATTATGATTTTTTGTGATATTTAAATAAATATTGTATCATTTTATAATTAATGATAATTTATATTATTAGTAATGCAGTGATAATACCATTAAATGTATTTATTGTGATAGATTTATAATTAACACAACTTCAATTTTTGTTATGAATAATTCAAGCATTATGGTAGACAAATGAGTATTTTATTTTCAATGGATCCCATTTATATAAAAAAGAATAATTTCATTTTGATATAAATTTTATAATAAAGAATAAACCGTATTGCACTGCATTTGCGTTACAGCATTTTGTGGTTTTAGGCGTCACGGTTTGGTTTGTGGTTTGAGAAAATACGCAAACTGTACATGTGCTTTAGTTTGCAGGTTTCACTCTAAAATGCATTGTACTGCGTTACGAACAACCCTATCCCACACAAGAGTAGGGTTTGTTACTATAGAGGGTAAAAAGAAACCGTTTTCGTAAATACTTCTAATTTACAAAAATAAAAAGTACAAAAATACCATCACATATTTTTAAATCATATAAGACTGTGCTTTATAAAAGTAACGTAATCCATAAATAAGTAATAAACTAATAATAGAAAAAAGGGAAAAGTTAAAACCCCCCACAAATTATCTGATTTTGAATGATCAAGTTTTTAAACTCTTTTTTTGAATGATAAAACTATTGAACTTTCTAAAACTGGTTAAATACATCCATGTAACATGTAAAAATAGGTTAATGTGATAAAAATTTGGGAAAAGTCTTAAAAAATCCAACAAACTATCTGATTTTAAATGATTAAGTAACTTATTTTTAAAACAGATAAATCCCTAGTTTTTTTTTTTCTTAAATTTTTTTACCAAATACATTCATGAACTTTTTTAAACAAATAAATCTCAATTTTCTTTTGAAGAAACAAAATCATGAACTTAATTTTGAAGAAATAAATCTGCCAACTTTTTTTGAACACAATCATGAACAAAATAATATATACAATTTCTTTCACAAAAAACAAAGCACAATGAACCAATTAAACTAAAAAAATTATAACATTTTCATTACAAATTCTGAAAATACAAAAGTTATAAAACATAAATAAATACATACAAAAATATTTATACGTAAAAAAATTAAATTAATGAACTTAATTTACGCTTTAAAGATAACTTTTGTACGCATTGAAATTAGTAATAAAAATGTTATAAGTTTTCTCTATTTAATTGGTTCATTTGTACATTTGTACTTTGTTGTCGGTGAGACAAATTGTACATATCTTTTTTGTTCAAAAAAGTTGCGAATTTTACTTGTTCAAGATTAAGGAGCCGTTTGTTTACTCCATAATAATTTCATTAAAAGTTAGTATTTGAATACTTAAGAGGTGAATCTTGTTTGATAAATTTTTTTTTTGCCTCTTAATGATTTTAAAACTTTCTGAATGATTTTGTATTTTGAGCCCCCTTAAACCATTAAGTCCCCTGATTTCATTCTGAACAATTACCAAAAAACCATATTTGATTTTGCATTATATTATAAGAGCATCTTAATCTTTCTAAACGATTAATCATCCTGCACAAAACCTTTCAATAACTGCTAAACAACCTCTAAGTTCATGATTTTGTTTCTTCAAAAAATGTTTGGGATTTATTTGTTCAAGAAAGTACAAAGAGATATCATTTATTAAAAATAATGGAGACTTAATCATTTAAAATCAGATAATTTATTGGGTTTTCTAGATTTTTCTTAAATTTTTATTATATTAACCTGTTTTAACAGGTTAGAATAATGTATTTAATCAGTTTTAAAAAGTTTAAATATTTTATCATTTATTTAATGATTTAAAATTAAAAAGTTTGTTGGATTTTTTATTTTTTAATTTCAACAAAAAGGGTTGAATATGGATGAGTTTGCTCTTATTAGGTGATAATAGCCGGCTCATTTAGCCACCAAGCCAAGCCATCCTGAAAGTTACAGGTGACTTTACACCTACACATGGGTGCTCCTTGATGTATCCTGTGTGTTTTTTTTAAAATAATTAATATATAATAATTAATTGCTAATATGTCGTCAATAACGTTAAATAAAACATAGAATAAAAATAAAATGCTTAAATTAATAACATTGTTATTTTAGATCTCTAATTTGATTCTCGTTTTTTAATTTACATTTGTTTAATACTATCGTTTGTTTTTGTTGATTATCTTTATTTCAATTTTATTTTTTTTAACTTTTTTACGTTAAACTGATTTAAAAAAAAAATCATAAATAGGAATATATTTTTGATTTTAAGTTCAACATATACAGATAACTAGTATATATCTACATGTATACAATTGATACATTGTTTGCCAAAAATAAACTAACTTATAAAATAACTTATTTTTTGGATACATGTTTGAATGCACATAAACTAGCTTATTAAAATGCTATTTGGAATAGTTTTTTCTTAGCTTATTGTCATCCTTTCTAATCATAACTCTAATTAATATTAATTATTATTTATTATGGTTAATTATAAATAAATTTCAATAGAATTTAAATATTACTAAATTATTAATTATTAATAAATATTAATTCATTTTAATTATATACCATACATTATTTTCATATTATTGTTATTTTAATTGTCATTCAATATATTTAGTTATTAAAACACAAATATAACAATTTTAACAATGTTTATGTACCATATAAATTAAAATTATACTTATTTTGTTTAATAGATAATGAAAATATATTAAATAATTTGAATAAAATATTTAATTATTAAATATATTTTAAAAAAATTATTAATTAATTAGGATACGTGAGGTATACCATTTTTATTTCTATTCATATTTAAGTAATGGTTATTTAAAATCATAAATAATAGATTTTTAAAATTTATCTATACTATATTATACATTTGACAAAAACTCTTAAAATCATTTTTTATGCATGAAGTACTGTTTATTGATGCATATTACTTAAAATTCAAGATTACAAGTAAATTATGTGTAAATACAACTAATTAAAGTTTCATGTTTGAATTCGTGTAACTAACTGCAGATAAAGATAATCAAATAGAGGATAAACATTCCATTTAAATATAAAAAATCTAAAATATAATTAGAATAATCATTGAATTCTAACAAAATAGTTAATTATTATCTTTGTATAAAAATATATTATTAAACCAATAAAAATGTATTAAAAAAACTAAAAGGGTACTCGCACAATGCAGCGAGATACATCTCGATTTTAGTGTTTTGTTTTTTTTTGTCTCAATCAATGTTATAATATGGATTTATGCGATTTTGAGAAAATGATAATGTTTTTATTTTTAAATAAAATATAAATATGAAGATATCATAAAAAATGAAAAAAGAAATATTGGTATTAGTACATAATTCACTATTTAAATTTTTTCTTTTTTTGTGTATTTCCTTATTTCATATTTTTATTTTTAGTTTAATAATATTTTTTTATAAAAATAATAATTAAATATTTTGTTACAACTCAATGATTATCCTAATTATATTTTAGATTCTTTATATCTAAAATGAGATATTTATACTCTATTTGATTATGTTTATCTGCAGTTAGTTACACGAATTCAAAAATGAAACTTTAATAAGTTGTACTTACACTTAATTTACTTGTACTTTTGAATTTTAAGTAATATGCACCAATAAACAATACTTCATGCATAAAAAACGTTTTTTAATAGTTATTGTCAAATGCTTTATGATATAGTATAGATACACAAAAAACGAGAAATTTTAAATAGTTAGTTTGGTACTAATATCAATATTTTTTTTTCAATTTTTTATGACATATTCATATTTATATTTTATTTAAAAATAAAAACATTGTCGTCTTCTCAAAACCACATAAAACAATATTATAACATTAACTGAGTCAAAAAAATAAATAAAACGAAACATTTAAAAACGAGATATATTTCGCTGCATTGTGCGATTACTCTTCTAGTTTTAACAAATCCATATATTATAATATATATATATATATATATGTATGTATGTATATACACACACATAAAATAATCAATTTAAAAATATTTTAGTCATTAAGTTATAT
Source organism: Cynara cardunculus var. scolymus (assembly GCF_001531365.2). Classification (NCBI taxonomy): domain Eukaryota; kingdom Viridiplantae; phylum Streptophyta; class Magnoliopsida; order Asterales; family Asteraceae; genus Cynara; species Cynara cardunculus. The sequence continues at coordinate 3,530,256 of NC_037540.1, forward strand.
GTTTTAATTTTTTACCATATTATTTGTAATATTTAATATATTATATTATTAGAGATTTATTTCGATTACATTTTAAATATCATAATTGATTAATTTTTGAAGATGCATTTTTTTGATTATTTTATATTCTTATCAGTTACTTTTGTCAAACATGATTTGTTTATCAGTTAACTTATCAGCTATTAGTCAACAACAACTATCAACCCGAGCGTATTATGTTTGTTAGCAGTTTAATGAGCTTAATACAACTCATAAGCTTAGTAGGTTACCTATACATGACTGTTTGATGATGTCTTAATAATATAAAAATCGACTTATTCAATAAGCTTTTAGGGAAAAACTTTATATAAAAAGCCAAATTTTTCTCCAAACATGTTTCTTCCATCTATAAAAAAACCCTTAAAAACAAAAATATTCACAATCCATACAAACAAATTAATCTTTACCCATACAAAACTTAATGAAAAACCAACCAAACAACCTTTAAACACACACCATCAAATAAATAAAATTATATCAAAATATAATGTAATTTGCTTTTGATATAATTTTAAAACAACCTACTTTTAAATGCTTTATTTCTGTATTTATGACAAGATTTTTCATATAAGGAAATATAATCAAAGAAAAGTCAAGAAATATGAATAAAGTTATAAAAAAATGAAATATTTTATAATTTAACACAAAAGATTAAAACGTTACATATAATAGAGATTAATTAATTAATTAATTAAAAAGAATATATATATATATATATATAAAATGTAGACATTAATATATGTTAGACAGTTTTAGTATATGATAATAAATTTTCATTAATATGTGTACCAAAAGCAAGGTAGAGAGAATCTAGAAATGCTCATTTCTTTTCATTTCCTCAAAAACCCCAGAAATTATTTATTTAGCAAAAGAAATCAGTGTGTGAGGATTGAGGAAAAAGCAGAGAATAAAAAGGAGACCGGATGTTGACAAATTTCATGTCACTGTTCTTAGAAGGTCGTTTGTTTGTGTGAAGATTTCTTATCTGGGATCTCTCTCTCTCTCTCTAAAACCCAAAAAAACCTCCTTCTTTCTCTCTCTAAAAAACCTTCCTTTCTTTCAGAGAGAGACACTGGCCCAGCAGATCGATATTTTTTACATATACCCATCAACTGATGATGATGATGATGATCTAAGCTCCTTCAATGGCAGTTCTTTTGTTTATTGTTTCTAATAATTGTTACTGTTAATTATTAATTATTTATTTATCATTCCCACCTGTCTATTTTTGCTTCAAGATTCTTGAGTTCATGGCGACTGGAAGAAATTGTTCAGTCTTCAATTCTTGAAGCAGAGGCCAAATAAGGATGTGGGTCTAAGGTAATTTTTACATTTAATCTCTCTCTCTCCTATTAGAATTAGATTCATGGGGGGGTTTTTTGGGGGTTTGATTATTATTTTATATTTTGGGGCTTTTTTATAATTATTTTTTGTTAGTTTCTTGATTTGGGGTTTTGATAATTGAGATTAAGCATTTGATATTAGTTCATGTATCGGCTTTTGTTTACGATGAATGATGATTATCATGCGGGATCTGTTCTTTTTTGTTAATTTTTTTTTCTAAATTAGATTCTCCATTGATTTTGAGTTTCAAAGGGGGAAAAATTCACGAATTTCCTTGCCGATGGATAGGGTTCGTGGGATGCTAATTCGTGTTCATCCGTTCATAGATTGTTTGAACTTTGCGACGGATAATCTGGAATTTCGAGATTAATATTCCTGTTTAATCAAACCTTTTATTCGTCGTAATTTATTAAATTTACATCTCAAATTGCGGATCCCTAATGCTTCAGTACTGTAGTTCTTGTTTAACCTAATGAGATGGTTGAAGTTTCATTGAATGTTTGTAAAATGCGATGTGTTGCTGCATTTAATTGTCTTTAATTGAAAGGAATTTAAAGCAAACTTTGGGGCAATTTTGTACTTGATTAGTTCAACATCATCAAAATTTGTTAAAAAGATTGAAATTGGACTAGGAATCCTTTTGTTTGTGACAATAAATCTTGTAAAGTTGACTCCTTTCTTGTGAGTAAGAAAGTATTAAACAACTATTATCGAAGCTTTTGCCTCTAGTTTTATATCGAGTGATGGATTGCAATGAATTTCTTACCTATTGCCAACTGATTTTGTCGGTTTGTTGGGGGGATTACTTGCATACTTATATACGGTCGTAATGTTTACGTACTTGTTTGACTATTATACGCATTAAGATTACAATGAGATGTGTTGCTTTAAGTTTTGTTTATGTATTAACTCGGGTTTGCCTTCTATTTTCGCATTCAAACGTGTTTCATCTTCATTGAACTTCTTAAAAGATATGGGAAATCTTGTTATCGTTTTTAAATCATGGTTCGTGCTAGAATATTAACCCGAATTATAAAAGATTTGGATGAAGTAAGAGCTTTTATAGCACCTTTCATGATAGTATTGCTGAGTGAGGTTCGTGTGTAGCTGTGGATTCCATTACTTCTTTGTTCTGTTTGCGTTCATGCTTTGTTTATTTATTGTCATCATCGTTGACAATCATTCTTATATGTACATTTCTCGTAGGGCTTGCATTTAATCTTCTTAATAGGGTCTTTACTCCTTGGATATGTTGATTGTGCTAGATTCTTGAATCATGATGGATTTTTCCAAACACTAGTGAAATGTATTTGGCATTCATTCATTGGTCTCCCAAAGGTGAATCGAGTTTATTTGTTGCCATTTTGATATTTCCAAATTGTGGGTCCTATTTATCTGATGCGAAAAGAAACAGAGGTGAGAGTTGAGACCAAGATGGAGGCTGACCGAAAATGACAGAAACTAATGGAATCTTAATTTGTTCATTTGTGATGGATCTAATGCATATGCATTCCTATATTTCCTATCTAAGTGGTCTTAACTTTGGTCGTTTTCAGCATTCATGCGTTTGTTCTCCTTTTCGTTCTTTATTTCATTTTGTGGAAAGTAGGTTCTTATGATTAGTTATCGGCCATTTGACACGATATACTTTGTTTAATGAATAAACAGGTATGGGAACAGAAGTACAGTCGAAAAGCTCTTTTGAAGGGTATTACTCCATGAGGGATGTTAACGAGGATTCCAATAGTAGTAGCTGGCCTCTCTTTTACGGGGAAAAAGCTTTGAATAATGGTCATTATTACAACGGCTTCATACCAAGGTCAACCATTGCAGATGCACATCCGGGGTATGACAAGGATGCATTAAAGCAAAAAATGCTTGAACATGAAGACATCTTCAAAAAACAGGTTTTTCTCCTGACTAATACTAACTTCCACCTCATAAGAGTTCAAAATTTTGACCTTTTAGGTGTTGATTATGTTATTTATACACATTGAATTTAACAAGAATTATCTTTGCTTGTTTAGAAAAAAGTTGATTACATTTTAAACATATAAAGATTATTAGAATAGAAAGATTTTAGTACCCCGTGACCTATCTGCTGTACGCTAGTCTTAGTTGTTCTTCCCATACTCGTTAGTAGTGCTCTCTTTGTTCTCCAAGTTTGTGTGACCTATTTTCCTCACATCTGTGTGTTAACTGTTTCTGACATAAAATAGGGGTGCATATAGCAAAACCTATGTATGATTTGACCTGCTTCTGACATAAATAAGGGTGCATATAGGAAAACCTGTGTATGATTTGACTTGATTCTAACATAAATAGGGGGTGCATATAGCAGCACCCTGTGTGTTAACCGCACTCGTTACTTCTTTGCACACGCTCTCTCTGTAGCCTACTTTCTTGTTTCTTTTAATTTTTGTTTTGCAAGTCGAGGTCTTCATGGAAACAATCTCTCTACCCCTTGGGGTAGAGGCAACATCTGTGTCCATTCTACCCCCGGAACTACCTCTGTGTGAGATCTATTGAGTTCTTTTCTTTTAGAATAGGAAGATTTTAGAGATAAGAACATTGCATAAAAATTGAATTCGGAAAGTACTATGTTTGAATCTTTGGAGGAAAAAAAGGATATTTTTTTTCTTTCTAAATGAAGGATTATTTTCTTTTTGGGAGGCCTAATTTATATGACGTTTTGTTGTGGGGAAATTAGGTTTCTGAACTTCATCGTCTTTATAAAAGACAAAGAGACATGATGGAAGAGGTCAAAAGGAAGGAGTTCCATAAGCATCGGGTTTCTAATGATGCATCATCGTCTTCAAGTCTCTTGCCATCTCAAAAGCCCTACGACAAATGGCAAGTACCGAGCTTCCCGTTGGCTAACTCCACTTGTGCTAGACCTTCCATTTTTGGAGCAGAGATAAGTAACAATTCTCCTTTAAGTTGTTCAAAAGGGAATAATAGTTCAAAAGATTGTGAAGTCGTGGAGTGTAGACCTTCTAAAGTCCGAAAAAAGTTATTCGATCTTGAACTCCCCCCTGATGAGAACATTGACCATGAAGAACACGAGCAAATCCAATATAAGCAGCAGGCATCTGAAGAATCAAGTTATAAAGCTACTTCTTCTGGTCAATGTTTTAGGGGGTCTAATGGATTGGCTGATCTTAATGAACCCATCCATGCTGAAGAAGCAATTGGTCAAGTGTCGGTTGATGGTCTTAAACCAACGGTATCACAGTTTCTTGGCTCGACCCATGAGTTATCTGAGAAGTCTCAAAGTGGACGTCCTGGTGGGCCGTTCAACCCTTTAGCGATTGAGGGAAAAGGCAATGGAAGAGATTGGTTGTCCAATACGCGTGAAACAGGTAAACTTGTCTCCTTTTATCTTCTTTATCGTTAGTATTTTGTTTTGTTATCGTTCTAATGCTTTTTATATGATCCAATTTGTTTATCATGTGCTAAAAGTAGTATAACTTGGCTAAGAGATTGCTAACTGTTAATGTGAATTTAGGGCTTGAGAACTGTATATGAACTTACTATTTGGGTTACGATTCTAGGCATCTCAACACAATATGTTTCGTTATTCTCCCTTCGTCTAATAAAAAACATGATATTTCCTTTATTTCTTATTATTTTGCATATCTGTATTTCTCACTTTTACACACTTTTCACTACCACCCTACTCTTTTGAGCATAGGCCGGGTCTGTGTACATCTTACCCCTTGCATACCCACCTCAGGGTGGGATATACTGCGTTCGTTTAGTTTGGGTATATATTAATTGCAACATTTTCTTATTTGGTGAAATATCAACCTAAAGTTACATATTCGTGCATCATAGTTATCACAATCTATCGATAGATTTGATTTTGGTCCGAAAAAGATTCGTATTTTGTCATTTTTGAAGGGTATTTTAGACATTTGAGTAATAGTCAAACACTTATGTTATGGGGAAAGATCGTAGTTTCATATTTTATAGTCATAAATGTGTGAAATTTCTTCTATTTTTTTTCGTAAGCTTGTGTTGAATTGGATGGCATACTTGCTCTCTCTTAACAGGGAATAGTAGAAGCAATATGAACTTCACACCAGGAACTTATACCGAAATTTCTACAAGAATTCAGGATCATTCCCGTTTTAATCAAACCCCTTTGCCTTTTGCCACCTCACGTACATCTGGTTCATACGCTTTTGTGAATTCCTCAGATTTGGGAAATTCTTGGGGAAAGCCGAATGGTAGTTTGACTCATAAGTTGACTTCGTTTCAGAAACAACCGTCTTTTCTGTCATCTCCGCAAAGCCATGTGGCTTTTGGAGACAAGTGGCGTACGAATGGATGTTATACACCAAATGGAATCTATCGAGGGTTGTCATCTGGGTCGAAAGAACCATTAGCCCGCTTGCCGTCTGGCGGTTTTGATAATCGAAACTGCAATAATCTTGAAGATAGATCACAAAAGATCTTTAAAGGTTCAAACTTTATAGATTTGACGGATACTACAAAAGGTATGGACTTGAATACGGTTGAAACTGTGTCTAATGACGACAATATTGCGAGAAAAGGCAATCAAACAGTGATGCCATGGCTTCGAGCCACACCAGCTATCTGTAAAAATGATGCCCCTTGTGATCAGTCGAAAAACGAGGAGAAAGTTAATTCGTTGAATAATGGAAAGATTCTTGGGTTTCCAGTTTTCGGGAATTCTTGCGTTTCGAAAAATGATTCTTCATCGCTTGCTTCCACCTCTGCATCCCTTCATTGCCCTCCTGAAAATAAAAATATAAAGAAGGAAATAATGGAACACAGAGGATTCGACATAAATGTCGCTTGGGATGATCCTGAAAACAAGCAGATTGATCCGGAAGCTTCTAATCTTGAGAAAGAAACAGATACAGAAATCGAGAAAATCAAGAATCACTTCGACTTGAATTCATGTGTGACTGAGGACGAAGATTTTCTGGTACCAGAGTCTGTTAAAAGCTCGAGTGAGAAAATGAAGAAGATAACAATGGAGATAGATTTAGAAGCACCTGCTGTTCCGGAGGTTGAGGAAGAATCCGCCATTGATGTGGTCAATAAATTTGATGTTTGCAAAGACGAAGAGCTTGCAAAAGTTGCAGCCGAAGCGATAATTGAGATATCCGGTCAGCAAAATCAAGCGGGACCTATGTCTGAGGTGGCGATTTGTTCAGATGATAACGCTCGCCTCCTATGGTTTGCAGAAGTCATCGAAAACGTGGGTCCCGTCTGTAACGAGTTGGATGAATTCGAGCAGTTGACTTTGCAACTAGAGGATACTAAAGAAGAAGATTACATGCCCAAGCCTTTGGCTCCTGATTTCCGGGAGCCCGATGAAGCGGGCCCGTCGACGGTCCCGTCCCGACCCCGAAGAGGTCAAGCACGGCGAGGTAGGCCCCGGAGGGATTTCCAAAGGGACATCCTTCCCGGTCTGGTTTCTCTTTCAAGGCATGAAGTAACTGAAGATCTTCAGATATTCGGAGGGATGATGAGAGCTACTGGGCATTCATGGAACGTAGGACTGACAAGAAGGAACGGAACCAGGGGAAGGCGGAAGGCCGTGGCCGTGGAGCCACCTCCTGCCGCCACTCCACCACCTCCCCCGCCACCACCACCACCACCACCACCACCGCCGCCGCCCTTGTCGGAGCAGCTCAACAACATGGAAATGGTGGGATTGGAGGAAAGAAGCTTAACAGGGTGGGGGAAGACAACTAGACGTCCCCGGAGACAACGATGTGCTGCGGGTAGTTCGGTGGCGGTCCCGTTAACGTAATTTTTGTGCATTTTATTATTATATCTACATGAACTCTGAATTACAGAGGGAGGTAAAGCAATTTAGGGGAAGCTGATTTATGGCTTGTTGAGAGTGAAAAATTGTTGTGGGGAATGCCATTGTACATGTCTTTCTGTCATATCCCGAAATCCGGGCCGACCCGACCCAATCCATGTTTGTCGTGTTTCTTTTTGCTAACTTGGTATTATTCAGATATTTCATTTTGATCTCGTGATTTCATCTTTTTATACCTTTTACTGATTGTCGAATATACTCTGTTTGTTTAGTTTTTTTAGCTTTGTTTTCTGGTAATGACCGAAATGCCACTTGCTTGACGACACTATAACTAACAGAGTTAGGTTAGGGACTATTTTCAAATCAAATAGATATATTTATGAAGGAGGGACCATTTTCATATTTATGTACAAACTATAGGGACTAAAATTGTAGTTTACTTGTTTTTAACAAATATATATATATATATATATATATATATATATATGATGTTTTGGATTGTTTATTTAAAGTATTTATTAATTTATTTTGCTGTGATAATGGTAATAAGGAGTTTTCAATGTTTGGATAAAAAAAGAAGGAAATGCTTATACCGGTTTGACACTCGCAATAAAGAGTTTTTAGTGAGTTACTTCTAACTTATTAACTTATTCCGGTGTGGTATCGACAATAAGAAGTTTTAGTGTTTAGATGAAAAAAGAAAATGATATCTCTATCTATTTTATCAGCTTATCCGATATGATACCGCCATAAATTAATCCAAACACTCTTTATAAAATTACAATTTACCACTATATAGATTAATAAATACTTTTAAAAAAACATAAATTGTTTTAAATAATCCATCTCAACCACCCTCTTCATATTTAAAAGAAATGGTAGCAACGGCACCCGCAAACTGAAACAAAGCGATCAAACGATGATAAAGTTGAAAACTTTACTTCAGCTTTGCTTCCATCGTTCCAAATTTTTCCAACCCAGGTTCCATTATAGAACCCTAAATTCATCAGTAGCTCATCAAAAAGTTGATCCCTCCATAGCTTATATCAATTTCATCTCCTCAAACCCATTATTTTCTCTCTTGGGTTTATGCAGAAATCTGTCCTCACTCAAGGAGTTGCACTCTTCGCTCATAGTAGATGGTCAGTCAACTCAACTCAATTTGCAAACTAAACTAGTTAGTTTGTATGGTTCACTTGGGGACATGGAAAGTGCCCGCTTGGTGTTTGATCAAATGCCTAACCCAGATATTTTTTCATTTAAAGTGATGATTAGATGGTATTTTATAAATGATCTACACTTTGAAACCATTGGGTTCTACAAGTGTTTGAGGAAATGCCTCAAAGAAAATGACAATGTTGTCTTTTCGATTGTAGTGAAGGCATGTACAGAGCTGCGAGATATCGATGAAGGGAGGAAGGTGCATTGTCATATTGTGAAGGCTGGAAGTCCCGATAGTTTCATTTTAACTAGTCTTGTAGATATGTATGCCAAATGTGGAAATGTTAAGTGTTCACGAAGAGTCTTCGATGACATTGTTGGTAGGGATGTCGTTTCTTGGACTTCGATGATAGTTGCATACGTGCAGAATGATTGTGCCGAAGAAGCCTTGGTGCTGTTCAATCGAATGAGAAGTGGATTGATTGAAGGCAATCAACATACATTTGGGAGCATTATTTCAGCTTGTACAAAGTTACGAGCTTTACATCAAGGGAAATGGGTTCACGGGTATGCTATCAAGAATGGAATCGATCTCAATCCCCATTTGGTTACTTCTCTGGTCGATATGTACGTGAAATGTGGAGCCATTCTTGATGCTCGTTCTGCCTTTGACGAGCTTTCTACCGTTGATCTTGTTTCTTGGACGGCCATGGTTGTCGGGTACAGTCAAAATGGCTATCCGAATGAAGCAATTGTATTGTTCACCGACATGAAACGGATCGATATCTTGCCGAATTCTGTCACCATTTCGAGCGTGATATCTTCGTGTTCACAGTTGGGTGATAGAGAAATTGGAAAAGCGATTCATTGTGTTGGTGTTAAGCTCGGTTTAGAAGATGGTAATGTGAGAAATGCTCTTGTGGACATGTATGCAAAATGCGAGATGATTGAGGATGCCCGTTACTTGTTCGATAGTTATTCAAACAAAGATCTCGTAACATGGAATTCAATTATCAATGGGTACGGCCAAAGTGGCCGTTCTTATGAGGTTATGAAACTATTTCATCGAATGAGATCAGAAGGTTTTCACCCGGATGCAGTTACATTAGTGATCCTTCTTTCATGTTTTGCATCTTTTGGCGATCTTCGAATTGGTTCTTCTCTTCATGCTTACTCCATTAAACGTTCCCTTTCGTGTGATAATAATGTATATATCGGCACCGCACTTCTGCATTTCTACGCCAAATGCGGGAAACAAGAAGCTGCTCGTCGTGTTTTTGATGGCATGGGGGAGAAGAACACGGTTTCATGGAACGCGTTAATTGGTGGTTATGGAATGCAAGGGGATTGTAACAGTTCGATTGCCGTTTTCAACGAAATGTTGAAGGAAAATTTGGATCCTAATGATGCAACGTTTACAGCAATTCTATCGGCTTGTAGTCACACGGGAACATTTGAAGGATGGAAATTCTTCGATTTGATGTGTCGAGAATTTGAGTTTGTTCCAAAAATGGATCACTACGGGTGTTTGGTTGATCTGTTGGCTCGATCTGGTAGGCTTGAAGAAGCGTTCGACTTCATACGGAATATGCCGGTTAAACCGGATGTAAGCTTGATTGGATCGTTTCTCCATGGGTGCAGTATGCACTCAAGGTTCGACCTCGGTGAAGTGGCGGTGAGGTGGATGTTCGACCAGCATCCCATCGATGCTTCTTATTATGTGCTCGGATCGAATTTGTATGCTTCAGATGGAAGATGGAGTGGGGTTTTTGAGGTAAGGGAGTTGATGAAGCTGAAAGACCTGAGTAAATTGCCTGGATGCAGCCTAGAGCTGTACACGGACAGTACGACCCATTAGACCCACCCACCCGGCTCGTATAGAACAACGGTTTTGGAAAACCATTCTTGAAAAAGGAACGGGCCTGGTTAACGCTTTTTCTTCGGACAGGCCGGTTAGCCCGCGTATATTCTATAATTAATTAAATTATATATAGGGTTGAGTTCCGTTGAAAAAAGAAGTTAAGATGAAAAACGTTAAAAATGATCACCGTCCTTTGATATGCCAGATAAATTCCCGTGTCAAGTGAGATTTATGGATTGGTTTAAGATTAAAGATTTCTACGAAACCCTTGTTATACTTGTGCTCTTAACCTCTTTTGGGCCCGACTTCGTTTATCGAACATCAACCACCTCCCCTCCCAGATACCAATGGACCTTTTGGCCCAGCGGTTTCTTAGTGCATTCTAAAAGGTTAGGGGTTCAAACCTCAATAAAAATAAGAAGAGTATGTGGGTTTATTTGTTGCATTTGCTGTGCATAAATATTATATACTTAAAAAGAAACCACTTCCCAAATACAGTGGCAGGGGTTCAAGAATTTTACTGAATGACTGTTATTTTTAGGTGATCAACAACTTTTAAAGTTGTCTAATGTGTTTTTAGCTCACTTTCATCGTTTCGATGAATCTTTCAAAGTTTTGTAGTTGATATCAAGGAATTTTTAAGTTCTTCACTTGATTTCGAGGGTTTTCCTTTTTTCTTTTTCTAGTTTTTGATTGATTTGGAGAGACGTTTTTAATTTTCGGTTGATTTCAAGAGACTTTCTTCCCAGTTTTTACGTTGATTTCAAGGGACTTTTTCGTTGTTTTGGTTGATTTTGAAGGACTTTTTTTTTCCAGTTTTTTGGTTGATTTTGAGTGATATTCTAATATACCAGAGCACCCTTCAAAGGTTTAGCATGTGCACATTCCATACCTCAAACCAGAATATGCTCACAAAAATAAGTTGAGCGAGTTTCCGGGACCCCACTTAGGGCGCCCCTGCCCAAATATATACTATATGTGATAGACATAGTACATCTCGACTCTTGATCTTAAAAATACTCGGGGGTGAGATATTTGGTCATTGAAGAATCCCGAATCTAAAGTTGATAAACCATTGAAGAGGAAATGTACATACTCCATACTTTGAGAGTTTTTACCCGAGACATATATTATTACGTTTTTACGACTTATTTCAAGTTGAAAAAAGAATATGTATATAACTTATGATTTATACAAGTTTTTCTAAATGTAAGGTTCTTTTTAGTCCCTTCAACTTTAACCTGTAGGCAAGCCCAACATGTTTTTATAAGACGATCTTGGACAAGTTATCAAACCCGTAATTATAGAATTAGACTTAGGAGCCGTTTATCAAATACTTACCCGGTAAGCGCTTACCGGTAAAGTTCAATACTGTCACTTACTTACCATATAAAATTTTAGTCTAACCAACCATCGTCGTATGCAACAATTTACCTGGTAAGCGCTAACAATTGAAAGAGTCATCGCCCTCACTTACCGGGTAAGACTCTTAGTCTTTCTCTTGCTCTTACCGAGTAAGATTCTTGGTCTTATCATATTCATCCATTCCAGTAAAGTACGTGACTTGGTAAGTGTGATTATGTGGCTAGTTGGAAAAAGAAACATACGTTAGGCTGGTCCCGACCTCGACCTGACCAGGGCCCACAAATCATCAACTATAAAGCAGGCAGCCTAATTAGATGCATCATCTGGTCTGAACCATGCTGCACCCCTGAAGTTTTTTCATACCTGTAGTTTTCATCATTGATCTCACATTCTGAAATTCTTTCCAATCTTCTCCTTCAGCAGATATATTAGACAACAATGTGTAGTATCCTGTGTCATCAATCTTTTCAAGATTTTCTTGAATCAGCTTCATCATATCCAATCTCCTGTGAATTCGACAACCACTTAACAAAGAACCCCATATGCCCGAATTCGGTACAAATGGCATCGACCCGATGATTCTATACGCGTCATCCAGATGACCTGCTCTACTCAGAAGATCAATCAAGCAAGAAAAATGTTCCAACTTGGGTTCAATCCCGAAATCTTTCCTCATCGAGTCAAAGTAAAACTTACCCTCTTCGACATATCCAGCATGACTACAGGCCGAGAGGATGTTCATGAAGGTAATTTCATTCGGTTTCATATTTGATTCCATCATTCTATTGAAAATTGAGATAGCCAAATCAACCAAACCATGCATCCCATAAGCATCGATCATGGCACTCCACGATACCACGCTTTTGTCTGAAATGATCTCGAAAATGGTCTGAGCCATCCGGAGATCACCACATTTGGCATACATGTCAAGTAGAGCTGTATTTACAAAGGTATTATCATTCATCACACCATTAGTAATGAGCTTGTGATGAATCCATTTTCCCTTTTCGAGATATCTCAAATTTGAACACGCTTGAATCGCGCTCAAGAAAGTTACGTCGTCCATTTCTTGACCTTCCAAATACATCTGGTCGAAAAGATTCATGGCATCGACAGAGTTACCGTTATGATAAAACCCCCACATCATAGAGTTCCACCCTACAACGCTTCTATGATTCTGGTTCTTGAATACGCTATATGCTGAATCTATAAAACCGCATTTAGCATACATGTCTATGAGCGAATTCTGGACGAATTCGTTCAAGATCCCGGTTTTAGTAACATAGCCATGAACCTGAGTTCCAAGATTAGAGAAACCGATGTTTCCGCAAGCCGAGACAACACTTGCTATGGTGAACTCGTCTGGTGATATCGTGTGTGCTCTCATTTGTTTGAAAAGATCTAACGCGTCCTCTGACATTCCCTCTCGAGTGTAACCTGATACGAGCATATTCCATGAAATGACATTTCTATTCCTGGATGTATCGAAGATCTTGTGGCAAGTATTAAACTTTCCACAATTGGCATACAAATCGATCAGTGCTGGCCCCAAAATATAATCGGCATCGAGTTGTTTCCTAACGATGAATCCATGAATCGACTGGCCTTCTCTTAGATAACTTAGCCTAGCACAAGAACAAAGAATGGCCATCATGGTGATTGCATTTCCTTCTGTTTTAGATTCTTGCATCTTCTTGAAAAGGTCTAATGCTGTTTGATAGAAGCCATTGTGATTATAGCATGTGATCATAGAGGTCCATGATGATGTACAATGACTAGAAACACGGTCGAAAAGACTCTGAGCGTTGTGTAGATCTCCACATTTTCCGTACATTGCAATAAGAGAGTTATTTAGTAGGCCGTGATCACTGTTTTCAATCTTTCGTGTCACTGCGTAGCTGTGAATCGACTTCGATTGTAGCCCCAAACCCAACTCTCCACATGCCTCCGCTATACTAAGCAGAGTCACGTAATCTGGTTCGTGCCCGTCTATTACCATTTTGAGAAACAATTTCAATCCTTGACTTGGCTGACCGTTACGAACATGCATAGAGATGACGGAACTCCATGAAACAACATCTCGTTCAGGCATTTCATCAAACACTCTACGTGCATAGCTTAAGCAGGATGCTTCACCATACATGTTGAGCAACGAGGTCTGAACTATAGAATCCGACTCAAACCCACATTTAATTATCCTTCCATGAACATTTTGGCCAAGACCCAAATCGCCAAAACTGGAACAAGCTCGTAAAACCGATGGAAATATGAAGCGACTGATGAGGGTCAATTCATGCAACATATTACAGTATAAAGCAACAGCTTCTTTAAATAATCCATTCCAAACATAGCGCTTAATCAGGACGCCATACATGAAAGAATCTGGTGCAGGAAAGGTTTGAAATACAAGTTTTGCACAATCAATAGAACCCATTTGGGCATATGATTCGATGAGCTTAGTTGAAGCAAGATGACTTCTATATTGGCCTGTGGTAACAAGATGAGCATGAACTTGAACGAGTGTTCTTGTGGTGGAGCAAGATCTGAACAAGGGCATGTACTGTATCATTTCCGGTGTGTTTCAATCTGTGCAGAGAAATACATAAATTTGTTACTTGAAGAAAATTCGGAAGATTGTGGGAGATCGATCAACAACAATCGCCAGTTTAGAGCATCTGCGAAGGAGGTCTTGATAATTACCAAATTAAGAGAGTATGTAAAACTTCATGGTTCTAACCCTTTTTATGGATCATGAATCCCTTATTTTATTGGATGATGGTATCGTCTGAGATTGACTGTTAAAAAAATCCATCTTTAATCTTAAACCCACTTGGTTTCGTATATTACGGTCCATCTCATCTACATCTTATTTTATTGTTTATCTACTTCTCATCTTAACTCTCATTTTCACCGAAACACAACCCTCATCTCTCTCTCCTGAAGGGAACCCCAATACGGTCTCAAGAACAGTTTTTGTGTACACGACACATTTAGATGGATCAATCCCTCGTATTGAAGGTTGAACTTTGCATCATTTTGTTATTTTACCAAAATAAATCAAATCAAATCAAACAAACCCTGAATCCCACATGGATTAAAATGCATACAGGCCTCACCTCTACTCCGATTTTTAGAGAGCCTCACCTCTACTCCGATTTTTAGAGAGACTCTTTCCATAAAGACACCACAATCATGAGTTCAATATGAAAATGCCAACATTCAACTTGTTAATCTTCAAAGACAACAAGAAACCATCCTCAACCGAACAACAAACATTCTATATATACATGCATTCTATTTATACAAACCATTATGATTTGCATTTTCAGCGAGATCACATCAACAGCTTGGATTACATCTGTTCAAGCATCATCATCTCCCCTCCTCTCATCTTGTCCATCATATGGCACCTCGTGTCTAGGTCTATTGTACTTCTCGCGCAGCTGCTTCACGGGAATGAAGTCTCCAGCTGAATCCATACCGTAGAATAAGAAGGAAGTGTATGGATGATCAAACCTAGCCTGCACCACCGTCAATCAAGTTGCATACGTCAAGATATATGGCAACTAGGGCCCGAGGTCCTTGCATTATCATGTTGTACTTCTTTACGAGCAATATATGAACACTTACCTTATCTGGTTCTTCGGGGGCCAGTAAATTTTCCTCTGGAACTAAGAAAATGCAAGATACATATGTCAACAGGTGAGCTTCATTGGGCAAACTATAAGATCACTTTAAAAAGAAGATTGATCAACTTCTGAATCATCATCAACTATCAAGAAAAATTGTCAAAAGGAGAAGGCAAAAGTTTGCATGAATCATCAAATTTGGACCATTTCTGGAATGCACATTAAAAGAACCACCGAATGCAACAGTTTTTGTCCAAAAATTAAACAATACGGAGGTAAGATATACGCAAACATCACCTCTACCCAAAAGAGTATAGTGGTTGTTTCTGTGAAGACTCCTGGTTCGTCAGAAAAAAATTACAAAAAGATTTTGGTAAAGCACCGCGTGTTCTAAGAAGTTAGTGAAAAATCCATAATTCTTTAAAATTGAAGCGCTTCGCTTTTTGCATTTTCACAAAAAATGATGGTTTCTTTGTAGTGAGAAGTCAAAGTACAATGGTTTAAGAAGCCAAACACTCGATATAAAGAACAAAAAAATGGGAAAAGAAGCAATTGCTGAACAATTTTTTTGCAGCAAAAAACCAAACATGCTTGTTGTAAAACACAATTTTAACATAACACTTACCATATGCTACCAATAGATTGGGGTCTTCATGTACATCAACCAAGACCTGCAAGAAAATAAAGAAAAAGTAAAAAACCAAACCCTAACGGGTAGCTCAGATGGTAAGATCTTGGGTTTGCTCCATCGCAGTCACCAGTTCAAGTCCATTTGCTTGACTGTTACCTATAGGGCCCCACAGGATTAGTCAAGCAAGCTGCACGGACACCCATGATTACCAGAAAAGAGAAAGTAAAAACCATCTCTGTTTATACATTTAGATAGTTAAATAGAAGTAATGAACAGAGACTTAGAAATTTTGTGAAGATACCCCATTTCAGGAAAGGTACAAGTAAAAAAGAATTGAATTGGATGAGCAGATGCTTTTGGTAGCTAAGAGGACTCTTTCAAGAATAAAAACCAAGTGAAATAGGGAGGATTAAGACCTGATAATACGGTTGATCAGGACCACGAGTTAACTGGTCAACATGTGCACTTTCCATCCACGAGCTTGTTTCACAGCAAACTGGATCCATTCCACAAACCACAGCTCTGTATCCTATCACAACAAGACTAAATTTCAGAAAAAGAGCAACAATATCTTTTTGAGTAACAGCTGATAATATGATAGCATTGCCTAAATAACCAGAGATCAACACACTCACTTTAATCTCTACCCAAATGAACTAAAACCAAACAAAACCAACCATGTATGGATGCATCAAAGAAACAGCTGATAATATGATAGCATTGCCTAAATAACCAGAGATCAACACATTCACTTTAATCTCTACCCAAATGAACTAAAACCAAACAAAACCACCCGAAGGTAGGGTCTTGGAGGAGGGGGTAAGATGTATGCAGACCTTACTGCCCAAGAGACACAGAGGTTATTTCTGAGAAGACCCCCCCCCCCCGCCCCGGCCCTGCGAAATAGATTAAGGAACATGTCTATAGACACAATTATAGGCCACATATAAGCAAAAAAATTGTTCTTTTCTTTGAAGCCAGAGTTATAAAGAATGCAAAGAGCCTATCAAGCTAGAAAGCACACAGGATACGCCAAAAAAACGCCCTGTTTCTAACACAAGAAACCACCAACCTATCTGAAGACTCTTGGCCCACCCTCTACCTTCCCACTACCCTCTCCCGCTCTCCCGCTCTCCCCCAACATCATTCCTACTTGCAATGGACTATCCTAATCTGCCGCCTCCAAGACTCCTGTCTAAGATCATGCCCTAGGAAAGAACTCACGCCTCCATGGTTCCCTAAAGACTTGAGGAAGGAAGTCTTTATACGGTGTCCTTCACTTAAATTTTGCGAAGAGGCTGTTTCTATCATTCAAAGTCTCAAACATGTAACTTAATGGTCAAAAGAAGTAGGCTTACCAGTTGCCCCTAGGAAATAGGCCAATTAAATTCCAACCGATCCCGACATAACATCCTGTATAAATACAGTCGTATCCAAATTTTGGCAGTATATTAGAGTTGCAACAACACCTAAACAGTTTCTTTCTTGCTCCAAAATAGAACTTCACCAAAATGTTAAAAGTTCAGAAGAATCCATATCTTCTTATACCTTATGCTGTGCCCACATTGTTTTTATTGAGTTTCATGCAAAAAAATATCTAGAAGCTTTATTTTGGTAATTTGATTGTTTTTTACGACACTTTCATCATCCTTAAATAAATGCAACATTTGAGTGGGTAACCAGTTTAACTTTAACCATAGGGCTAGACTATTAGTCAAATGTCTAAATATCCTTCAATAATCACAAAATAGAGGAATCATGTTGACCAAAGTCAAGACAATCAATACTTTTATATTATGGGGTAAAGAGGTGCTTTTGATTGAAACTATTCCTAAATGTGAAATATTGCGTTTGTTTTGGGACACAACAGAAAGGAAACAATAGCTTAAATGAGCTTCAATTGAAATGAATACTGTTATCAACAAATTTTTCCAGAAAAAATAAATAGAAGGCACGAAGATGGCACATGAAAAGAATCATGAAAAAGAGTGCCCAAATGGTTATCTTTGGATGTTCATCGTAATGATCTCATTTTTGGTTAACTGAATCGAATGAGTAAATTAGCTCCTACAATTTGGGACAGAGGAAGAAGAAAGGGTTAATTTTATTTGGTTAGAGTACTGGTCTGACAGATGTTATAACAATAATCTGGGAAAAAAGTGGAAGACATGAGAGAGATATACCGAACTTTTTGTGCCTCACTTTCTGGCCTAACCGAAACTCAAATTGAGCTTTTTGGAAAGCTTGGGCTTTTATCGATGCAGCCAATGAATCCGCCTCTACCTTGGAAATTTGATCACGTATTTCAGCTGCCAGAGCATAGTTTTCATTTTCGATTGCGTTCTGCAGGTCTGCTCTGCAGAAGAAGTAATATGACAAATGAAAAAGAATACAGAAGAATAACACAAAATATCACACATTTAAGATATTGAATCGGACAAACCCCAATTTTGCTACATAAGATTTATGTGAGACTCACCGCAATCGCAAGATGCTTATACCCTTGTCTTGAGCTTCACTTTTTGAAGATAAACCCCTCTTCGTTTCTTGCTGCTTGATAACTTCAGTTTCAACCTTGTAAAAGCATGGGATAGTAAGCTTATACCACAACATGATTTACCAGAATTTAACCACTAGTATAGAATGCCAATAGAGTTCAATTTATTGATTTTGGTATCTGTGGGTGGTTATCCACCTGGTCTCATCCTTTGTTCTTATTCAATATAATGTTAAAAATATTTGATCATGTTTATTGATATCTTCTGTACATGAAAATCGTAAATATGTCCAAGATTGCCTGTCCAACTTTTATGCAAATCACTGTCAAGCTATCAAATCAATGAGGAATGGAACTCACTTCTGAAAGAAAGCAGTATAATATCTTGTAAAGCTATTTGATCGTCATCATTATTACAAGAAAATCAATAATATTGATTTGGGTCCAAGATGGAATTTTTGACATCTGACACATAGTCGGACAATTCCTTGACCTATATGCCCAGTAAAACATTGCAACATTCATGGAAAGAAGAGAGTACCAATAATTGAATTAGATAATCAAACCTCATTGAGCTTGTTTCTCAATTGTTTTGCAATATCATACTCCTCCAAATTTAACGCGTACTGCAAATACGAGATAACGTAGAATTGATAAGCAAATCAATTTTTCAAGCAAGTCAATCTAGTTAGAGACACCTAATCTGTACAGCAACAATAATAAGACAAAGAATGAAGGATGTGAAAACCTGTACTCTAGTTGCCAAATCCAACTGGTAAAAGAATATCAGTATATCCTCGTTGGTGCTATCACTACGCTCTGAACTCGCATCTGAACCCTGGTTACCTCCTCCTTTAAAAAGCCAACCTGCTTCAACCCTCGTGTGTTGCCGTCTAGAGATATCTGAGGGGCTCATAAATGGGATGCTTTGTACACATTGGTGCAGAAGAAATCTTTTTTCAGTCCCAAAAATTAGGTGGCTTCTCTTCAGTCTCAAATGCCTCCTTGAAGCATTGGCAGAGCCACCTATACTACTGTTTGTGGATGCTGTAATGGTGGTTACTGACATTCTTTTGTATGATAGCACAGACAACGTTTAACTTCTTCTTTACTTAAGATAACCACGCTTTGCCTTCTGTGTTACGTATATGAAACTGGTAGTGGGATAACTTTATCAATACATCAACTAAAATTGGTAGCAAAGCAAATCAATCAATAGATGCAGGAACTGAATACAAATGCAGCCTTAGAGCTATAAAGTAGCTTATTATCTCCATCCATACTAACATTATAGATAAATTTGATACTCAAGTATGAATCTAGTACATTTTAGTAAAAGATTAACATTGATGTAGCTAAAAGATTTTGAATAAATCTATGACAACCACCAAGTTACCATCAAACTCACCATTTTCTAAAAGAGACAATGTAGTTAATATGATAGAGAACCTGCATCAACTGAAATCTTTGTTCTATAAAAACTATGGTTATAATTCTTTATGGTTGCCATAGATTTTTCCTCATGAAATTGAACGTGAGCATCTTATGTACTTTCTATAAAGTTTATGTACGCTGATATAAAAAAATTAAACACTGAATGTTGTCTTCGTTTTCAATGAACTTGTAAATTCAACATAGTTATATGACGCTTTCAAGAATTCAAAAGCTTTAGGGTTCATCGTTGAACAATAGCTGAATTAACCCAAACCGATTTCTAACCTGAAACACTTTTTCCTTCCGCAAAAGACAACACGCTATCAATACACCGACGAATCGATACTTGACGATTCTGAAACAAATGTAAAAGAAACTAGAGCCAGTGTAAGAGAAGAAAAAGATCCCAAATCCAGTGAACTAGAAGAATTTGAAAGGCGAGCAGTGAGATTACTTACAAGAAAAATGGAAATGAAGGAGAAGAGCGAATACCACACGATTGGAACCCTAATTCCTATTTGTGTGTATTTGTTTCAGCCTCAGAATTTGGCTGGTGTAAATCGTGGTTGTTTCTGTGTGCCTCAGAACTCACTGTCAACTGCTACAACCGTGATCGCTTTTTCGCATAACAATAGAGAGTGATCACCATTCTTGTTTTCTCATTCGTGGATCAACCAAGATATCTGTGTCTTGATTCCATCCGTAATTACAAAATCTAATCATGAGTTGGTTAATCACAGCAGAATCTCTAAGGGTGCGTTTGGTTTGCTGGAATGTTTTTGAGGGATTTGGATTCCCAGGATTTGGATTCCATGGGATTTGGATTGGATTTAAAAATCCAATCCTGTGTTTGGTTTGCAGGATTTGGATTTGGATTTTTTTTTGTAACAACATATGAAATACAAATCGGAACATTAATCGAAACAGCATATGAACTTAATCGGAACAACATATGAAGTACAAATCGTCACAAAATATGCAGAAATTGAAGTACAATATGCAGAAATCGAAGTACAAATCGGAGCATTAATCGGAACAGTGAAGTCGTAACAAAAATCGAAGTAAGTAGAAATTACTTGTCTTCGGCGATAGAGACGAACACGGTGGGAGAAAGCGACAGAGATGGAGACGACCACGGTGGGAGAAAGCGACGGAGTCGGAGACGGCCACCGTGAGAGAAAGCTACGGAGCCGGCGATGTTTGAGGCTGGAGGAGACAGCGATGTTGGAGGCTGGAGGAGATGGTTAGGGATGAAAATGGAGGATGCGATGGAGACGACGGTGGGAGAAAGCCACGACGATGGAGAGGACCTCGAGGGAAAGCGACGGCGACGACCTCGGGGGGAAGCGACAGCGACGGAGACGACCTCGGGGGGAAGCGACGGCGGCGGAGACGACCGAGGGGGGAAGCGACGGCGACGGAGATGACTGGGAGAAAGCGACGGAGGTGAGCGATAAAAATGGAGGAGAAGATGGAGACGGGTAGGTTAGGGCAAAAAGAATCCCACGGGAATGGATTCTAAAATCCTATGTCTAAGGGAAGGATTCTTAAATCCATCGTTCATGGGATTTCAAAGGAATCCTTGGATTTCAATTCCTCACAATCCAGCAAACCAAACGCTGGATTGGAATGGATTTCAAATCTAAATCCCCCCAATTCCATTCCAATCCCGCAAACCAAACGCAAATGTTTGTAAAAACCTTTTTCTTAATTTTCCTAAAACAAATTTGTTTGAAAACAACAATGCAACGAGATATATCTTAATTTTAATGTTTTATTTTATTTTGTTTATATAAATGTTTTAATATGGTTTAGAATTAAATTGAAATAATAATAAGATCTTTAGGTTCTCTATAATTTTTTTAAAATAAAGAACCAAAATTTAAAATTTGTAAAAAAAACTTACATT